>NW_022170878.1:14020295-14021113 GCF_008802855.1 Photinus pyralis
ACGAATTGTTTTGGATTCTATGCACCAAAATTAATAAGAAAAAGTGTTTTCCCGAGAAATTTTGGTGTAATCGATTTTTGGTAAAAAAGGAAGGTTAAACACTGCCTTTTTTTGGGTCCCGAAAAAAAAATTTGTCTCAGATTGACCTGGAAAACAAATTTTCTTGTAGAATGTGGCCTGTAGAATCCATAATTTCAAACAGTTCCAAGATTGGGCTGCTAATTCAAAAGTAACAGCCCTTTGAATTTTCTTTCGAAATTGGTTTCTAGACTATAACTTTTGATTCAGAAGTCTGATCGAAAAAGTACGAATTGATTTGGATTCTACGCACTCAAATTAATAAGAAAAAGTATTTTCCCGAGAAATTTTGGTGCAGTCGACTTTTTGGTAAAAAAGGAAGGTTATACACTGCCTTTTTTTGAGGCCAGAACAAAAAATTCTCTCAGATCGATCCGGAAAAAAATTTTTCTTATAGAATGTGGCCTGTAGAATCCATAATTTCAAACAGTTCCAAGATTGGGCGACTAGTTCAAAAGTAACAGCCTTTTGAATTTTTTTTCGAAATTGGTTTCTAGACTAACTTTTGATTAAGAAGTCTGATCGAAAAAGTACGAATTTAATTGGATTCTACGCACCCAAATTAATAAGAAAAAGTGTTTTCCCGAGAAATTTTGGTGTAGTCGATTTTTGGTAAAAAAGGAAGGTTACACACTGCCTTTTTTTGAGGCCCGAAGAAAAAATTCTCTCAGATCGATCCGGAAAAAAATGTTCTTATAGAATGTGGCCTGTAGAATCCATAATTTCAAACAGTTCCAAGA
>NW_022170878.1:14021213-14171090 GCF_008802855.1 Photinus pyralis
CTCGGAAATTTCCACCACGCGGGTGTAACGCTTCAGAGGTGAAATTACCTGCAGTTGTGTTTCCTTGGGGGCGAATATTGCTGAAGCGAATTTTTTGGGACGTCTTATTAATGCACTTAATAGTACTGACCGACTGCCCGATTTAAAGGCCTTTATGGGGAGATTCTGTCTGTCTCTCAGCTTTAAATTCTTATTTTAGGGAGCAAACTTAGCCCCTTACAGAATATAGGTATGTGGCAATAATAGTCGATATCGGGGGTTGTAGGTAATTTATGTTACACAACAAAAATGTTTGTTTCTTTATACATTATGCATTAATCAATGACCACCTAGAAGTAAAATTCCTCCCGCGTTAAAATCTCTGGCCTCTTGCACCTCCCCCTAAAACTCCTATGAAGAACATTCGTCGATTTCACTTATCGAAATTCAATTCCTTTATGATAATATCTTTTCCCACAAGTTGGTTGAATGAATCTGCCACTAAAATTTTTTATATGCTTTTTCTGAGCTCAACACGAACCCTTTTTTTTCTTCCTGTTAGTTTCCGTGTGTTTCTACCTTTTTTAAGTAATCAATCATGGAAGTAGTCCAATCTATTCATTATATTAGCCGTCGTCGTGAACTGTGTGCCCTCTAACAAACATGAAAATGCTGTTTTGAGACCGGCCCTTCATACTTTTCGAGCAGCATACACTTCCAAAATGTTTTAAGTTTTTTAAGGTTTGTCAACACAACCTTCCAAAAACGCCAAATTTATGGTCGCATATTTTATTTAAGGACGTATAAGGCAATCCGACTCTTCATTGAAAATATTTCGCTAATTAATTGCTGAATTTTTCACAATGAGACTTTGTCTGCCACGGTAACGAACAAATTTTCCCTTTGATCTTCACAAAAAGAAATGAAGGAGAAACTTTGATGTTAATATTTTATGCGTAGCTCAAAAAATCCCCTATACCATAATTTAACATTACAGCTGAAATTCCATCCCTGAAATAAAAATTTCTTTCTAATTTGACGCTCGCGTTGTTCTCTTACATTCAATCAATCCCACTTTTGCAGAGCCGCTAAAGTATTAACGTAAAAGCTCTTAACTTACGATTATTTCTTTGGCAGTTTTCCAATGCTCAAATGTTGTATCTTTAAGTTTTAGTACCAAACGTAAAAGTTTCCGTGAATTTGCTGGATGTCAACACATTAATATCACTAAAAGGTTTACTTTATTCATTCCCTTAACGTATCCGTTTTTCCATCTGAAAATCGGGTACTACCTACTCATTTTTAATTATGCAAACGTACCAAAGAGTAAATTAGAAACTTGAAATGTTTTTTTAATAAGTTTAATTGACGTGCCAATTTATCAGCTTACATTTTTAACGAGACGAATGTAACGTTTATACGTTTCCACAAATGGATGGTAAGTGCGTCCGCTAAGATATGCTTCTGTGAGAATCAACGTTAAAACGTGGACACGTTTTACATAAACAAATTATATCTAGAAGTGGAGGTGAGTACTTTTAAGTTTCCGGAAGTTTCTGCTCGCATATTTCCATAAATGATATTGGCGCTTCTTTTCTCATTAAAATTTGATGCGGCAAAGGGTTGTTTGGCAGTAAATATAAGTTATCAGGTGAAACTTTGTATAAAAATCGTTACCGCCAAAAGCGACGCATTCAAGCAAGACATTTTTTCGATTTAAACACAATTACGAGAACATAAACAAAACGTTTCAAGAAGCGGAAATGGGTAGTATGTCTCCTGAAGCTATCTAATAATTATAACTGCTTTTATAAGTTGCATGATGTATCCCAAAGCCAGCATTTAGAGTCCCTGGGAGCGTTTATGAGATATTGAACAAAAATAATCGTAACATTAATTATATTTGTGGATTAAATGAAAGAGCAAAATTGCAATAGATACGAAAGCGTACGTGTAAATTTTGTTGTGCTTTTTAAATTTTTTCCCTAATACCTAATATTACAGTTGTTTTCCCTTAGTGTACAAACGTTCACATTCTCGCATTTTACAGTTTTTTCTAAGGCACTCCATGACTATGGCTTTTTAAACGCCTTCCAAAGCTGTTTTTTCAGATACCTGTCCATTTTAGAGTGATTGGTCTTAGTTTTACGGTGGGCGGCTACCTGTGACTGTTTTTATACTAATAGACGACGTTGATAGGCACCGGAAAGCTTCAAAAATCGTCTTGAAGGCGCCGGAAAGGGTATTGATTCCTAGTACCTAAACACTGATAAAATTAGAGTCTAAAACACTAATGAAAGATTTTAGAAAGCTATAGAAATGAGTGATCTGTAAAAACCCTGAAGGTTGAATTTAAACGCCCAAGGGTCGATTTTTCAGTTAAATTTATCGAATAGCAAATCTCATTTGTATCCATGGAAATTCACTGTCAGTGGATTAAATGCTAACACGGAAAACCGGCCCTAGTTCGCACAAAAAAAGCGGAACCTCTACCCCCTTCTTTGTACTAGTATTTATTTTAGTATTAACACTTTCACAGCTTATAGCGTATTGATTTTCGATCGGCCATTATCTCAAGTTAATAATGCAGAGAAACGGCCTGGATATAATTGCGTATTCTAACTAATTATGAATAATTAATTAATACTTTTGATAATTTGTGTGTGCCAGGTTAGGCGTAAATTATTTCCTCGTAATTCGTCGGTATGGCGAGTGAAAAGTAATTGGAAAGATTAATTACGCGAAAAGGCAGGAAAATTATATATGAAGCGTTAAAGTTTACATTATGCTGCATCCGCGAGTAGGTACATTATATTAAAATTCGTATAGAAGTTGGGCCATTAAAATTTTACGAAAACCCCCTTCTGACGGGTATACGCGCAAAAGAACTTCTCGTCTTTCGTTAAAAATTCACGCAAAATTAGTGTCATTTAAAAAAGGAGGCTTTTTGTATGTGTCAGTAAAACAAAGTTCATTTATAAAATAGATAGACGAAACCTATGAATTTCGTGCGCCATGACGAAAACAACAGGCATGGAGCACACGACACGTTTCTATTTCCTTGGGGCAAATCATAGAGGTAAAATATTTATATATCCTTCAGCTTTGAGGCAATACCAGGTCTGAATACACAAACAGATTGATTCAATTTTGTAATGCTCTTAGTGCCACTCTCTTTTTTGTGTACAAGAAGTAAGGAAGAACAAATATATTTTATGAATTCACGTACGTATTGGAAAATTTATAAGCCCAAAATGTCTTTTTAGATATACACAACCGCTTCGGGTAAGGTCCTCAATTTAGTCGCTCGCTGACGATTTCTGTTACTACATTCCATTCATTCATTTTCTAGTTTTACGCGACTCATGTTAGCAAAGTTGGTTTAATTGCAAATATCGACCAATTAACAGATGAGAGACGATTTTACAAATACACTATCATGAAAGAATACCTTCTAACTATCTGACCTACTTCATGGCTTTGGGAAACCAAAAATGTTGATCGAGATGGCAACTATAATATAGGTACAACGTGAATTCTGTGTGAGGTAAATGAAATTGGGCTTAACTATTCCTGTGTCTGGAAAGTAATTTCGGTTGTCTTTTCATTACATTCAGATAGACACCATTACTGATAAAATTAACAGGAATGAATTATTGCGTTTTATTCTACGGTTTGTGAAACATAATTTTTTTTAGCATAGCAAGAGTAAAGAGACCATTAATCTTAAAGGTAAATTTTTAACGCACATTTACTAACAGTAGGGTAGTACATTTATAATATCAATTTTGATTAAATGAGAAAGACTTTTGTGTTCCGACTCAACGTTTCCGGAAAGGAAAAGGCTTTTATATTCCTTGGACTGCTTCTATTAGATTTGAAAACTTTTTGAAGGTCAATTTTTTAGGATTCTGTGTTACTTATATTCGCCGTTGCTTGTAAAACGTTTATCGATAGCAGATTTGAAAAGTGGTTAAAATTAGGAAACTTGATAGACACGTCAGGTAAGAACCGATAAGGCCTTGTTTATTATGCAGGTGGAAGAAGCTAGAACATGTGGTCATGCGCTCTAATCGCCAATTGCTACATTTTTGAGTTTCAAAGAATGACGCGGTCTTTAATAACGATTAAATTTATGCGTATCGAGTGTGTTAGTGGTCGTTTCAGGTGTAAATTTATTTCTTTGAAACTACAGTTCTCTCAAGACGTTAATTAAAAAAAGTGCCTTGCTAGGAAATATGCAATGATGACCTGCAACAAAATTAAGGTAGGAAATTTACATATAACCACTGTCTTCCTATCGTTGCCTTTTTATATATTGAAAAACGATCAGTACTTACTTTGATGGCGTCCTAAATTTTAGTACCAAAAATGAAAAGGGTAGCTAGTAGCTACATCGTTTCCATGTCTTTTCAGATAATCTAAATTTGCTTATACTATGGGACATTTTCTTGTTTGTAATTATTAGTTCGTATTTTAATTATGAGGGGTAAATTAAATAGAAAAAGGTTGTTTGGTTATGTATTTTTAAAACGCCTGTTGCTTCATTTCCTCATTATGGGGAAGACTATTTTACTTTTCGATCGTTTAAGTCAATGCGCATTTGAAAAAACGGATAACAATTAAAATAGTTTGTAGAAGTCAGGTAAGAAGCGATAAGACCTTGTTTAATCTGCGTGCTGAACAAGTTTAGGAACATATGGTCATGCGCTCTAATTATTTATTGTGTTTTTGAATTTCGAACGATAACACATGTTGCAGGTGGAAGTAAATTATTGACGATTGAATTTAATTTATCAGTACGCGAGTGGTGCCATTTCGGATGCAGTTTTATTTATTTGAAAGTAGTTTTGTAGAAATTTTGTTTAAAAAAGTGGCTTGCTAGGAAATTTCGAATTAACAGCAATTGAGGTAGGAAATTTACATAAGTTAATAGTCTTTATATCGTTGCATTAGTCTGCAATTAATTCGATGATTTCATAGAGTTTCGTGTACTGCAACGTTTCCATTTTTCTATACCTAACACCTAAAATTTTAGTTTTGGTTTGATTAAGCTACAATTTCTCACTGTTCATTCATTACGAAACTAAGTTGTTTCATTGTGGTATACAACTGGTAAAATAAATAGTTTGAAGTGTTTGAAGCAGGAATGGTAGTCGGACATTGATCCATAGATTAACAAAAAAATACATGTTTTTGGATGTGCTAATATTTGTAAGGTTTTATCCATTCCATCATCCTGCTTCAAATGTAGTTCCAACAGCGGCAAAGATTTCTAAAACTGCATTACAATTTTTGAAACTATATCAACGGAAAATGGGGACACTATACCTCAACTTTCGTCTGCCAAAAGGCTGGCGCATCAAAAATTTCCACACAGATTATTTCCTCATAAATTAATAGATATAAATCGCACGGAAACGCTAGTCTTAAGAGGGACTTCTTTATATTTTTGCTTTTAAAATCTGAAATGGAAAAATATGTCTAAAGATTTTTAATTGCTTGGCTAATAGCCCGTGAGCCAGGTGCATTTTTAACCTCATCATATCATGCCGACTGATTTTAATACTGTAGGCAGATGACATCCTAGCGAATGACGAATACCAGAGCAGGATGCTACGAAACATTTCGGAAATTTTTTTTAGATTTACAGGGCAGGAACAATGAACCATGAATCCTTTTCTTACCCAATCTTCAATTAAAAATTCGAAGAGTGCTTCTTTTGAAGTAGATATTTTTCAATGCATCTACGAAATTTGAGGGACGTACTTGATCAGGCCCATTTATTTTCGGTGCAGCAGTCACGAAATTTAGAATTTTATTTCTCTTGATGACTCGCTCAAATCGTTCCCGAACATTCTGTTATGAACTGATGTTTACTTTATCAATTAAATGGTTTTAAGCATCTAGCAATTATACATTTAAAAATTTGAAAACATTGTTGAATTAAGTAATTTTGAAAAGACTATTTAAATTCGAAAAACAAAGGCAAACTCTCTCACACACAAGCGCTTTTCACCATACCGTAAACATGTCAAGTATCTAATCACTTCAAGCATGTCTTAAATTTTACCTTTGTTTTTTGAATTTAAATAGTCTTTTTAAAATTACTTAAATCAACATGTTTTCAAATTTTTAATACGTGTAAGTATTTCGTTATCAAAATTTTTTTGCTAATTTAAGTCACTTTGTTCTAGGCAACTTTTCAATTATGTATAATTTCTGAATGCTTACCTAAACTTAGGAAGACTTAGCTCTTAGATGGGAGTTTCAATGTACTCGTCCAAAACTTTACAATTTTATGTTTAAAACGCAACCCATGTGAATTTACATTTAAAACTAAACTTAATTACTATACCTATCAGTTTTTCAACGTTCAAAATTTGCTTCCGTTTTCAATTTTAAATTGGCTCCGTCTTCAACGCGTCAACATTTGCTTTTATTATCTTCAACTTTAAGTAAGTCCGGCTTAATTAAGACCATTTAATTTATAAACTCAATTTCAGTTGCTCAACTACTTGATAATGGCTTTTACCGAAACTAGTCGTAATATTATTTCATATAAGTTATATGTGTTGTTGAACAAGCCGTATAAAATATCAAAAGTATTTAACTAATCTCCCGAATAAAATTAAGGGATACAAATTTTAGTAATATCAGCCCTCTATCTAAAATCTGATTTCATTGACTTTCAAACTTTAGAATGGCAATGAAACATTTCTTATATGCGCTTGTACTTACCCCCAATGCAATTAAATATAAACTATTCATTATTCCTAAGCTACCTACCTCATTTTGTACTAAACCAATATCACTGTATAAATATAAAGATCTCTCAAAACTACCTGGAAAGTGAATTTTGCTCATTTAAAAACTACGTTTCTAAAATTTATTCCCCAAGTTGCAATGCTCATCGACGTGAATCAAATAAACAATGAACGTTAAGCTACTTAGTGGAAGTTTATATACGTTTTATCGCGTTTTTTCAGCAATAAATGCGCCCACGGCCATGTTATTGATGCAACTTTGAAAAACAAGTCCATATTTCTTTACCTTTGCATTATTAATGTAAGTAAGTAAGCTTACGATCCTATGAATTTAAATTGAACATTTATACTATTCGAAATTACACTTAATCCACTATGCATAAATAACAAGTAGTTATGGCGTTAGCATCCTTTCGTCGAAAAGTCGAGTTTGTAGGACGGAATTTAACCCACATTTACAATTTGTAGATTTTCTATTCTGTTCCCGAAGAAGTCAAATGCATGGCACAGAACAATTTTTCATTTCAGTAAGACACCCATCTTGTTCTTAAAATCACCACATAGAGACCACAAAGGTTCTAATTCTAAGCTCATGCTGGTCATCGATTGGAATATTAATTGATAATACCTCTAAGGGCTATAGCAATTTGTACAATGGTTGGATAATTTTTGTAATTCTGTAGGCGAACCCACAAAGAATTGTAAATAATGTATCAGAGGACAGTTATTTCAATTTTATTTCTCATAAATTAATAAAATATGAAGTATAATTTTGATGTCTGCAGCCATTGAGTATAGTAAGTAATATCAGATGACTTAAATGCTTTGCAAACCGCCTTGTTACGTTATATTTCGGTTACAGTCAGTTCTTTAAAAACAGCTAAAAATGTAAGGAGTAATCATGTTTTTAATAACACGTGCTAGAATATTAGGCAGTTACAGGAGCATGATACATCCATTAAAGGAAGTTTAATTTAG
Source organism: Photinus pyralis (assembly GCF_008802855.1). Classification (NCBI taxonomy): domain Eukaryota; kingdom Metazoa; phylum Arthropoda; class Insecta; order Coleoptera; family Lampyridae; genus Photinus; species Photinus pyralis. The sequence goes on from NW_022170878.1 coordinate 14,028,938, forward strand.
AAATAGTACTTTACTTTCCTTGCATACAGCCTCCAGCACGCTCCCCAATACCATTGAATAAAAAATCAATGCCAACACTTAATCCTTTGGGATTGGGCGCCAATTTTCGCAGTAAAATTTTCAGTTACAAACAGTAAATTTTAACATGTTGGCTTACTTATACGTCAGCAGGTTAAAATTTATAATTGCAAACTATTAAGATTACGACTTTATAATATTAAAATAAGGGGAAATAAGAACAAAGTCGTTTTCGCCATTGTTTTCCTTTATTAACACCTTAAACTATGATGACTGCGTCCACGCAAAGTAGGTATACAATTTAGAATCACCGTATAAAACAACTGTATCCCATTTAAATTTCATACATGACCTAAATTTATCACTCATACGAGTCAATAGTAGTAATCCGCAAAGCTCCAGCCTAGACAAGGAGACCCTAGGTCTCTAGGAGAGGTTTTGAGAGGCGAGACCCTAGATTTTGAGTAAACAAAATGGCAGGAAACCCTATTATCATCGTACAAAACCCTGACATACAGACAAGCTCCATACCTACTCTACCATGCTTGCATCGGAGAGTACAAGTTATATAGTGCGTTTACCTTACATTGGAACATACGATTTTGCATGCAGTGGTGTTTCCCACATTTTTTTAGTTCTTAAACAATGGCTTAAAATTTAAATTCAATTCATCTCTTGAATGCAAAAGTTCGTTGCAGCTTTAAACACAGGCGAATCTAGTGAATGCAAAGTTGGAATTTTTACTCAGTGTACCTCCTGAAATTATCCTTTTTTGGGGACTATGCGCACACTGTTCCATATTGGACACGTGCTGCATGCCTATACCCACCCGAGTCGGCCTTTTTTTGCATCATAATTTGTCGTTTTCATTCAGTACCTGCTATTACCTAGGCGGTTTTGGTTGCCGCTCCTTTATTTATTTGAGGGCAGAAAGAGCAAGTAGTACAATTTCTTTTTTGTGGTAAAGAAGATTAAGAAAATTATTTTGGGATCATATCCCCAACAATTGTACGATAAATCGATCTTTGACCAACTTTCAAACATACGATACCTGTTTATGGCGTGATTGTGACACAATGGCAGCGCTGATAACGTGAGACGCTTGCACCTGCATCATTCTTTCTTTACAATAAATTTAATGAAGCCAGTTGTTAATCGAACGTTGAACGCGAATGAATCTAGTGCGGTCAGTAGCAAAATTTGGGATTTCATCCCTTTGCTGTCTTGTGGGTAAGTCATATTACGGTTATACACAACGGGTACCATCCTACTCATTGCCAATTTTTAATTCTTTAAATCCCCAATGCCAAATCGAAAGTATTTCAAATTCGTAACTCAAAATAACAATATTTTATTGCTTGTAAGTATGTATTCTAATGTAGTATGCTTTGTTTCAGGAGCCGCGTCTAGAAAACATCTAATGGGTAAGTGTTTTTTGCTACCAAATTACAGGTGGTGGTGTATTGGTGGTGGTAAATTTGTTAAAACCGTCGTAAGGATTGGGACGTTCAACTTGATATTGTTTTACATACCACTGAATCTTATTCTTTTTGCAATTTTGGAACGTAATAAAGAACTGTCACTTGCATAGAAAACGTAACCCGTATTTGAACCAGATTACGCGTTTATCATCTTTATGGAATTCGTCGGCACGTAATACGAATCGTTAGTACTGATTGTGTCACCAACTTTGGTTTTGTGAAAATATGTTATTTCTCTTGTAGCAAAGAGTAGCTAATAATTATTAAGTATTCTTTGCTTGTAGCTTTACACATTTTACTATACTGATAGAATTCTACAAAATGTCAAGGTACTTTAATTGTTTAATACACAAATCAAGCTAAATTACAGCTTTTCCAAATTACTAATCGATAAAACTTGTTACACATCTGGTAAATTTTTGCCAGTAATAACCGGTCACAGAATATTCGCCCTGGGAAAATTCACCTTTGCAAAGTTCGCTCCAGAAGCATTGAATAAAATAGTGTTTTTATTCAATGGCTCCAAGTTAATTTGCCCCGGCCAATTTGATAACGAGAGATGTTTGTCCTCAAGTTTAAGGGAACATTTGCCCTGTATTTTTTGCATCTACACTTGCAATTGATACAATACATACTTATTATCAACCATGTAGCATAAAAATGGAACCTATCCATCCTCCTAACGTTATAAGATGAAATCTCTAGTAGAAATAGAAGATTAGGATGCTTCATCTTATGTAACATCCCACACTACTCCACAGTCCAGGTGCAGTATCAGGCTTTACGCTAATGTAGCAGTCCTTGTTGCAAATAGGGTTTAAACTTTCATTTTTTTTATAAAACTGGAAATTCCAACAAGAAAACCCTTTTTATTTTTTTTACCAAAACTTTACCTTCTGTAAGTATAACTTTTCTTGCGTATTTAAGAGATTTTTCCTTCATAATCTGAAAAATGGCTACACTTTCCACTTTCGAGCAAAAGAACGACACTAAATGATCATATAAATAAAATGTATACCTGCTGTTTAAGAATGCATCTCGCTTTTACATTGAAATAATTTTCACAATCTGAATAATAAAATTTGCCTTGAAATGGCCAACGTACCAAATTCAATACGTTCTTTCACTGGCAAATTACATTGAAAATACAAAATTTGAAACCTCTTAGATACTCGTACTTTACTTAAAATTTTACCTCTATATTCTATAGATTTAATATTTCTTTTGGTCGGTGGTATAGGTATATCCAATAAACCTCTAAAAAGCATTATGCAGGTCAGCCTGTAATTGAGCACAAGCTTGTTGAGGGCACAGAACAAGAGAGGGGCAATAAATAAATAAACTTGGCGAAATTCATAAATACGACTAACCTTCATCCCTATAATTCTTTAGCGATATTGGCGACATGAATATAACATTTTGGCCGACATAAGTAAAAACGAATTGAATGCTCGAGTAGTAATTTCCTATCACTACCGGTTTGGCCGAAAGTGACCTTAAATTTCGAAATTTAAATGGTGAACTTTGTATATTTTTACAAACAATTTTAGAGTTGTTTTTAGTAATTTATTCGATGTTGGTCCACTTAGCTTCTAGTTTCCAGTTAGAAGTTCGAGCCCTGAAATCGAATTAAGGGCTTTGAAATCGTTCTTCTTGTAGTAAGTTAGTTAATTTCGAACTAACAAAACCAAAAAAACGAAGTTGCCATTTATTAAGTTTAAACGGGTGGTGTCATGATATCTTGTTTCATGTCTTGAAGTTGAGATTGAAGTTTGAATTGAAACTTTTAATTTAATTTCTTTTTCCAAAACTATAAACTTTTATAAATCCCCGTCACTATTTTACTCCTGGACACATTGCAGGTAGTCATGCCCTAGGTCATGCCCTTTTGTTTTTTTTGTTTGTGAAATACGGAACAATAAAAAAATAAATAAAGTTAAATTTTGGCAAAGTTGCCTATTTTGATGCTTAACAAAATGCCGTTTTGAAACTGAAAAATTCCGACTACTTTCGGAAATCCGAAATTTTGCAAAATCGTTTCTATTTTTTTACCGAAGTTATTTAAAAAGATATGTCAAGATAAATGACATTATTATGGCCATTTTTTTCCCTATAAAAGATCTTAGTTTTAAATTTCAAGTCTGACGTTTCGTCTTCTGTTAACCATCATCAACTTTTCAACGGTTTTTTCTTATGGAAGTCATTTTTACTTTTTGTGTCATTTGATAGAGCATTTTTTTCTATAGGGCTGAAATCCTACTACGGACACTTTTACCAATGTGTCTATACAATTATAATATAGGAATTTATTTTACTCTATACCCACCTAAATGTTCGTACAAAGTTTAATGCTTTCAAACGTTTACTCTGTATCTAAATATTCAATTATTTTTCATTGCCGCTTTGGTAACTGAAGCTTGTCGATTTGATTTGATTTGAGCCAAGCTCAACTCACTTGGTAAGCGATACAAAACTATGGGATTAGGAAATGAATTAAATAATTAAAATCATGTGGAAGAACGTTCTAATTTGAAATGCAGGATTTTACGAAATACGTGTCTGTATATGGGTCCCATTCCGACGGGTAGCAAATATGCATCTTTTACACGAGTGGGTACTTAATCTATTTTACTCCAGTAGAGAGCGAATCTTTAGACCATAAATCCAGAAATTTTACGCACAACAACTTGCACTAGGGCCTTATAGCGTCATAAATCTCAAGACACGTTATGTGATGTGAAGGAAAAAGGAACATAATGAATAAAATATGCTTGAACGAAACTAGCAATGCCATCACGCAGATAATTATAAGTAGGTAGTCCAATATAGAAAGTTTTCGGTTCCAAACTAAAGTCAATTTTGAAAACTATTACGAACTGAAATTAAGTTTCGATACTTTTTTATGACAAAGCGAAAAACTAATAAAACAAATTGCTTCAATAATAAACCAATCACAACTAATGGAAAACATTCGAGTTGTAATAAGCTTCTGTTCAGATTTAAGTTCATCCAAGGCTTCGGCAAATCCAGGACGCTTCATTTCGTCTTTGGATTTTTCCACGCAGCGCCAATTCATTCGACGAACCATGCAATAAAACTTCTAAAGCACAATGCTTTCTTTCTTTTACAAGTTTTATTTTCCGTGAAAAGAGTCTTGTAGACAATGCGTGCTAAACTTAGTTTCTCGGTGTTCCTAGACAGAGGAAATTCGTGATTTATTGCTGCCTTGTCTAATGCCATTTCACCCCTCACCTATACTAAGATGCGGGGACGTGGTTGAAATTATATTTTCGCCAGCAAAATTATGATCATTGATACCTGAGTTAAAAGTTATCTTTAGTTTCCCCAACGGTAACGTACACTTCTAAAAAATGGTTTCACATTTCGTTGCGCGCCTGATAAAAATTGTGTCATTTTAGAAAACGGCAAGGGTGATCTTTTACTGACGACGTCATATGTTACGCTTTACGAGTTACATTTTCCAAAACTTTCCCATTATTTCTCCTTACGTCTAAAACAGACATTGTTAGGGGCTCATGAATAAAATATTTACAAATTTGCGATGGACCATAACCAAAGTGATAAACGTTTTAATTTTTCCAATCCATTCTATACTTGGGCATATGATTGTATAAGATAATGGCGAAGTTCATCTTTTGGATTTTATTTCTAGACATCTGCAGGAGCATGTGGCGGGGTGTTGCCATGGAAATGACATCTTTCGCTTTCCTCATCTGCTTTAGTGCCTGGAGATTTAAGGGTTGCAGTTTGCACCCGGTACAACACTCTATATACAGAACCTAATAAACTACCTGACAGATAAGACGTTTACATATATGCCATTCCTATTTCTCACGTAAGGTGCGTTTATTCGTCGATAATTCTCGCACTAAACGAAATACGTAATTGCGTGCCGAAATGTAAATTTTCTATTTATATGAACCGCAAGATCATATGAAATATTTTTCTGTCATAAATGTTTATATACAAAGTTGTATGCCAGACCAAAAATATTTACTGCCCTTCGTTCGTTTGTTACTAATCTTTAGGCTAAAACCAGGTGCCAAATTCTTGACTGAACGTCTTCCTAGCTCACACCAGATAAATCAAGTAAAAACGTTTTCGCCCTAAGGCGAGTAACTTTAGCGCAGTTTCCATTCATTGATCAGAGAAAATGTATTTCCAAATTTGTTCGTATGTAAAAACGTATTTGCATATAATAAAAAACAAAAATTAGTGTACACAGCCTGTCAACAGTTTCGAAACCCCAAAGAAGATAGCATGGACCTACACGCGTTAAATATGGTTACAAAATATGCGTATAAAAAAAACTGAAATGAATATTGTATTGGTGGATCCATTATTATTTGGGATGTTATTATTCAAAATTATCGTGCCTGTCCTTTTTTATATATGTATAGCCGTAAATAAAAAAACTTTTTGGGAAAGACAGAGGCGCGATAATTTGAAATGTATACCTACTCCCATTTTATGCATTTTTTTACGTGAAGGAAATTTTGAAATCAAAGAAAGGGGTAGGTACTGGATTTTATCCACTTATCCTTGAAAGTTGCCAATGCTAGGCTTGTAGTTGCAACAAATATGCCGTTGTTGCATTGCAAAAGTCAGTTATAAAAATAATTCTTTTAGCATTTCAATTAAAAAATTTCCCAAAGACAAGAATTCGCGCAAAATGGGACGTTTCGTGTGTGAAATAAGACATTATCGAGCTTTCTACTATAATTAGTGAGATCATTTCGTTCCGTACCAGACTTTCATTAGTACTATATGAAATTTGAAAGGCTAATCGGATAAGTATAGATTAAAATTACAAAGGCGAGTTAGTGAAATGGGTAGGTACGTCAATCCGGCACTGAGGGTACCTGATTCCTGATACTGATTTGAATCCAGATTAGGGAATTGATTTTTGTAAGAGTTTAGTGGGTTGGGATGGTACAGCAGCCTTGGTTAAGAGGCCGCTCATTTAAAGCAATTTGAAAGAATTTTCGCTTAAATGACTATACAGGAACACAAAATTTAATCTTATGGGGCGTTTTCATGTTAAGCGATTGTGGTTTTTTAAATTGAAGTGTAAACCATGTCATTTAAATTTGACGTAGTTTAGGTATAGCATTATTTGTCAGAACCTTGCCCAAGGGAACTCGTTTTACAGGAAAATCTTCTATTCAAATCACGTTGTCTACTACCTAAAAGAGGAGTAAAGTATACCATGTAAAGATGGGCGAAGATATAATAGGTAAAGAGCCTTTTCAGTTGCATAAACTTGACTTTTATTTAACTATCAATATTCACTACAGAAGATGAAAGGTTCTATAATAAAATTCTATTTATTCACAAATTAATTACGCAAGAATTTAATTTCAATTTGGTAGTTCACCAGCAGCTAAAATTCTGATAAGCATTTATAGGCTGAGATTCTCCCCTCTAACCAGTGCTATGGCCTCTGAAACGAGAAAAAATTGATCTCAATCGCTATAGTTACTAAAATTTATGCGAAAAATATTTACATAAATTTCCTCTTTGGTATATACTCGTAGATCAAAATTCTAGTAGAATTTACCTTGCAAATTCAGTTGGCCATCGTTATCAGCATCGTACTTAGCGAAAAGCGTTTTTACCCTGTCCTCTTTAAATCCTCTAGCAATAGCCTCGGCAATACTTATTTTACCATCCTTATTCTGATCAACTATGTCAAATAAATCTTTAATTGCTGCATCGGTCATGCCGCGGTTTTTCGTTGATGCACCATCACCTGTACACGTAAAAAATAGCATCAGAAGTCAGAACATACATCGGAAATTTTTATAACATAAAATTACCTACCTTGAATTGCGATGAACGCAATCAGGCAAGATAGAAGAATAACGTTTTTCATTTTTAGTAACAATCTGCAGGTAGTATCACTACTGTTTTGCATGACTGTTATATACAATACCTTTTATAGGATATAATATGGTATCTTATTTACCAGTATTGTAAAAGGTACACAAATTACAACATTTTATACTGTAAGAAGGGACGTTATAGCTCAGATTTATTTATGAACAAAAAAATAAATAAACTTAGATTTATCATCATCATTATTATCATTTATCATCATCAAACATAAACGCGACAAGATTAAAAAATTTACCAAATTTGAATGTTGTAACGGTACAACTAGGGGACAGCGAAAGGTCGAAGTCAATAGATAGTTCAAGAGACGCAGACAGACACCATTTAGGGGAGTTAGGGATGCGCCAAGAAAAATTTTTTACGAGGGTTTCACGAAAAGTAGAAGTTTCGTGAAGAACATAAGGGTTATCATAGCCTCCAAAACATGTAATTTAGTAGCCTTCTTGTTAAAGTATGTATATAGCGTCGACTTCATCCAATTTCGCAAATAAAATTCTTCTAAACCAAAAGGTCTGTCGAAAGATGACCTTTTTTGAACTAAAAAAAAGTACAGTAGAGTACAATAAATACCGATTCCTTCACGTAAAAGAATCCGCGTATCATCTCCGATGTCCGACAAGGTTACCTTTATCATCCTTTAATCGAATCTAGATTGCTTGTGCCAATACAGCACATGCGTGTATAGAAATAATTATTAAACGTTGTCTAAATAAATATTTGAAATAATAATTTTTCTAAAGTTTCACATAATGTAGGTATCCAATTGCGCAAATTTCTTTGCAAACATAAATTATAAATATTAGAGTAATAAATAAAAGGTGGCGCAAGGTCGTGGACGACATTATCACATATAGTAGCTTAAAATAATCTCTGCCCAAAAAACTACTGTAACTCACTTTTAGAACGATCTTTGGAAGCTCATTGCGTTCTCTAAAGCAACAAGTATAGTTAATTGATTAAACAAACTTACCTGACATGAATTTCTGATAATTGTATATCTTCGTTCAAATTATGTAGTATCTCGTTTGGAGTACCAATTCCACACGTTTTACAGCTAAAAATACTTAAAACCAAAAGACATTGCCCTATCATTGCGCTATAGGTACATATGGATTTGTCTGAAGCAGGGTATTACCAAAGATATACTCTTTGGTATTACCACAGATTTAAATATACTACAGATGGATCATGAGATTGTGGAAACACAACAAACGTTCCAGTTGCTAGCGCACCTATATGAATTTTATTAAATCGAAAGTTTTAGTTTGGGTCTCAGCTTAAAATAATCAGCAGTCTGTATACCGATGGCATAGAAGGTTTTTACTATTGATGGTGCTGAAAAGCAATATGATATGAATTTTTTCTTGTAATTAAAACAATGGGTCTTTGTATTGTGTGTTTGTGTTCAATTACGACCTTGTGTGGGCGTATCTGTGGCCGTTCTCTCTCCTTTAATTTAAATTAATAAAATCCAAGAACATTTTTTTTCTACAGAATGGTAGTTTCAGTTTCAGCCTGAAAATTAAAATTCTTTAATCAACTACTATCAATCGAAAGTTTTGATATGTCTATACGTTGATTCAAGGCATCGCCAAATGAAATTGAAACCAGGTGTAAAATTCTTGCAGAACAGCTTTTTACAACTACTCGAAAACTTCACTCGTTATCTGTTTGTTTATTTTAACTTAATTTTACTACCCGCATGTCAGTCAGGGAGGTATTGCAGTGGGGTAAAAAATGATCCCTCTCTTTTTTTGACGGGAATACATCAAATACATGTTTTGAGGCACCGAATCAAACAAAATCTCGATGATGTATACAGGGTGATTCATATCACAGTTGTATTTTTTTAAATAGAACTCACCTATATTATTGTATATTTCGATTACTTAGTCAATTTTAGTGTGACTTTATTTACACATGATATCTAAAATGAGTGGCTGAGCGTCATTTTTTCAAAAAATAGATGTCCAGTAAACATTGAAAACGAAGTTTCCATAAAACTTAGAAGGCCATGACGCTGCAGTATTACTAATCATCACGTGTGCTTACCTACATACGCCGAACGGTCAAAGTTAAACTTTTTTTGTGCTAAAAGAAATCACTGTAAATTTTCAAAATTTCAATCAAAGATAACTTGATTTTTTTTAATGAAACTACCAAGTTTTTTATTGCATCAGATGTAGGATTTGATTACCTTTCTAACGATATAAGCACACCGTATTTACCTTTTATACATTTTTTGTAATTCAACCATTTCTAATAAAATACACAAGGTTTGTCGATTTTTAAAGCCTCTCAGTAATTAATAGGCCGTTAAAAGTTAAAACACCTATTCTAATTATAAAACAGGGAGTTATATTTAAAAAAAGTGCAACTTTGATTTAAATCACCCTGTACAACAATTGCAATTTCGTTGAAAATATTTTTAGGTTGTAGCCTAAAGAGTCCTTCAATATGCCCCGACAATGAATTTTAAATATTCTTTTCAAATCCTAAGTTTTTAGTAACCGCGCACTAAGCTGCTGTATTTCGGAGAATTTAATACATATATTTTTTTGTAATAAAACCAAATTTGTGTAGGTTAAACCAAGAAAAATAATCTCTTTCAAATAACTAAATAAAAAATTTAGCGCTAGTATGTTTATTTGTAATAAAACCTAGCATAATTTGTATAGGTTGTACACAGAAAAAGAAAGTCTTCCGAATAATTTAATAAAAATTTTGCGTTATTGCTATTTAAAAAAAATAGTATGACGTTTACATCCTTTATGCTTAATCTGCCAACCTATGTACGTACATAGGTACATACGAGTTAAAACAGACAGTACAAATTTTTATTCTTTAAAAGTTGCTTAAAATGATCTAAAACGTTGACGTTTGATGAAATTTTGATACGTCCAAAAACGGTAATCGCAATATAGCCACCCCGCGCTTTTTGACAACCCGTACGGATTTACTAATGTCTCAAAATATATCGAAGTACTTTCTTCACTATTTTGTTCCGCATTATCATGCAGCCTTAGAAATTCATGACTATACCAAGAACAGAATGGTTCGACGTACATATCGTGGAAATTGTAACGTCTACTGCGGTACTTCCCCAATATAGGGTCTCAACTGGGATGCGACATTTTCGATCTCACAGAAATTTGGTATCTGCGTCTCTTTAAGAGAAAAATAACGAAACCAAAATGGTTTTTGAAAATTCGAATTTAAACTGCAATTCTGGACCAGACATAGCCCTACGGTAGTTTTTAGCTCATTTTTGCAAAGTAGGATCGATGTCAAAACTCTAATTGCATCTTCATTTGTTCTTAATAGAAGCTTTTCATATCACTTTGGCCGGCTGACTGGATGGCAGCAAATGAGGGCCTGTAGACAATCGCATGTAGAAAGACGAAGAGTGTACGTGTCCATACGGGGTCGTGTAATTAACAACTTTAGGGACGGGGCTACATGATGTGGGGACGGCGACATCTGGGCGCCATCCCCACGCGTGGTTTACTAACGTGGTAATTTTTAGTTTTTACTATCTTCTTCTGCAGTTTTGGTCGAGGTCGAACCCATAATCGCACGTCAAGATACAATTTTACAAGTCGTACGACAAAATCGTATAATGTGAATCTTGAAATATTTGGTTATGGCACAGATTAACGTTATGGCAACTCGCAAGTCGCAAGAGAAATCGTAATCAAAATCACATAACGTAAATTGCACTTATAAGAATCCCCCATTTACACGCTTCTAACTTGTATTTGAACTGACCACAAATTTTTTTAAAGTTTCGTCAATAAATTACCAGTGGAACGGAGAAGAAAAAATAACTTTTTGTCTCATAGGCACAGCCAAATTTTCCCTTAGAGCCTTGGGCGATTAATTTAACAGCCACAATTGCAGATATGCTTTGTGCCTCGATCTTTAACAGGGCTGCGCGTGTAGGAAAAACAACCAAATTTCGGAGCTGAAATTTTCAAACAATTACTTCAAAATATTCAGACATTGAGATACTCAAAAAGTACCTAGTGTTTTCACATAACAATAGTTTGAAAACTCTTTCGAATGCAGACATCAATGCTAGGCACCTTGTTTTAATGTAACCCAACAATTTTTGATAATTTCTATCAGCTAAGTCGTAGAACTCTTTGAGTATTTTTCAATGCGAACACTATAAATGTTAAAAAAATAAGTCAATTTTAACAATGGTGAACTCAAATCAACAATCCCTATAAGTTTTGTTTTATTTCAGGGACGACCTCCATTGCAAAGGCTTTGTTGACACCTTTTACTATTTTTGCCACCAAAATTACCTACAGTTACCGTTGTCTCCACAAAAACCCCACAACTTTTGATTTTAAATCATTTAATGTTAATTAATATACTTCCTTACAATATTCAACGATTATATCCGATTGGGATCCAAACTCCAAGATTTGAATTTGCGCGTCCTTCTGTGGTCAAAAATAATGGACCAAGACGAGAAACAATTTTGTAGAGCCATGGTTTGAGGCAAAGCCATGTTTTCTAGAAATAAAACCCTGTTGTGATTGTCGTGGACAACCAGCATATATAAGGAAAAAAACCATTCATACGCATGTGAGCAAAGGCAAAGAGTGCATTTTCAAATTTGTTTTTTCGATTTTAACAGCCCTTATGGACATTTCATGCCTTAATTAGAATAGAAAAATGAAATAATTTTTAATTTCTTATCGAATGACACCAATACCAAGTCTGTAAGTGGTGTAGTTCCGGAGCCTTTATGACTCAGACAGACAGACAGACAGACAGACAGACAAATCAAGAGCGCCAAAGTGTGCACATTTTATTTTTTGAAAGTGAAAGTGTACTAAAAACGGAACTGTCACGTTCAAAACGGGACGTTTGGTCACATCTCACATTCGACTCATATTCGCTTACTTGACTTAAATTCTCAGACGCCTATTGTTAGGTACCTATGTTGTTTCTCACAAAGACAGGCCTAACACCTTCTCTGATTAATTAATAAAAACGTCATAATTGTGCTTTTAGATCGTCATATTAAAAATACTCTAAAAATCTAAATACGAGCACGGAACAAGCCAAGCTGTGATCAGAGATGTAGGCATTAGAACCTAAATCGCACAAAATACCGTACCTACTTATAATCAAAAATAAATCAATTATACGGTAAACATCCTGCATAATTACAAATCTTGTTGGTTTGACAGAATAAGGTATAATCAGTCGTCGCGTCGGTTCGCCCTTCCGAGTTCCGGTATAAAGGAATGTGTATGTGTAACTAACATAAACGCATGCTAGCAGAAAAATTGCGAGTGTAAATGGGGAAGGTCAGTTACATACAATACAACATTTGTTGGGCTGTGTGTAATCGGATACCCCTGTTTATCGCAACAGTTCTTGTCTTTCTTATTGCAGTTGTAAACCACGCGCAAGTTATTCATTCTACAGCGCTTCCTTGTGGACGCGGAATAACACTAATTTAGTTTGGATTTAACGCACCAGAGGCTTAAATCCAAATCACCGTTGCCAGAATTTAACATGGCATGATCCATCTGTAGTATATTTAAATCTGTGGTAGTATTAAGCCTTTTATCTAGTATACTATTTTAAATTTTTAATGTATTTGAGTGACAAGTATTCGAATACTTTTCAAAGTAAGACAATGAAATACTTTTCAAAGTATTCGAATGCTTTTTATAGTGTTCGAATACCTTTGATAGTATTAGAATACTTTTGAAAGTATTCGAATACATTCTAAAGTATTTGAATACTTATTTTTTTAAGTATTTGAATACTTTTCAATGTATCTGTATCTAGTATTCGCCTGTGCTGGACGTAAAAGTATTTAGTATTCAAATACCTTTGATTTGTGTAAAGTATTTACTATTTAGGATTCAAATACTTTTCGAAAGTTCTGCCCAGCTCTGCTGTTATTTATAACAGTTACTGGAGCTTTCACATAAAAATATCTTCTGGTAAAAAGCAGCTGCAGCGCCAATTATGCGGACAAGAAGATGCAGTTACGTTTATGTTACATAACAATTTTTTTACATTTTTCTGCTAAATGTTACATAACTGCTATGTAGAGAAAACGTAACACTGCATTTCAGTTTATGTTACATAACAGTTGTCATCCATGTTACGTGCTTCTTTGGACTAGGAAAAAAGCACCAAAAACAATTCTTAGTATTATTTCACATTTCCTTTTCATTAAAATTGGCAAATTTGCAACCACCGAGATGTCTTAAAGCTTAAAACCGCCAGCCACACGGATCTCTGCAAAATGGTTCTTATCAGTTTTACGTTTACGACGCTCCGCTTACCGTGGAAATGGGAGAAGAACGGATATCCCTGAATGGCAGCAGACGGGATTATCTGTATCGTTTCCGAGCGCGTCTCTCGCACGTGTCGGCATTGGAAGATTTTCATTATCTTAATCTCCGTAAGAGGTCGAGGTCGCTTTTAGGGTGCAATGGGTGAAAATGTTAAATTTATGTTAAACGAAAGCGACCTCAATTGGAAATTATCGCAAACGCGCAATAAAAATCAATTCGTAGTGCTGAAGGAAAACTGTTTCGCTAAAGCCGCCCTCTTTCGGAAAGTATGTGCACTGCACGCAGGATTTGATTTTACCCGACTCGACCCTGACGCGCAAGACCTGTAAAATTCCACCACCAACGTAAAACTATAGCGTACACGTATAGATGGCGCCTGTGTGTTCTTTGATGCGTAAATTACAGGAATGCAAAAAGGGCACTAAAAATCAATGGCGAACATTTTTAAGCTCGAATTTTGCATTTGTGGCCTCTTTAAAGTCATATTTTGTTATAAAATTACTCCTGCGTTCTCCACATGAAAGTTTTCACCCTTATCTAATAACTTTTTTGGCTTGATCATGAATGTCCAAAGAACTTTAAATCCTTGAAGAGCTCTCATTTGTGCTTAAAGGAAAGGAAGCCTCCTAGAGATTTCAAGTAAATCAAAGAGTCTCTAAGTCGTCCCGAAGCGTTTAGAATCCTTCGTGAGCCTTTTAACAGTGTTTAACTGCTCCTGTCTCATTCTTCTGGCGTACTTCGGGGGATTTTAAGAGTTTTCAGAAGTTCTTGGGGGATTTTTAAGAAAGTCGGAATATCTTTTAGATTAGAAAATTTCTAAAGGGCCTCAATTTTACTTTTAAAGAGCAAAGAAAATCTCAAGAAGGCTTCTGGAAACTCTTCAAGGGCGCACATAAGTTATTAAAGTAAGTTTCTTTTTTAAGAACTGTTAAAGGCTTTCGTAATCCTCTAGAGTCTAGAACACTTTTTTAGAGACCCATAAAAAATATTTAAAGGAAATACCAGACCGACCTGTCTTTAAAGATTCTTACATATTTTTATAAAGGGTTTCAAGATTCTTAAAAACTCACAAGGGTGATATTAAAGGCTCTTACAGAGAGGAAAATGTTAAAGACTAAAAGATCTCTGAGTTCCTGTAAGGCCCTTGAACACTGTCTGTAACTTTTAGCACTGCAATTAAGGATTTTAAAGACTCCGAGCGTTCTTAAGGATTCTTTGAGATTCGTATATCTATCAGATATTTAAAGTTAAGGGTCGTTAAAAGCTGTTCAAGGCCTGTGAGAAACTTTGACAGCCGTAGAGAAATTCTGATGACTGATAAAAGATCCTTAAATATTTTGAATACTAGTTCAAAGTTACAGCCCTTTGAATTTTCTTTCGAAATGGTTTCTAGTCTATAACTTTTGATTGAGGAGTCTAATCGAAAAAGTACGAATTGTTTTGGATTCTACGCACCAAAATTAATAAGAAAAAGTGTTTTCCCGAGTAATTTTGGTGTAGTCGATTTTTGGTAAAAAAGGAAGGTTATACACTGCCTTTTTTTGAGCCCCGAAAAAAAAATTGTCTCAGATCGACCCGAAAAAAAATTTTCTTATAGAATGTGGCCTGTAGAATCCATAATTTCAAACAGTTCCAAGATTGGGCTACTAGTTCAAAAGTTATAGCCCTTTGAATTTTTTTTCGAAATTGGTTTCTAGTCTATAACTTTTGATTGAGAAGTCTGATCGAAAAAGTACGAATTGTTTTGGATTTTACGCACCAAAATTAATAAGAAAAAGTGTTTTCCCGAGAAATTTTGGTGCAGTCGATTTTTGGTAAAAAAGGAAGGTTTATACACTGCCTTTTTTTGAGGCCCTCAAAAAAAATTGTCTCAGATCGACTCGGAAAAAAATTTTTCTTATAGAATGTGGCCTGTAGAATCCATAATTTCAAACAGTTCCAAGATTGGGCTACTAGTTCAAAAGTTACAGCCCTTTGAATTTTCTTTCGAATTTGGTTTCTAGTCTATAACTTTTGATTGAGAAGTCTGATCGAAAAAGTACGAATTGTTTTGGATTCTACGCACCAAAATTAAAAAGAAAAAGTGTTTTCCCAAGAAATTTTGGTGCAGTCGAGGTTAAGTATTCAAATACTATGCGAAGTATTTGAATACTTCTCAAAGTATTCAAATACCTTGCGAAGTATTCGAATACTTTACGAAGTATCCAAATACTTTGCGAAGTATTCGAATACTAAATATTTGTGAAAGTATTTGAGTTACAAATACAAATACTGCTTCCATAAAAGTACCTATTTAATTACAAAGTATTTGAATACTAAAAAGTATTTACAAAATCGAATACTGCCCAGCTCTGCCCTCTTCAAACCTTCTGGGAAGATTATCCAAAACTATTCGTCTTCTTAAAATCTGTAAAAAACCCTAGAAAAGGCTAGAAGACTTTTCAAAGTTATTACAAGCTCTTAAAAATGTAGACTCGTTCTTAGAAATTGCTTATAAGGCCTTTTCAAGGCACCGTTGTGTAGAATTATTTTTTAGCTCAAGTCTACACGTCACCAGTGAGCTAAATACCTTGAAAACATACATTTAATTGCTTTATTATTGCTAATTAATTATTGGCCTGTAACAATTAATTATTTTATCGCTCGCAATTTATAACACACGAGCGCGAACTTCACTAATAATTCCTTCGGAATCGATAGTGAAACTTGCACTACACACAATTCGATTTGTTTATAGCGTTATACAGAAAAACTTTCAACATGAAAGTTGCAAACGCGCCATATGAGTCCCGAGAGTCTTTAAGAGCGTGTCGAGTTCCTACTAAACAGTCGAGCTTTGCTCTCACAATTTTCTCTGCAAGTGCAAGACGCAATTAAGTACATGATATTATAATAATTGCTACATGTGTAGAGAATAATCTTACAAATAATTAACCTTTTCTTAAATTGATAAATATAATATAATAAACTGAAAAAAAAACTGAATGAACGAAAACGAGACAAATAGCACAAAAAAGTTACCCTTGTAACTAATCCCGAAAAAAAAAACTGTCGCGTATCCTTTCCAACTTCTTGTTTACCGAAAGAAAAACAAACGTTAAAGATTTTTGAGGCGGAACGAATCTCAATTAGTTCCCAGTCCAATAACTAACTCAATTTATTAGGGGTGTCTAAATAAAATATAAAGTTTATGCAAGTTGGTCGGTGGCACGTTTTACAAATTATGTAGGCGTCCTAATTTCTACACATCGAGGTGATATATGAGACCT
This sequence comes from Photinus pyralis, assembly GCF_008802855.1. Lineage (NCBI taxonomy): Eukaryota > Metazoa > Arthropoda > Insecta > Coleoptera > Lampyridae > Photinus > Photinus pyralis. The sequence goes on from NW_022170878.1 coordinate 14,045,957, forward strand.
CTAGACCAAAAGCGACAACATCGATTCGATTGTGACAATTTTTTTTAATGTTCGGAGGCATGTGATAAATTAAGTTTAACTTTCGACCTAATGCCCCTAATAATGCAGTCGTTTAGGGAAACCAGGAATAGGAATTAATTTCTAGATCCTGTTAGTTAGGTGTTGGATTACTGATCGATTAACAGACTTTTTTTTACCTTTTCATATTTAACCAACCCTAAAATATGAAAACGAGGAAGAAAACATTTGGGGAGGTTTTGTGCGTTGATTTTAAGCAGAACTATTTGAATGACAACTACATCTTCAGCAATTAAAGGTGCAAAAATGTACTGACCAGGATCAGTCCGTGCGTAGGACGAAATCTCAGTACCGAAAAGTCAATTTATAGGTAGAATCGGCAGCGAGGACATCCAACAAAGAACTTTTTTATCCCATTTATAATTATTAATTACCTTAGAACTGGTGTCAAGTGTGGCACGCGGCGTACCTGATAAATGCTATTTTGTAGCATAAAGTTCACGGCCCCATAACGAACAGTGGGCATTATTGTTTTTATCAGTGGGCGCTTCCGCACGTGCAGGATAAAAAGCTCGCAAGTAGAATATAATCCTTCTTCCCTTTTTAGCGCATTTCCACAAAAATAAAAAAAAATGCGCTATTGTGGCCACTTTGTCCGTCCGTCCGTCCGCTCGTTTTGCGACGCTACTAGTTCTTTATCTTAAGAGCGATTGTTCTACTTTTTTCGCTATTTGGTTCGTTATGGTGTCGAGTCTTGTACCAAGGAAGGAATTTTTTCTGTACCGCTTACAAAAAAAGTTATTGTAAAAAAAAACAAAAAACTGTTTTTTACATTTTCCATAATTTTACACTTTTGCCGTTTATTAACGATCCTAGAGATCGTTTATAATTTTGCATTGCTATCTGTCGCCTGCCGGTTGGTCTGTCCGTCTGTTCCTTTGTCTGTCTGTCCATATATCTGTCCGTGTGAACGATAACTTTGTTTAGAAATGTTCGATCGCTTTTACATCTCCGTTAGTTATGAACTGAATTGCATGAAATTCAATATGGGCATAGCTTTAGCCATATAATACGCAATGCCAAAAGTTGAATCGAATCGATTCAAAATTCACAGTGCCCTTTTCGCATCTCGACCATTTATAAACCGAATTGCAAAATTTTTTAGTTATAATAGTATATTAAGATACAAGTGTATAATCAAGTCTTTAAAGCACGCACAACGAGTTTAAGGGCACGACGCAAAGCGGAGTGCCTTTAACGTTGCAAGTGCTTTAAAGACTAATTATACACGTGTATCTTATAGTATTTTTTATTATACCTGCAGTATAATTTAAAAATAGGTAATACAATGAAGTCATATTGACGTTATACTCGAATACATGTCTAATTAAGTGGGCTGGGTGTTCGTAATTTCACGATTGCCATGGAAATGTCACTTGACGTTTGCTTATAAAAATCATCGTCTTTGTGAATTAAACGATTTCCGTTGAAAAAGATAATACACCGTCCATTAAATCGATTGTTGTAAAATCTAAACAAACGTTGGTAGGTGTAAAATCCAACTCCAGTAAAGCCTATTATAAAGAATATGAAAAGTTGTTTCCATGGATGAATAGGAAGTTACTTACGAATACAGTCTTAAATGCATCCATAATGCTGGCATATATGAAGGAAATGTCAAAGGTATTTAAATCTTCTATATTTTGGTGCATTCATTCAAAACTTCAAAGCAATGCTGCGATTAAAAAGTGGACCAGATTTGGAAGCATACCCTAAATTACGCGCGTTTGTGAAAGCTTCAACGAAAGGATAGGTACAAAAGCCAAAGAAATGTTCTGCATTTACAGAAAGCGACCTAAGAGGATTTTTTATTTCATCCAGATGACAGTTTCAAAAGTCATACTTGAAGTATCGTTACTTAGCAACTTTAAAGCACGTGTGTTTTAAAGGCCCTTTTTCGCACGCATTTGAGTGTTTAAAACGGAGATTGTGATTCAGGTATAATAAAAAAGTATTTGAATGAAATTTGATACATAGACACTTGGAATAAAGGAAAATCAAACGCCAATTTCAAAATTTGGTTTTGCGCATGCGCAGTGCCAACTTTTTTATTTATGGAAGAATTTAAAGGAAATTTGATACATAGGCACTTGGGATAAAGGAAAATCAAACGCCAATTTCAAAATTTGGTTTTGCGCATGCACAGTGCCAACTTTTTTATTTATGGAAGAATTTAAACGAAATTTGATACATAGGCACTTGGGATAAAGGAAAATCAAACGCCAATTTCAAAATTTGGTTTTGCGCATGCGCAGTGCCAACTTTTTATTTATGGAAGAATTTAAACGAAATTTGATACATAGGCACTTGGAATAAAGGAAAATCAAACGCCAATTTCAAAATTTGGTTTTGCGCATGCGCAGCGCCAACTTTTTTATTTATAGAAGAATTTAAACGAAATTTGATACATAGGCACTTGGGATAAAGGAAAATCAAACGCCAGTTTCAAAATTTGGCTTTGCGCATGCGCAGTGCCAACTTTTTTATCTATGGAACCATTTAAGTGAAATTTGATACTTAGGCGCTTGGAACAAAGGAAAATCTAATCTAATCTAATCATTAGTTTTAAAATTTAGATTTGCTCATGCGCAGTTCCAACTTTCTTATTTAGAAAAGCATTGAAATGAAATTCTTCTCATAAACTGAAATTGAAGTAGCACGTCAACAATGGATTGCCCATGTGCAACGCTATCTTTCATATTTGTGGCCGGATTTTTACGATTTTTACAGAAGTTGCATCTTACAAATGGGAAATGAATGCAAGTGGAAATGCGCTTTATGTAAATCGTTTACGATTACTTTTTCACTTGTTAATGTTGTTAGAGATTTAAATGCTGTTGGTAATTTATTGAACAGTTTTTACCAAGTATATATGGTGATTTGGCTTTTATGTTACCTCTGGAGAAGGATATGCGCAGGTCATTACTGGTTGCCCTGTTATGTAATTCGATATTTTTTTTGTAGGATTGCAAATTACTAAATACGTAAACACACATTTCTAAAATAAACAAACAAGGAAGAGTTAAAATATTGAATTTTCTAAAATAGGTCCTACAACTGGTCCGCTGAATGGTACGAATTAGCTTCTTTTGGGAAATGAATACATTGGCACAATGCGAGGACGCTCCCCAGAAACATATGCCGTATCTTAATCTGGATTCGGCTTGAGCGGGGTATAACATAATTAATTGTTTATGGGTTTTTTTCTCATTAATTAACGATTAAAAAAAGTGGATTAAGCAGAATGCACTTCACTGCAATATTATTTTATGCGCAACGGACTATGTAAGCAAAATTAAGCTACAGACTGGTGTAATGTAAATACATACTTCTAAATAGCATATCCCTGTCTGACGTCTCACTGTCTCAGATATTTGATATTCTATTTTTTTTAGTATTAATTCTTGCATTTAGATGACAATTTGTTGTTAAATGCTGAATGCTAGTTTATAGTGTGTCGTATTTGTGTGTCTACTTCATTTAATATGCAGAAATCAAAATCTACAACCGATGATTGGTCAATGATTGGATACAAGAATTTCCAGAGTTAAAAACCGACATGGTAGAATGTTTTGCAGAGCATGTGTAAAAACTGTAAGTAGGTATATGAAATTGGCATCCTCCTCAAGACAGAATGATCAATTTAAATTTAACTTTGATGGTCATTTACTGTTTTAAGGAATAGGATTGAAATATATTACTCATGAGTCATGAAACATTATGCTTTTTTGCATAAAAATAAACCTTTTTTCTAATTTTGTTGTGCTTTTCTAAGCGCTTTTTTTTTAAACTTTATACGCTTATAAATCCGCTCTCTACTTATAACGATACAAATTAGTGCATAATCATGGCACACAATGTTGGCAAATATATATAAATGAGGGTTGTGACGTAAGCTGTGACCCCAATATAATTGGATCCCAGTAGTTGGAACACAGTGGTACAAATTTGATGCTTACGATACAAACTAGAAGAAAATATCTACAAAATCATGGCTCAAGAAGTTTATGGATGTACACATATGCACGAGGTAGTAACGATAAGTTGCAAGGCCAAAATAAAGTCGATCCTAGCGGTCAAAAAGTACTGGTACAAAATTAATCACTTACAGTACAAAATGAGTACAAAATTATGGCACGACATTTTTGCATGGGTTTGTATACTGGGGTTGTACCGTTAAGTTGCACCTCCAAAATTAATTTGATAGCGGCGGTTAAAAGGTAATGGTACAAAATTTTTTGCTTGCGGTATAAATTAGTACAAAATGAGTACAAAATTATGAGCCATGCATTTATGCATAGAGTTGTGTGGGCTAGTTTGGCTAACAAACCCCAAAACTGTTATTATTGTATGTTATCGACCACCTTCTGGTGATTTTGATTTGTTTATGAAGAATTTATGTGCACTATTTGTTATGATATACAAATGTAATTATAGATACATACTTGCTGGGGATTTTAATGTGCATTTTGAAACGGACACAAAATTTGCTAAGCAATTAAATAGTCTTTTATGGAATCTTATAATATGACTGCGGTAGTAAAAATTCCCACTCGAGAGAATGCAATTTTAGACAATATTTTTCTACACAAATCTACTGATGTAACTTGCGATGCATTGCCTTTCTTGTTCTGTGATCATAAATACGTTGTACTAATAGTAATTTGCCACTACCCTCTGACAGTAATCTTACGTTTACCAAGGGTAGAAAATTTACGCCAGCTTCTATCTCTCGTTTTCATGAGTTAGTGGAGAATCAGAACTGGTTAACTTTAAATTCTGCTACGACATTCGATGGTGCGTTTACTGTATTTTACAATACTTTTGTCTCTCATTTCAATTCATCGTTCCCAGAGACCAAAATTTTAAAACGTAATACCCCATATGTGAAAAAAGGATGGGTAAACAGCACCGTTAAAAAGCTTAGCCAAGATCTTAAAAACTTTTACCACCTCCAAAAAATGTATCCCGCGCTTAAAAAGCTTTATTTAACACACAAATTTAAATACCGGCAATACATTATGAATTGTAAGAAATCGTTTTATGGTAACTTAATCAAATCCTCCGACAATAAAAATAAAACAGTATGGAGCCTTATAGCTATACCACAGATTAAAATACTCATACTTAACAATAAAGAAAAGTCGCACAAAAATATCACTCTTAAAAATTCAGAAACAACCATTGACGATCCTCAAACAATTGCAAATAGTTTTAATGAGAATTTTATTAATGGCCCTCAAAATATTCAACGTTCTATAAAAAGAAACATTTATTCGACTAGCAACTTTGAGTCTAATATGACTATTCGCGAAAGTATGTGTGCACTGCCTTTTAGTGAAACGGAATTATTAAATTGTTTAAAAAAAAGCATAAAAATAAACATTCCTCGGGCCCCGATGATATACCTAATTCTTTGCTTAGGTCAAGTTTGCATATTATAATAAAACCTGTCACACATCTAGTCAATATGTCTTTTTCAAAGGGTGTCTTCCCGAAAGAACTTAAGCTGTCAACTGTACATCCCGTTCACAAAAAAGGTTGCTCTCGAGATTGCTCGAATTAGAGACCAATTTCTGTTAGCTCGGCGCTGTCAAAAGTTTTTGAATACGCCATGTTAGAGAGGCTAAATAATCACCTTGTTAAATATAACATTGTAAGTAATAAACAACACGGGTTCTGCAATGGGAAATCGACAATTACTGCCATTAACTCCTTTGTTAACGACATCATTTCACTTCTTGATAAAAAACAGAATGTCCTTGCTATATTCTGTGACCTCAGCAGGGCTTTTGATACTGTTGATCACTTGTTACTGTTGGACAAATTAAATACTTACGGTATCAGAGGCGTTGTTGCGAATTGGTTTTCATCATATCTCTCTGGAAGGTGTCAACAAGTAGAAATTAAATTCAAAACCGGTTCCACTATTGCAAAATTTTTATCAACAGCTTTGCCTGTTAATATGGGGGGTTCCACAAGGATCTGTTTTAGGACCTATTTTATTTTTATTATTTATTAATGATATTGTCATGTTCTTAAATTGCTTGGTTTTATATGTGGATGATACGACGGCATTAATATCCGGAAAGAAGCAAGAAAATATATATCCAAAAGCTGTTGAGATTCTAAATAAGCTAAGTAATTGGTTTAATTTTAACAAATTATTCTTAAATCACGATAAAACATTTTTCCTACCGTTTACAACTTTTGGAAATAACCATTTGTCTGACACAAGCACCAAAAACATTAATATTCTAGGCACTGGGAAGTTTCTGGGGATCTATTTAGATCAAAACTTAAATTGGAAATGTCACTGCAAAATCTTATTAAAAGACTAAACACTTATTGCTACCAGATACGGAATCTTAAAGAATTAATGGATGTGAACCATACTTTAAATTATTACTATGCTCAAATTCAATCCAGATTGTCGTATGGAATAATTGTTTGGGGCTCGTCAAGCGCGGCAAAAAAATGTTTTTCTTGTACAAAAACGAATAGTCCGGTGTATTGCGGGTAGTAAGAAATTTTATTCGTGTCGCCCGATGTTTAAAAAATTGAATATTCTTACACTTTCATCACTCTATACAGGGTGATTCCTATAGTACCTGCCACCGTTTGGGAGCGTGTAGGTGGTGCGTAGGGGAGTATTTTGATATAGGACACTTGGGGTCGGAAATCTAAAATAAGGGTGCCAGAGCCAAATTTACCTTCTGGAATTTCGCGCCTGTAGGTAGGCAACCCAACCGGCCGGCGGTGCACACGGAGCGATCTCAGGCGGCGATGTGTGGCTGACACTTGATCAGAATTTTGTTTAAACCCACGAAATCCCGTCTGCAACGACGCGTATCAAGTGAATAAACACTATGGCAATAGTATAATAATAGTTGGCTAGATGTAGGAAGTGCATTGAGAACCAACGGTGGCCACGTTGAACACTTGTAAACGTTATTGCTTTTGACTGTCGTTTTCCCTCCTTCCCTCCCATGTCGCTTCCTCGCGCTAACTCGCTCTGCATCGCTCCGCGCGAAACGTCGGTCGGTTGGGTTGCCTACATACAGGCGTGAAATTCCAGAAGATAAATTTGGTTCTGGTGCCCTTATTTTAGATTTCCGACCCCAAGTGTCCTATATCAAAATACTCCCCTAGGCACCCCCTATACGCTCCCAAACGGTGGTAGGTACTATAGGAATCACCCTGTATACTTGAATTGTTAACTTTTATTTTCCATAATCAGCAACATTTCCTACGCCATAGCAGTTTTCATAATTACAACACGCGCAATAAACAACAATTTATCATCCCTTTAACAAGGCTTAAACTTGCCCATAATTCTCCCACGTCAATGGGCATTAAATTATTTAATGTTCTTCCAAGTACACTTAGAAGTTAGGGAACAATAAAGTGCTTTAAATCTTCTTTAAAAAAATTTCTTCTAGTCAATGCACCATATACAATTGATGAATTTCTAAATTGTATTGATAAAAATTTGCGGATCTCTAGTGTAATTTATATTGCATTCTTTCTTTTTTGTCCATTGTATTGTGTATGACCAACATTTTTTAAATTGTATTTAATTGTATTTTTTTTGTGTCTAACGTATCCTATACAATTCAAAATTTGTCTTGGGAATTAATATATATTATTATTATTATTATTATATTATTATAGAAATCTGTTTACTTGGGGTTGTACCGTTAAGTTGCACCTCCAAAGTTAATTTGATTAGTAGCGGTTAAAGGGTAATGGTACAGATTTTTTTTCTTACGGTACTAATTAGTACAAAATGAGTACAAAATTATAGCACACAAATTTTTAAGGATCTGAATACTCGGGGTTGTGGTGTTAAGTTGCAACCCCAATGTAGATTCGGTCCTAACGATTAAAAGGTAGTGGTACAAAATTTGGTATCCGCGGTACAAATAAGTACAATATTAGTACAACATAACGGTATTAATAGATTTGCTTATCTTTTTAGTGGAGGGCAACTTAATGCACCCTAATTTGGTGGTTTTTCTATTTTCTTAAGCCACCTCTGCTACTTCATCCTGTTTACGAGCCTGATCTTTACCCCTTGAATGCTAGTACTTTTAGACAGTAACACAGGCACATACGTTTAATCAACTTGTGAAAGTGTGACAAAAAAGAAATAAGAAGGAACTCAAAGATTGGGTTACAGAAAACTGAGTAGATACCTAAAACAAACACCATTCATCCTTTCAATAATGAATGGGCCGTTATTTATAATTATAAAACTCTCAGCATTTCTCCACTAGGCTAATTGAAACTTCCACGTGCCTTTACATTGTTTGGTGACTATTTTTAAAATCATGACACAAGGAAACGTTTTTAATGTGAAGAATTTTTTGAACTCGAGCAGCTCACAAAGTTGAAGGGCTTAAGGTCAAAATTGGAGCTTTCAACATATTTCCTGTATAAAAAGCCAAGATCGTTATCGTAGGTAGTTATTGAGCTAGGGGACAATATTGCTTCAAAATAGGAATTCTTCTACCGAATGCGCAAGATTCTGTTTCTTCAGGTATTAGAGACAACATTACATTGCCAATATCCAAGTAATCGCCCTGTATTTTAATCCCATACAATCATAAAACGTTATCGAAGTTACAATTGGCAATAAAAGATGAACGAATCGCCAAGCGGAATTTCCGAATTTTAAATTTGCCACCCTTGACGTGTCAATTACAGGTTACCTGCAATATTGTAGAACCGAATCGAATCAGTTCATCCTTGCACAGTTTGCAGTCAAGTGTCGATCGATTCGTAGGTGTTCAATTTTTCTTCCAAATTTTTTTAAACAAAATGTTAACGCTTCCGCAATTGCAACGTTCCAAGGCCACCCCGGAAACGATCAGGTACCGTAATTTGTTAAACTTTATCGAGATGAATGATTTGGAAACCGTGCAATTTAACGGCCAACGAGTAACGACCCCCCGCAAGATGAAAATGTCGGCCCCGGAGCGCGGTTCCGAAATATTCGTCGGGAAAATACCCCGGAACATCTTCGAGGATGAACTTGTACCCTTGTTCGGACGTGTCGGCGTGATTACAAAATTTCGCCTGATGCTCGATTTTTGCGGGCTTAATCGCGGTTACGCTTTTGTTACATACGCTAATGCGGCTTACGCTGATCGCGCGGTCGCCATGTTGGATCGTTACGAGATACGTTGCAATCGATTTATCGGGGTGTACAAGTCAATCGATAATTGTCGATTGTTTATGGGCGGCGTCCCCGTCGACAAGACCAAGGAGGAAATTTATAACGTTCTCAAGGAGTACGTCGATGGAATTACGAAGGTCATCATGTATCCCGCGCAGGTGTTGGGGGATGTTAATCGCGGTTACATTTTTATCGAATTCGTCGATCACAAAGCGGCCGCCATGGCTCGACGACAGCTCGGTTACGGCTTCGCTTTGTGGAACAAAGATATCGCCATTGATTGGGCCGATCCCATTCCGGAAGTCTCTTCGGAGATTATGAGCCAGGTAGGACACCCTCGCCATCTTCTGTTTACACGGTCCCCTGATTTGCATTTTGCATTGTTATTTCAGGTAAGATTATATGCGTAAATGCGGTATGTACATAGGGGAGGGGGTATGACCCTCGCCCCGGCTGATGTCCATTGGTCAATGGTACAGGTGAGACAGAGACTGGTCTACGTCATGAGGTAACGAAACAATATTTTCTTTTTTACATACATTTGCGTTTTGTCCGTCTGTCTGGACCCACTTTTGAACTACTTTTAGGGGATGATAACGTTTTATTTGCGGAGAGCCCCCTTCATTATTTTTATTGTCGAATTTTTTATATAAACAAAACGTTTTTATTAAAAATTGATTAATTAGTCATTTATTTTTTATTTTTTATACCTCTCTCGTTAAACTATGCATGACACAGTCGAGTTAAATTCGATTTTATTTTGTTTTATTTTATTAATAAATAAATATAATAGATTTATTATATTTTGGTTACATGAGTTCTCAAAATGTGTATCTCATGGGGAAGGAGCCAGCCCCTTAAAGAATGATATGGCATAATGAGTCGTGTGTGCGTTCCATTATCTAATATCCGATTCAACCTTAATTGGCTTAATTTGATTTCCGCCCCTATCACATGTCCACCCCAAAAATTGTGAACACTACTACTACGCGAACGTTTCCGAATTGTCTATAATTTCGGCCTAATTCCAATCTTTATGAAACGTTTCCAATATTTTCCACCCATTTTTGAACCATTTCCAAAGTTCTTTACGCAGTCTAGAAACATTTTCAAATTTTCCTGCACTTTTCTACTTGCCTACAAAAATATTTCCAAAATATTAAAAAATTTTTGGGAAATCGAATCTCCATAGGAAAACGGTTTGGTTTTCCGTACACATTTCTATAATAGTCCAGGCTAAATAGCACTAAAATCATTTATTTTAAAAAAAAATTAGTTACCGGGCGAAACCGGGTTTTTCAAGCAGGTGAAATGAATAGAAATTGGGAAAAAATAATTAAAACAGCTGAATTTTTCCGCGGGTGAAATTACGGGGGTTGAAATGGGTGGAAAGTGGTATTTTGCAAATTGTGGCAAAACTATTGATTTTAGACGAAAATGTTAAATGTAAAAGTTATAGAGATTAAAAAAATGAGCAACTTTTGTATCTGCACTATTTTCACATAACCTCAAATTTTCCTAGAAAAACCGGAAAAACTGTCTTTTTCGTTTTTTATTCTTATTTTTGCAAAAAAATGTCGTAGGGGTTTGAAATTTGGAGGTAACATAACCTGTTTTATGATAAAACAGAAGAAAATTGTTTGGGCCTATAAAGTTGAACCGTTTCCAAGATCTCACGATTTCTGTAAAAAATCACCTCTTTTTCAAGGGGATGAAAAATATATTTTTTTTCATCGTACAGAGGTGCGCGGGGCTTTTTTGCAAATAAATTAACGTGTTGGATCCGCGCTAATAAACAGTTTTGGAAATCTGTCTTCTCTCTCCTCTTTAATGTTGCTAAAATATTTTCTTTTGTTTCCCAGTGCCCAACTGCCTTAATTAAAACATCTTTATTGTTTCTTTTTTCTGCATTTTTACCGCAATAAAAGTAATTTGAAGTAAAATCGAATTCTTTTGCTTCCTGAACAATATGTTTTTGTTCCCTAACTCTTCTTCCTGCCTGTTTTACAGCTGATGGGATTAAACTGGGCCTGTTGATCGTTAATTTATAGGAATTATGAATAAAATCCTCATAAAGTTTATTCCTGCAGGTTTGACATCTCAAATCATTTGCTTTTGGCCGGTAAAACCAACGTTCTTATTGCAGATTTTGCAAGTTTATCAACAGGCCCAACGCAATTGCATCAGCTATAAAACAAGCAGGAAGAAGAGTCGGTGAACAAAAATAAATTCTTCAAGAATCAGGAAGCAAGATACATAATTCGATTTTATTTCGAATTGCTTTTATTGCGGTAAAAATGCAGAAAAAAGAAATAACAAAGATGTTTTAACTAAAACAGTTGAGCATAAGATAACAAAAGAGAATATTTAGGCAAACATTAAAGAGAAGGAAGAAGACAGATTTCGAAAAAATCTTTATTAACATCCAACATCTTGATTTATCATGTCAAAAACCGTGTATATCTTAAAACTGTTTTTCCGGTTTTTGGGGAATTTCTCGAATTTTTGCTATAGGAATAGTATTTTTTTATTTTTGTTTATTAAAATATAAGTCCTCCCGAAAATTTTGCTACCCTGCGCACCTCTGTACGATGAAAAAAATAGATTTTTCATCCCCTTGAAAAAGAGGTGATTTTTTCAGAAATCGTGAGATCTTGGAAACGGTTCAACTTTATGGGCCCAAACAATTATCTTCTGTTTTATCATAAAACAGGCTGTTATCTCCAAATTTCAAACCCCTACGACATTTTTTCGCAAAAATAAGAATAAAAAACGAAAAAAACAGTTTTTCCGGTTTTTCTAGGAAAATTGGAGGTTATGTGAAAATAGTGTAGATACAAAAGTTGCTCATTTTTTTAATCTCTATAACTTTTACATTTAACATTTTCGTCTAAAATCAATAGTTTTACCACAATTTGCAAAATACCACTTTCCACCCCTTTCAACCCCCGTGATTTCACCCGCGGAAAAATTCAGCTGTTTTAATTATTTTTTCCCAAATTCTATTCATTCCACCTGCCTGAAAAACTCGGTTTCGCCCGGTAACTAATTTTTTTCATACAAAAATATTATATGGACTATAATTTCTCACAAATTTCAATATTTTCGAATCATTTTTTGAACCATTTTCAAAATTCTTTAAACAGTCTGGAAAGATTTTCGAATTTTCCTGCACTTTTTCCTGAAGCATCTGCAATATCATACAACATTTCCTACAAAAAATATTAAACGGCCAACCGCAAATCGATGTTTCTTGGAAATAGGGGAGAGAATGTGAAAAACCGTTGTATAATATTCCTACAGTTAGCGAGAGCAACATCACAATCTAAGTGGTGACCCAAAGACGAGGATCGGTGAAAATCGCAGTGGAATTATAAATTGTTTTACCAAAAAATTAACATTTATACAGGGTGTTCCATGTAAAATTTGCACCCTCGTAATAAATCAGTATTGTATCGCTCCATCTCATCTGGAATTTTTCGAAAGAGTCCCAGGCTCCCCGCTTCTACCTTCGTCCCCAGAAACGTTTAATACCCTATTCAGAAGAGTCTTTGAGGGTGAACGTATCTTTGCCCCTCCCCCCCCCCAATGTACGAAGGTCTGATTTCAGTTGTCAATAAATGAAGATGGAATATTTCTTTTCTGGGGAGTATTTCCTTAGCAATTACACCGCAATTTGTTGTCGTAGAGGTGAACGTATCACGGGGGGGGGGGGGGGGTCCGTTAACTTAGCCCCCCCACTGAGAGATTTCATAGTCGTATTATTTTGAAATGAATGCGCTCGTTATGCGCTCATATGCGCCACCGATAATAACTCTTGCGCCATTATCGTTTTTTAGAAATCCGAAAAAACATTTGGGGGGGGGGGGCAAGTGAACGTAGCCCCCCCCCCCAGTACGTATTTTGTCCCTTGTAACTAGGTCACCTGATACATTTGGTTATGCGCTCAATTGCGCCACTTGAATTAAAGCTAGCGCCATTACGGTTAAGCCGTGACAAATTTTCAAAAAGTGGGGGGGCCAACTTAACGTTTTTAAAAGTTACTTTTTTTTAACATCGTTTCATACGAAATTGTACTCTCAGGTATGCGGAGGGTCTAGCTTAGCGTCTTCAAAAGTTATTTACGGAAGTGCGCCCATTTTGAAAATATTTTACATCGATTCGGCCTTCGGAGTAACTCCTAAATACAAATTTTTAAAAACCTACCTATTTTACTTTCCCAGAATTGTTTAACTAAAGCTCCCAAAAAAACACCCTGTATAGTGTTTCTGAAACACTATAATGGCGCCAAGATTTTTGTTTACGGCGAATTTTAGCGCATGATGAAAGGTACGATGTAGTAGAAAAAAACATGTTAAAAAACGTAACTTTTGAAAACGTTAAGTTAGCCCCCCCCACTTTTTAAAAATTTTTTATGGCTTAACCGTAATGGCGCTAGTTTTAATTCAAGTGGCGCAATTGAGCTCATAACCAGATGTATCAAGTGGCACAAATACCGGTAGCAAAATGCGTTATGGGGGATTCCGTTCACTTGGCCCCCCCCCCAAATATATTTAAGGATAACCAAAAAACAATAATGGCGCAAAGATATCTTTTTACGGCGCATTTCAGCGCATACCTGAGAGTACAATTTCGTATGAAAAGATGTTAAAAAAAGTAACTTTTAAAAACGTTAAGTTGGCCCCCCCACTTTTTGAAAATTTGTCACGGCTTAACCGTAATGGCGCTAGCTTTAATTCAAGTGGCGCAATTGAGCACATAACCAAGTGTATCAGGTGACCTAGTTACAAGGGACAAAATACGCACTGGGGGGGGCTACGTTCACTTGGCCCCCCCAAATGTTTTTTCGGATTTCTAAAAAACGATAATGGCGCAAGAGTTATTATCGGTGGCGCATATGAGCGCATAAAGAGCGCATTCATTTCAAAATAATACGACTATGAAATCTCTCAGTGGGGGGGGGGCCAAGTTAACGGACCCTCACCAGGGAGTGTTGGGGGTATGAAAAACTCCCCAGGTCTGATTTCAGTAGTAGGTAAATGAACGTTGACTATTTCGATTCCAAACCCCAGAAATACCAGCTATTGGGAAAAGATATCACCTGGCAATCTGTGAACAAGGAGTAACATAGACTATTTTCAGGTGACGAAACTCTACATCCGCAATTTACCTCTACAGTACAACGAGTCGATCATACGCGCGTTGCTTCGTAAGATAATCGACGACGCCGCTATCACTAAGATACACCAGATCAAGGATTACGCATTTATACACTTTTTCAATCGCGAATCTGCCGAATTCGCCATGACCATGTTGAAAAGTACGTATTGCATTTACCAGGGCTGGGCTCGAATGCTTTTACTTTCCAGACACCGCCATTTTGGGGGAGGAGGTCGAAGTGGACTGGGCACGTCCGGCCAAATACAGCAAGTTTCAACGCATGAACGCACCGGCACAAAACTTCTGCACGTACGTATGCCTGACTAGTGACTACAGTCGTTTACACTAAAGATAAGCTTCAAATTCTGACCATCTCTTTCTGGCTCATGTGTTGACATGTGATAGAGAATAAAGAACTCGTTTGAAATTGGTTCACAAACTAATGACATAAAGCTCATCTTTAGCTTTCGCTTTAGTTATTATTTTTGTTACATTTTTGTTAGTTTTTCTATATTTCTGTGCGGCTTTTATTGAACAATATTTAAGTTTGTCCTGTATTTAGACTAGATAGTCTGTTTGGACAATAAATTATTATTATTATTATTTAGTACAAACGACTGTAGGCGATTTGGATAATCGATTACTAAAAAATTGCGGATTGAGAGTCGATCAGTAATCGATTCATTAATTTTTGCCGTAGCTTCTGGATGTACGAATTCTTCTCATGATTTCAGGTCGGTCCCGCCACGCATGCGAAAAATTGTGCAGGAACGCAAGCTGTCCCTGAGCAGGGAGACGGCGGCGCTCAGATCGCCATCAGGGACCGATAGCCCTGGTGAAAATTCCAGTCTCTGCGTAAGTCGCAAAATGTCCAGACGGTACTCGCTCTTATTAAAGTTCGTTTTTTTTAGGATGGCACTTTTCAGTTGTGGAACACCGAGCCCCTAATCGACACCGCCTTATTGTCAATGCACATTTCTGACTGACTGAATTTTTCGATTTCGCATGATTAAATATTGATATTCTTGATTCATTCTACCAACATTGTTGAATTCGCTATTTGGGCTCAATTATAATTTTTACACTCTCAGAAATTTTATTTTAATTTAATGAGGTTGTGGAACATTCATTAACTGTATCCGATATAATTGCTTATTAATTTTTTTTTTATGTCAATGGTTCATTTTAATTCTTTGTGTTCTATTGTATCTATTCTAAATAAAATGTGCCTATAGTATCTCTCAATTAAAAACTAGATTCGCAAACTTTGAAACCCTAGGTCCTAGGACATTTATTTATCCCTCTCCCTTCGTACTTTTTCGATCAGACTTCAATAAAAAGTTATGGACAAAAAACAAATTTCGAAAAAAAATTCAAAGGGCTGTAACTTTTGATCTAGTAGCCCAATCTTCAAACTGTTTGAAATTATGGATTCTACAGGCCCCATTCTATAAGGAAAATTTTTTCCGGGTCGATCTGAGACAATTTTTTTTGCGAGCCTCAAAAAAAGGCAGTGTACGACCTTCCTTTTTTACCAAAAATCGACTGCACCAAAATTTCTCGGGAAAACACTTTTTCTTATTAATTTTGGTGCGTAGAATCCAAAACAATTCGTACGTTTTCGGATAGACCTCTCAATAAAAAGTTATGGACAAAAAAGTACAAATTTCGAAAGAAAATTCAGTAGCCCAATCTTCAAACTGTTTGAAATTATGGATTCTACAGGCCACATTCTATAAGAACATTTTTTTCCGGGTCGATCTGAGACAATTTTTTTTGCGGGCCTCAAAAATCAACTACACCAAAATTTCTTGGGAAAACACTTTTTCTTATTAATTTTGGTGCGTAGAATCCAAAACAATTCGTACTTTTTCAATTAGACTTCTCAATCAAAAGTTATAGACTAGAAACCAATTTCGAAAGAAAATTCAAAGGGCTGTAACTTTTGAACTAGTAGCCCAATCTTGGAACTGTTTGAAATTATGGATTCTACAGGCCACATTCTATAAGAAAATTTTTTTTCCGGGTCGATCTGAGACAATTTTTTTTGCGGGGCTCAAAAAAAGGCAGTGTATAACCTTCCTTTTTTACCAAAAATCGACTGCACCAAAATTTCTCGGGAAAACACTTTTTCTTATTAATTTTGGTGCGTAGAATCCAAAACAATTCGTACTTTTTCGATCAGACTTCTCAATCAAAAGTTATAGACTAGAAACCAATTTCGAAAAAAATTCAAAGGGCTGTAACTTTTGAACTAGTAGCCCAATCTTGGAACTGTTTGAAATTATGGATTCTACAGGCCCCATTCTATAAGAAAATTTTTTTTCCGGGTCGATCCGAGACAATTTTTTTTTGCGGGCCTCAAAAAAAGGCAGTGTATAACCTTCCTTTTTTACCAAAAATCGACTGCACCAAAATTTCTCGGGAAAACACTTTTCTTATTAATTTTGGTGCGTAGAATCCAAAACAATTAGTACTTTTTCGATCAGACTTCTCAATCAAAAGTTGTGGACTAGAAACCAATTTCGAAAGAAAATTCAAAGGGCTGTAACTTTTGAACTAGTAGCCCAATCTTGGAACTGTTTGAAGTTATGGATTCTACAGGCCACATTCTATGGAAAAATTTTTTTCCGGGTCGATCTGAGACAATTTTTTTTGCGGGCCTCAAAAAAAGGCAGTGTATAAACCTTCCTTTTTTACCAAAAATCGACTGCACCAAAATTTCTCGGGAAAACACTTTTTCTTATTAATTTTGGTGCGTAGAATCCAAAACAATTCGTACGTTTTCGATAGACTCTCAATAAAAAGTTATGGACAAAAAACAAATTTCGAAAAAAAATTCAAAGGGCTGTAACTTTTGAACTAGTAGCCCAATCTTGGAACTGTTTGAAATTATGGATTCTACAGGCCCCATTCTATAAGAAAATTTTTTCCGGGTCGATCTGAGACAATTTTTTTTGCGGGCCTCAAAAAAAGGCAGTGTATAACCTTCCTTTTTTACCAAAAATCGACTACACCAAAATTTCTTGGGAAAACACTTTTTCTTATTAATTTTGGTGCGTAGAATCCAAAACAATTCGTACTTTTTCGATCAGACTTTTCAATCAAAAGTTATAGACTAGAAACCAATTTCGAAAGAAAATTCAAAGGGCTGTAACTTTTGAACTAGTAGCCCAATCTTGGAACTGTTTGAAATTATGGATTCTACAGGCCACATTCTATAAGAAAATTTTTTTTCCGGGTCGATCTGAGACAATTTTTTTTCGGGGCTCAAAAAAAGGCAGTGTATAACCTTCCTTTTTTACCAAAAATCGACTGCACCAAAATTTCTCGGGAAAACACTTTTTCTTATTAATTTTGGTGCGTAGAATCCAAAACAATTCGTACGTTTTCGGTTAGACCTCTCAATAAAAAGTTATGTACAAAAAACAAATTTCGAAAAAAAATTCAAAGGGCTGTAACTTTTGATCTAGTACCCCAATCTTCAAACTGTTTGAAATTATAGACACTCGATCGATCTCGATCTCAGACAATTTTTTTTCCGGCCTCAAAAAAAGGCAGTACTTTTAAGTTATTCAAATATTTGAGAACAATTTAGAAATGTTTAGGGAAAGTTTCCATTGTCACAAAATCAAATATAAAAATCCGATACATCTGAATACCGAACTCGATAGTCTCCGTAACTTAAAAACAATAGGGACGTTTCTTATATCCTTAAGACCATATGTACCAATTTTCAAAGCGATCACATGTTTCTAAACAATTGTTATCATGCACACGGACAAACGGATTGTCAAAAATGGATCTGTTCCAAAATCGCTAGGATTAATTTCAGAGAGGCGTACGTATCATGTGCACGACGCTTTGAAAACTGGTACACATATTCTTAAGGATGTAAATGGTATAAGAAAGGTCCTGGTAGGTACCTCCTATATAATTATATAATAATAATAATACGCTTTCACTCCCCTTAAATTTGTATATAACAATAGAAATATAAAAAAACTAACCCCATACAAAGTATAACGTGATTTTTTAAGTAGTATTAAGCCTTTTATCTAGAATACTATTTTAAATTTTTAATGTATTTGAGTGAGTATTTGAATACTGATTTTTTAAAGTATCTGTATCTAGTATTCGCTTGTGCTGGACGTAAAAGTATTTAGTATTCAAATACTTTTTGAAAGTATTCTGCCCAGCTCTGGTAGGTACCATTTTTCATTATTGCTGTATCATTAATCGCCCTGTATAACATACAGACATAGGTACCAACATCTTAAACTAGGAACTTTCTTGATATCCGCCGTAGCAATCTCCAAAAAAAAATTACCGGCGTATAACTTAATTTAATATTGCCCCTATTTCAAACAATTGACACAATTTTCATCATTTTGAAAACGCAAGGTCTCTAAAAATGTAATGAGCAACGGAGACGAAACAATTCCCCAAACGGAATTTCCCAATTTTGAATTTGCCACCCCTGGAGGTTACCAAATCTAATGTTATTGGTAGAAATGAAATGCCAATGCATCAGTTTATCTTTGACCGTTGTAGAGTCAGGTGTCAATCGATTCGCAAGTGTTTAGTTTTTTTTTCAATTTCAAACAAAATGGCAACGCTTCCACCCTTAAAACATTCCAAGGCCACCGCGGAATCTAAAAGGTACCAAGCTTTGCTAGAGTTTATGGAAAATAACAATTTGCAAATCGTGCAATTTAACGGTCAACGCGTCACCACCCCTCGCAACATCAACATGGCGGCTCCGGAACGCGGTTCCGAAATATTCATCGGGAAAATACCGCGCAGTATCTTCGAGGACGAGCTGATTCCTTTGTTTGGACATGCCGGCGTGATCATTAAGTTTCGCCTGATGCTGGATTTTTGCGGACTCAATCGCGGCTACGGTTTCGTTACCTACGCTAGCGCGGGAGACGCGGATCGTGCCGTCGCCATGATGGATCGTTACGAGATACGCCACAATCGACATATAGGGGTGTACAAGTCGATCGATAATCGTAGATTGTTCATGGGCCACGTTCCCGTCGACAAGACCAAGCAGGAGATCTACAGGGTTCTCAACGAGTACGTCGACGGAATTACGAATATCATCATGTATCCGGCCCAAATTTTGGGGGACGTTAATCGCGGTTACGTTTTCATCGAATTTGCCGATCACAAGGCGGCCGCCATGGCCCGACGACAGCTTCGTTCCGGCTTGGCGCTGTGGGACAGCGAGATCGCGGTTGATTGGGCCGATCCCATTCCGGAAGTCTCTGAGGAGATTATGAGCCAGGTAGGGCACCCTTTCCGTTTTTTCTGTACACAGCCAACTGATTGAACTTGTTATTTCAGGTAAGTGACCTGTGGGGGGAAGGGGTTTGAACCTCGCCCTGGCGTTGTCCATTGGTCAAGAGCACAGGTGCGACAGGTATACTGGTCGACGTGAAAAGGTAACATTTTTTTCTGATGCGGTAACTTGAAGGAGGAGCCGCGGAGTCGGCCATTTTGATGGTTTTTTTTTTTATAACTTTAACTTGTTTTATCTTAATCGCTGAATATGAATAAGCAGTTTTTTAGGTGTGATTTACATCCTGCATTGAAGTTTCTGCTGAAACTGCTGAAATGAGATCACATGCTTGTACCATGATAAAAACGATAGTTGTTTTATTTGGTGTTTATTTTTTTCTTTCGGATACCATTGTTCGGTCATATAATTTTCATGGCCATTTTCGTAGTTAAATGAAAGGGTGGTATTTATTTTGGGAAAGATGAAACACCAGGAAGTAAAAGTTTCGCCAGGGAAGGATGCCGGTCACAGCACACCTGAAGCTGGTAACAATCGAATGACCGGTGTCAAGTGTTCTTTGACCGGGATTCTTTTTTGGCGAGAGCTACACTATTGTTATTAATTATTCATCTCAAATAAAAAGATGGATTCAACATTTTCAAATTTCCTGCACTTTTCTAACGTTTACATTTTTATATAACATCTTACAAAATGCGCGTGTGAAGAAATTTCGAAAAATTTTGCAAAAACAGCTTCCAAAAACTTAGAATATCCATTAATTCTCCTACATTATTCGCGACTCTAATTAACAGTGAGACCTCTGGTGGCAGCACATTGTAATTACTATTGGTGGTATACTTCCCCCATTTTGATTATTTACAATGGCCAAAAGTAATCACAATTGTACTTTTTATGACTGTAATCAATGTCATTATACCTTAAATACCAGGGATAAATTAAAACGTCACATTTTACTACGTTACTTTCAAGAATTTTAAATGTGATCAGTGCAAGTATGCAACCAACAATAAGGATAATTTAAGAAATCGTCGTCTAACGCATTATTTCCAGTCTTATCACTGCTATCATTGTAATTACGCCACAATATTAACACACAACCTTCTCAAAGATTGTTTTTCTGCGAACCACAAATAAAAGAGACCATTTTCAGGTGAAGAAACTCTACGTCCGGAATTTACCTCTATACTACAACGAAGCAATCATACGCATCTCTCTTTCTAAGATAATCGACGCATCCTCTATCGTTAAGATACACAAGATCAAGGACTACGCATTTATTCACTTCGACGACCGCCAAACTGCCGAATTTGCTATGAATATGTTGAAACGTACGTATTCTATACTGTTTTTAGTCATTTTACCTTTACTTGTTTATATTTTATCTACGTTTTGTCTTTTTTTAAATAATATTTTAAATTGTTTATAATCTATTTTATTCTATTTTAGTTAGCTACACGGTTTGTCTAGCTTTTATTTATTTGTAATTTTAAACTGTTTTTAATTGTGTATTATTCTTGTTTATCTATGCATTGTCTTAATTTATTATCTACTATATTGATTGTATATACCAGGACTGATCAAAAAAATACTTTTATATTCCAGTCAGCTCCATTTTGGGCGAGGAAGTCGAAGTCGACTGGGCCCGTCCGGCCAGATTCAGCAAGTTCCAGCGCATGAACGCACCTGCACCGAATTTCTGCACGTACGTATGCCTTCCTGGTCGTATAATCGATCCATCATTGAAAAAGTTTTTCTTCAAACTCTACGTATGATTTTAGGTCGGTCCCGCCTCGCATGAGAAGGATTGTGCAAGAATGTAGAAAGTCCATGAGTAGAGAGTCAACGGTCCGATCTACAGGATCCGATACCACTGTTGAGGGTTCCAGAGCCTACGTAAGTTGCTCAATTTCCAGACAGTACCGCTCTTACAGGTCGTGTTTTTTTTAGGATGGCACATTTGAATTGTCGAATGCCGAACGTCTAATTGACATCGACACCGCCCTATTGTCAGCGCACGTTACCAATTAAAGTTATAATTTTTCGTTTTCGCATGATCTTATTTAATTCTTGATTAGTGTCTTAATTTTATCACTAATTTTTGATTTCCCTATTTGGGGGCACTTATATACTTTTATGCCTTTTGAAGTTTATTTCTAATTTAATTATGTTGATGCGGAACTTTTATTAATTGTTGAGTGGATGTAATTGGTTCATATTAATTCATTATGTTCTATATTGTATACCTATTCTTAATAAAAGATGCATAATATACTACATCTTGCTAAATAAAACTAGGAAAACGTAAAGTATGATAGAAAACGTACTTCGTAGCACTGTATAGCTACATAGCCGCTGGTCGGGTGTTTTTTTTCGGGTCGATCTGACAATTTTTTTTTTGCCAAAAAAAAGGCAGTGTATAAATAACCTACCTTTTTTTTACCAAAAATTATGACAGCGCCAATCGGTAGCGCTGGTCGAGACCTTTCCAACGAGGGGTCGGAAGGCATATCTACGACGCACCGTTCTCGAGATATTCCAGTTTGAAGTTTCGACCAAAAATTCTGACACTCGAGAACGGTGCGTCGTAGATATGCCTTCCGACCCCTCGTTGGAAAGGTCTCGACCAGGGCTATCGATTGGCGCTGTCCAGGGGGTAATCACCAGACCCAAAATTTGTACAATACTTCCCCTTCGGGAGAAGTCCTCTAGTACTTCCTCTTAACTTCCCTATACTTCCCCGTACTTCCTAGTACTTCCCAGTACTTCCTTGTACTTCCCCCAAACTTCCCTTGTACTTTCCCGAAATTCTACTGTAAGTAGACATTGATATAGACTTTATAGATTTGCTTCTTGAGTGTTATACGTAGTAACGCTTATAACGTGTCCACGAAAATGCATTACATGCGAATGGATGTGAAATGCATACTATAGGTACATGAAATGAAAAATTAGAAAGAATTTTTAATATGAAAGAAATCAAGACATAAATAATTGTCCTGCCAGCATTTATTGCAAAATTTTATAATAAAAACATATGTACGGAACAATAATTTATAGATGGATACTTAACAATACTAATTTATCGGTAATCACGCAAACCGCTACCTAAAAGTATTCAGATTCCCATTAATAATTGAAATCTGAAAATGTGCATACTAACATAGTTTTCCATGATCTATCGAAAGAAAATATTATCATCATTGTGTCACTTCCAGTTTTAACGGATGTGGATAGTTTTTAAAGAGAACACCCTATATTTTATTTCCGTCATCTACATGAAGATCTACGTCGTTTGATACCACATTTCCCTATATCCAGCATCAAAGGTTTTCAAGCTATTCAAGATTTTTCAAAATTTCTGTTTAAATCATTATTAGGTTAGGGGTTGATATTATTGATATTTTATGTGATTATGTAACAGTACATTATATACCAAGGTAGAGAAGTCTAGTATTATTGCCTAAGCACGAAGATTACACCCTGAGGCGCTTGCGCCGAGGGATGTAATGTAAGGTGCGTAATAGACTTATCTATCGTGGTGTCTTAAATTGAGTAGGATAACATGGCTATCTTTGTTATTATTATACTTACAAATTCGGTTAAATTGGAAAAGTTTACGTGTAGTCTTTGATGTTGATGCATATTCCGATGCGATATTTTGAAAAAAATAATTCGTTTCGTAGTAGATAATTGGAAAAATGTGAAAATCGTTTCAAATAAAAGTTGCAAAATTCGATCGAATAAATTCAACGGATATTCAATAGAATTTTTTTTTCAAAATGGCGGTTTTCGAGATATTGACATCAACTACCTTGTTTTGAATGCACGCCATATTGGATTTTTAAGTCACTCCATAGAGAAAAAATTACAAAACCAGTGATACTAAACACTTAGTATTTCATTTGGGAATCAACCTTACATTACATTTTTGCCTCGAAGTTTACAATGTATTTCTTATGGCAATAATTCCATGGCCGATTGTGATTGAAACCAAATTCGTTCGTTAGTTGTCTCGCTAGCTGGTTTTGTATTTTTGTCTCTATCGAGTGACGTAAATGTCAAATATGGCGTCCATTTAAAATAAGGAATTTGATGTCAATATCTGGAAATCCGCCATTTTGAAATTTTTTTTCTACACTCATTGAATTTATCCCATCGAATCTTGCAACTTTTATTTGAAACTTTTTTCGATAGCTCTGTTTGTTACTAAAATATTTGAATTTTTTAAAAATGGCGATTTTTCATTTTTTATCAATTACCTACGAAACCATTTATTTTTTCAAAATCTCGCATCGGAATCGGAATATCCATTAGCATCAAAAACTATACAACTGTTCCAATTTAACCAAATCTGTAAGTATAATAATAACAAAGATGGCCATGTAAGGTATCTACTCAATTTAAGACATCCTGTATACTACTTCTTCCACTACTAGTAACGGGCGATCAAAAATGAGTTACTATCGAATCGCCTTTGGAAATTCAAGTTAAGTAGGTACGATTTACCATGTAAACAAAAATTCCAAAGGCGACTCGACAGCAACTCATTTTTGATCGCATAGTACTTGAAGTCCTCTAAATTAACAGATCTATATTGTTAAAAAGTGAACTTGAACAGAATTTTTGGTTTATTAATTTAATATGTCAATTACGTGGATGGAAGTAACAGTCAAGGAGGCCGTATTTTCTTCTGCTATTGAGATATTTTTAAAGAGTAGTTTCGTTCGAATTTTTTCGAAATGTGATAATTGTATGTAATTTCTCTTGAAATGGCGGATGGTGGCAATTATTCATTTTAGAGAACTTATCTGAACGTTTATTGAGCGAAATTTCAGGTTGTGATTTCTAAAATTGACAGCGTGACAGTTCTCATTATTGACTACTGGCTAATAATGACCACATTATTAACTACTTTGAACAACTGGCGAGAAAGCCTGCTTTACAAGTGGAAAAAAGGTTAATAATTATATTATCAGACGCTAGTAGTGAAACAACAGGTTTTGATTTGAGGTATCTATATAGATAATCACAATCATAGGTGTTGACTTTTTTGGAACGAGGCGGGATTTATGCACTCAGAAATAACTACTTTATTACTTTTTAAGTGTTTACCAGATTTTACCTCTCCGGTCACCTTCTGTCACATTACGCATCATATGAACAGATGAGTACTTCCTCGTTACTTCCCCGTACTTCCCCGAACTTCCCTGTACTTCCTCATAACTTCCTCCATTCTGTACAATTACTTCCCCTGGTGTTTACCCCCTGGCGCTGTCAGAATTCGACCAAAAATTCTGACAGCGCCAATCGGCAGCGCTGGTCGAGACCTTTCCAACGAGGGGTCGGAAGGCATATCTACGACGCACCGTCCTCGAGATATTCCGGTTTGAAGTTTCGACCAAAAATTCTGACAAACCGTAATATCTCGAGAACGGTGCGTCGTAGATATGCCTTCCGACCCCTCGTTGGAAAGGTCTCGACCAGCGCTATCGATTGAATTCGACCTTCTTTAGATCGGTTTCGAGCATTCTTCCGGCTACTCTGAGTTAGGTTTTCCTAATTCGTAAAGTAAATACCGGCGTAGTAGAGCCCAATACAAGAGGGACAATAAATAAAAATGAAACAAACGAAAAATTGGAGCAAGTACACGCCGTTCAAGTATCTCGGAGTAATCATTAATGGACCAGCTGAATCAAGAAGCCGAAGTCAAGAGCAGAATCGAACAAGCCAAATGGAAAACGCTTCGAAATGTGGTTCTACCGAAGAATGGTGGAAATCCCGTGGACGGCCAAGATAACAAACGCACAGATCTTGCAGGATTGCACACGGACTGGGGCTTGCTCAAAATCATCATCACCAGGAAATGCAAATATCGCTAGGAACCACCAAAAATACTAACTACTGCCACTCATCGTGGAGGGCCTGGCTAGATAACATCAACACCTGGCTTCACATAACAAAAGAACAAATTTTACACAGTGCTAGACAGAGAACAATATCAAAATGAAGTCGTGAACGCCATTCGGCAGCATTAAAGAAGAAGAAAAAATAATACACGTTCATCTTCTCTTGGGGACCACTGCTTTATTTTTTCGTGAAGTGAAAGACGTGGCACACGTCACGCACTTATATAGTCTGTGACTAATAAAAACGTCCCAAATGTACATTCATTTGCAACAAATAAAACCCAAAACCATCTACTAACACAGTAAAGGGATGGTTAAAAAAAAATGAGAATTACGTTTCCTTTTGTTCAGAACAATCATCACTTGGATTTCATTTTAAAATTTCGCAATTCCCTAAAAAGTTCTAAATTCGTACCTTGCATTCTGTTAAAAGTTCCATGGTACCATATCCCGTATCCCTTTCTGGACCATGGCCACTAAATTCACAATTAGTTCAAAACTGTACTATACGCGCACGTAACCGCGGTCACTAAACTACTATTTAGCATAAATTGAATTAAATCATTGTACTTGTTATCAGCGGAACGGGTTTCTTTAACGTCAAGGTAGATATACGTAAATTCCAAACGACCATAAATGTCACTAACCCCGAAATGTCCATTTCGTTCATTGCGAACATGCAATTTCTATCAAAAAAAACACCAACTCATCTTAATAATATGGGGTAGAATGCTCACAGGTACTCGGAAAAATAATTTTTTGATGTTTGCTTTTTTCATTAAAAAAATAAACCTTCCTGAAAGCGTTTCCAAAAAGATTTTACAAGGAAATCGTATTTCCATAAACGTTTTTGAATACTACACACGATACCCAAGAGGTTTTTAGGTAAGTTGACTAAGATTTCTCGCCAGCTTTTCCAGAGTTGTAGAAAGGTTTTGAAAACGTTTCTCAAGTAGATTTTCCACTTCATTTTCTAGGGAATACACAGAATGGAAGCAGTAATTAGAAACAAAATTTCCAAATTGTCTTTCTTAAAAAAACGGTTCCTAAGAAAATTTCTAAGATCGTCAATCTCCTATCCAACACCCGCAAAAAATCTTAGCAGCATGAGCTATAGCACCGATTGTTCTGTGTTCCTTTCTTTTCTTTGTTCCTTTCATTTTTTGAATCGATATAATCGTTCTAACTAAGAAAGTCTTAGGGCCACACTCGTAAATCTCATTATACTTCATGGCCTCTAACAACCTCACATAAATTTCGATGAGTCTTTCAGAACCTTTTAGGGTTCTTGTGATGTTCTCCTTTTTTTAAGCGCCAATTCTTAAAACCTTTTAATAATTCATTACATGCTTAGGTAGGTATATGGGCATTTATTTTAAGAGACCTGAAGGAAGCCAAACTGTCTTCAAGGACTTCTAACTACCTCAAATAGTCTCGACGAGTCTTCCAGAAGCGTATAGGGTTCTTATTACTCTTTAAAAGTGCCAATTCTTAAATTTTTTTACGAGTCCTCAAATTCATTTAAGGGTATTTAAGTCCCATTAATGGACCTAAACAGCCCTCAAGAATTTCTAACAGCTTCAAATAGTCTCGACGAGTCTTTATGATTTTCTTCTCTCTTTAAGTGTCAGTTCTTAAGACGTTCTATGAATTCTAAATGCCTTTAAGCGTATTTAAGAGCCATCAATGGACCCACACTCCCACAGTATTCAATGGCAACCTCAAATATCTCGACGACTGTTCCAGAAACTTTTGGGGTCTTTATCATTCTTTCTCTTTTAAGTATCAATTCTTAAGACCTTTTATGCGTCATTTTAATGGGCATTTAAGAGTCGCTAATGGCCCAAGACTTCCACCAACCCCAAATAGCCGCGCAGAGTCTTCCAGAAGCTTTTGTCACTTTATGATTCCCTCCTCCTCTTCAAGCGCCAATTCTTAAGACCTTTTATGAGAATTTAAATGCTTTTATGGTCATTCAAGAGCCATTAAGGAGCTCAAACAGCCTTCAACGACTTCCAGAAAAATTCTTCAGATACACTGCTAGCTTTAAAGATCTCTCTGCGATCTGCAGCCCAGTAAAAATTAACCGAGAGAATAGGTAATAATAATAATAATAATATTTATTAGTATTTTAGTGCGGTTCTTGCGAAAGCACTAAAATAAACGTCAAAAGATTTACAATAAGCCAAATACGTTTTAAACTAAGGTTTTACAAATTGATAGAATTCCTCCATATTATAAAAACAATTTGACACCAATCATTCTTTTAAATTTTGTTTATAGTTTATTTTTTTCGAGGATGTATTAATAAAACGTGATAGCGAGTTAAAAATTTTAGTTGCGTTGTAACAAAAGTTCTTCTCAAAAAGTGATGTCTTGTGGGATGTTGCTTGTATTAATTTTTTATTTCTAGTGTTATAGGTATGATCAGCGGTTTTGAAAATTGATTTGTGTGCGTAAACGTATGAGCAAATTTCCAATATGTAAGTATTCACCACAGTCATGATTTTCAGCTCCTTAAAGTATTCTCTACAAGATTGTTTGTAGCCTAAGTTGCATATTATGCGTATTGCACGCTTCTGAAGCCTCAGGATTCTTTCCACACTATGACAATAGCCCCAATTGATAATATTATATCTCACGTGAGAGTGAAAGTAGGAGTGGTATACCATCAATAATACTTCACGACTACATATATTTTTTAAAACACTAAGAGTGTAATAACATTTTTGAAGTTTCAGGCAGACAGTATCTACATGCGGGGACCAACGAAGGTGAGAGTCAAGAGTTAGTCCTAATATTTTGGTAGACGAAGCGCATGGTTGGCCTAACATTGAAATAATACCGGCAGGATTTCGAGTATGCGTAAAGTGAATAACACTAGTCTTGCTATGATTAATAATTAGCTGATTATCTTTACACCACGTACAACATCTATCAAAAATGAATTGAGTTTTATTTGCCAAGGATTCTTTATTTCTAGATTTAATTAGGATGTTAGTATCATCCGCGTAACATGTTACAAATATTTCGTCACTTTTACATTTACCAGAAATAAATGATGGAAAATCGTTCACAAATACGACAAACAAGGTTGGACCCAGGATAGAACCCTGTGGAACTCCAGATGTGACAGATACACAAGTTCTTCTTTCCCCCGATGGCATTTCTACAATTTGAGTTCTATTTGATAGATATGATTCAAATAAACTTAGAACATTCCCACGGGCGCCATATTTGTACAGTTTTTCTAGTAGTAAATTGTGATTCACCGTGTCAAAAGCTGATGAAAGGTCTATAAATAAGCCCACAGTGCTAATTCCTTTGTCTACCGCTGTAACAATTTCCGAAACAAATTCACACAAGGCGGTGTCGGTCGATTTATTTTTTACAAATCCATGTTGAAAACGATTAATAATATCAAAACGTAAAAGGTAGTCCCTTAATTGTGAATTAATGGCATGTTCAAAAACCTTTGAGAAGCTCGATAATAAGCTTATAGGCCTATAATTATTAATGTAGTGGGGATCATTCTTCTTGAACAGCGGTTTTACCAGAGCACACTTAAGTTGCGTTGGGAACACTCCGGTCACAAAAATAAGATTTAATATAAAACACAGTGGACTGGCAACTGCATGTTTGCATTTTTTTAAAAGATTTGAAGACACTTCGTCACAACCATATGAAAAAGACGATTTAAGCGCATCAATAATAGAGATTATATCCAAAGGAATAAGTGGTTTAAAAAATAAAGACGAAGATAATGCTACAGACAACTGCGGCACAGAATGAATTAAATTTGATTTGCTGTCTGTGTATAATTTAGTAAAATGAACACTAAACAAATTTGCAGCTTCCTGATTATTCACTAGACTGCCTCTGTCATAAATTTGTATTTGGGTTCCTTTAGTATTATTTCTATTGGTTAAGCTATTAACAATATCCCAAGTGGTTTTCGTTTTGTTATTAGAATTCAAAATTTTGTTATTATAATATCGCTTTTTTGCAACAAGAAGTTGCGTCTGATACAACTTATGAACGTAACGGTGAGCTTCTTTAAATCCTATGTGTAGTTTTGATAAATCACTAAACATTATAACCTTCACTCAACGTTATAACCTTCTTTTTAAGTTTCAGTAGATCACTATTCATCCAAGGACACGTACTCTTTTTATTCGGCAAACATTTTGTTAAAGGAAAGCATTCGTTGAAGGTATACTTAAATTTCTTAAAAAATATATGAAATGCATCATCCGAAGTAGATTGCGCATAAACTTCATTCCACTCTTCAGATAGCAATGAATTACAAAAACGATTATAATTAACGTTGGAAAACTTCCTTCGTCTAAATGTATTATCTAATTTGGCAACATTTCGAGTACTAGAAACTTTAAGTAGCTGAGCATTATGATCTGATAAGTCTAGGTTAATATTAAGGACAGTGGACGAAGATAGATTTTTAGTAATAAAAAAATTGTCAATACATGTTGCAGATGTCTTAAAAACACGAGTAGGTTCTTTTAGAGTTGGTAACAGAGCAAAGGCAGCAGTAATGTCTAAAAACGAGCTTGAATATATATTGTTCGTGTCTAAGAGATTAATATTAAAATCGCCTCCTATAATTAAAGACTTATTTAGGGTCGAGACTTCACTTAAGAGTTGTTCAAGCAGATTTAAAAATACGTTAACGTCTCCACTCGGTGGCCTATAAATCGCAATAACCACTAAGTTTAATCCTATTATCTCAATGCCACAAAATTCTAAGATACCTTCACAAGGTAGGGTGGGGGTTGTTAAAGTTTTTGTTAAGAGACCACATGAAGAAGAATTTACCTTCAGAGAAATCCCGAGTAAGTTTTTTGTTATTTCATCTAGAATACTTTCTAAATCAATAGTAATGTAGAAACTGAAGCTTTGTGAACCTATAAATCAACAATATGTAATTTGTTGGACTCTTGAAACACCCGAAAGTCGAAGTAAATCATAGAAGAACTGGGTATCTATCGAAATTCTTTCAAAAACCAGCACGGCGTGTTGTCTGACAAAAAGTGTCATTGTGTATTTAGCTAATGAACCAGGAGGGGGGTATGGAAGACGAGGACGATTGATATTTGCGACTTACTACAAATAGCAAACTCTTCATTTGCTATACGCTATAGGTACCTATCATTAATCTCCCTGCGACGCTAACATTTTAATTTAGGAACTTTCTTGTTGCTGGGCCTTTATAACACATGATGATTTTGTACCTTCAAACAATCGGCTCTTAATTTTGAGAGGATGTTCCAAAAAATTGCTGAATATTAAGCAAACGAAACGAGTAGCCAAGCGAAATTTTTGAATTTTGAATTTGCCACCTCTGACGTCACAATCACACGTAGCCAATACCAACAGTTGTTCGCCACAATCGCATTGGTAGAAATGGATCAGTTCCTCTTCGCGCTTCAGTTCCTCCTCTAGCTCCCATTGTGCAGTTAAGTGTTGATCGATTAGCAAGTGTTTTAGTTTCTTTAAACAAAATGTTACCGTTTCCGTACTTACGCCGTTCCAAGGCCACCCCGAATTTGAGAAGGTACCACAGTGCTTTATTCAATTTTATGGCTAATAATAATTTGGAAACCGTGGAATATAACGGCGAACGCGTCACCACCCCTCGCAATCGCCCAACGTTCGTCACGGACCGCGATTGTGAAGTATTCTTCCGCGAAATACCCCGCAACATCTTCGAGGACGAGCTGATTCCTTTGTTTGCACGTGTCGGCGCGATTACGAAATTTCGCTTGATGCTGGATGTTTCCGGATTTAATCTCGGATACGGTTTCGTTACCTACGCGGACGCTAGATCAGCAGATGGGGCGGTCGCCATGATCCACGATTACGAGATACGCTGCAATCGACATATCGTGGTGTACAAGTCGATCGATAATTGTCGATTAGTTATGGACGCCGTGCCCGCCGATAAGACCAACCTGGAGGTTTATGGCCTGCTCAAGGAGCGCGTGGATGGAATTGCCAGGATCATCTCGTATCCGGCCCGAATTTGCGGAATTACTAATCGTAGCTCCATTTTGATCGAATTTGTCAATCACGCGGCGGCCGCCTTGGCCCTACGGCGGCTTGGTTCCCGCTTCACTTTGTGGGATAAAGTTGTCTACGTTGATTGGCTCCATCCCATTCCGGAAGTCCCTTGGCAGATTATGAGCCAGGTAGGAAAACCGTTGCCTTATGTTCACAGTCTCTTGAGTCTTGATTTGCATACGTATTGTTATTTCTAATTTCTGGTAAGAGTGCAAGGGGGGGGGGGTATAACCTCGTCACTGCTGAGTGCTGATTTCCATTGCTCAAAAGCACTGGACAGATACGGGTCGCCATTATGAGGTTGTTTTCTATTGCAGTGCAGGTGGCTCCAGGAGGGCCATTTTAACTGTTTTTAGGTAGATTTTTTAGAGAACCTTGGAAGAACATAAAAAAACCCAGCCGAAACCCTGGATCGAGTTTTAGTATTTTTTCAATGCGGTATAACCTGTATATTTTAACGTCAATGTTTTGCATCTTTTCATTTTTTCTATAATTATATATTTCAACAATTTCTACCATTAGCAATTTTTATTGATTGCCTTAATTACCATGGATACAATAAACAAAATCTCCATGAATCCATGACCTACTATTCAAAAAAAAGTTGAAAAATAATGTCTTCATGGCTGAAATTAAAAAAAATATAGATTGTGATACATCAATCAATGTGATTAGGAAAAAATGAAAAAACAATTGACATTAAGATATACACGGTGTTGCATTAAACAAATGCCAACATTGGAAACGTTTTAACTGAAAATCCTACCGTTTCTTCTCATGAAATTTGTGAATAAAAGAAGATTTTGCTCTAGGACTTAATTTTAATCAAATAGAAAAAGCATAAAACTTAAGTTCCTTCCCCTGAAATAGCAGTGTCCTGCCGTTTTGCGCACGAAATTTGTTTACAAATGAAGATTTTGCTCTACCACTTAATTTAATACAATAAAAATGGCGTAAAATTTGGTTCTTTCTCATAAAATCAAAGTGTCCTGCCGTTTTTCCGATGAAATTAGTGAATAAATAAGGATTTTGCTCTACCGCTTATTAAATCAAACAGAAATTGCATAAAGTTTCGTTCCTTCCCATGAATTCACAGTGTTCTGCTGTTTTTCGCATGAAATTTGTGAATAAATGAAGATTTTGTTCTCCCACTTGATTTAATCAGACAGAAATGTCACAAAATTGAGTTCCTTCCCCTAAAATCGCAGTGTCCTGCCGTTTTGCGCACAAAATTTGTAAACAAATGAAGATTTTGCTCCACCACTTAATTTAATAAAATAAAAACGGCGTAAAATTTGGTTCCTCCTCATAAAATCAAAGTGTGCTTCCGTTTTTCCGACGAAATTAGTGAATAAATGATTTTACTCTACCACTTATTGAATCAAACAGAAATGGCATAAATTTTAATTCCTTTTCCCATGAAATCACAGTGTTCTGCTGTTTTTCGCATGAAATTTGTGAATAAATGAAGATTTTGTTCTCCCACTTGATTTAATCAGACAGAAATGTCACAAAATTGAGTTCCTTCCCCTAAAATCGCAGTGTCCTGCCGTTTTGCGCACAAAATTTGTAAACAAATGAAGATTTTGCTCCACCACTTAATTTAATAAAATAAGAACGGCGTAATTTGGTTCCTTCTCATAAAATCAAAGTGTTCTGCCGTTTTTCCGATGAAATTAGTGAATAAATGAAGATTTTGTTCTCCCACTTAATTTAATCAAACTGAAATGTCACAAAATTGAGTTCCTTCCCCTAAAATCGCAGTGTCCTGCCGTTTTGTGCACGAAATTTGTAAACAAATGAAGATTTTGCTCCACCACTTAATTTAATAAAATAAAAACGGCGTAAAATTTGGTTCCTTCTCATAAAATCAAAGTGTCCTTCTGTTTTTCCGACGAAATTAGGGCATAAATGAAGATTTTGCTCTACCACTTATTGAATCAAACTGAAATGGCATAAAGTTTAGTTCCTTCCCATGAAATCACAGTGTTCTGCCGTTTTCCACATGAAATTTGTGAATAAATGAAGATTTTGTTCTCTCACTTGCTTTAATCAAACAGAAATGTCACAAAATTGAGTTCCTTTCCCCTAAAATCGCATTGTCCTGCCGTTTTGCGCACAAAATTTGTAAACAAATGAAGATTTTGCTCCACCACTTAATTTAATAAAATAAAAACTGCGTAAAATTTGGTTCCTTCTCATAAAATCAAAGTGTGCTTCCGTTTTTCCGACGAAATTAGTGAATAAATGATTTTACTCTACCACTTATTGAATCAAACAGAAATGGCATAAATTTTAATTCCTTTTCCCATGAAATCACAGTGTTCTGTCATTTTTAGCATGAAATTTGTGAATAAATGAAGATTTTGTTCTCCCACTTGCTTTAATCAAACTGAAATGTCACAAAATTGAGTTCCTTCCCCTAAAATCGCAGTGTCCTGCCGTTTTGCGCACAAAATTTGTAAACAAATGAAGATTTTGCTCCGCCACTTAATTTAATAAAATAAGAACGGCGTAATTTGGTTCCTTCTCATAAAATCAAAGTGTTCTGCCGTTTTTCCGATGAAATTAGTGAATAAATAAAGATTTTGCTCTACCACTTATTAAATCAAACAGAAATGGCATAAAGTTTAGTTCCTTCCCATGAAATCACAGTGTTCTGCCGTTTTTCACATGAAATTTGTAAACAAATGAAGATTTTGCTCCACCACTTAATTTAATAAAATAAAAACGGCGTAAAATTTGGTTCCTTCTCATAAAATCAAAGTGTCCTGCCGTTTTTCCGATGAAATTAGTGAATAAATAAGGATTTTGCTCTACCACTTATTAAATCAAACAGAAATGGCATAAAGTTTAGTTCCTTCCCATGAAATCACAGTGTTCTGCCGTTTTTCACATGAAATTTGTGAATAAATGAAGATTTTGTTCTCCTACTTAATTTAATCAAACTGAAATGTCACAAAATTGAGTTCCTTCCCCTAAAATCGCAGTGTTCTGCCGTTTTGCGCACAAAATTTGTAAACAAATGAAGATT
Organism: Photinus pyralis; assembly: GCF_008802855.1. NCBI lineage: Eukaryota > Metazoa > Arthropoda > Insecta > Coleoptera > Lampyridae > Photinus > Photinus pyralis. The sequence goes on from NW_022170878.1 coordinate 14,080,702, forward strand.
TTGCTCCACCACTTAATTTAATACTTAAAATAAAAACGGCGTAAAATTTGGCTCCATCTCATAAAATCAAAGTGTCCTGCCGTTTTTCCGATGAAATTAGTGAATAAATAAGATTTTATTCTACCACTTATTGAATCAAACAGAAATTGCATAAAGTTTAGTTCCTTCCCATGAAATCACAGTGTTCTGCCGTTTTTCACATGAAATTAGTGAATAAATGAAGATTTTGTTCTCTCACTTGCTTTAATCAAACAGAAATGTCACAAAATTGAGTTCCTTCCCCTAAAATCGCAGTGTCCTGCCGTTTTGCGCACAAAATTTGTAAACAAATGAAGATTTTGCTCCACCACTTAATTTAATAAAATAAAAACGGCGTAAAATTTGGTTCCTCCTCATAAAATCAAAGTGTGCTTCCGTTTTTCCGACGAAATTAGTGAATAAATGATTTTACTCTACCACTTATTGAATCAAACAGAAATGGCATAAATTTTAATTCCTTTTCCCATGAAATCACAGTGTTCTGTCGTTTTTAGCATGAAATTTGTGAATAAATGAAGATTTTGTTCTCCCACTTAATTTAATCAAACTGAAATGTCACAAAATTGTCAGAGTTCCTTCCCCTAAAATCGCAGTGTCCTGCCGTTTTGCGCACAAAATTTGTAAACAAATGAAGATTTTGCTCCACCACTTAATTTAATAAAATAAGAACGGCGTAATTTGGTTCCTTCTCATAAAATCAAAGTGTTCTGCCGTTTTTCCGATGAAATTAGTGAATAAATAAAGATTTTGCTCTACCACTTATTAAATCAAACAGAAATGGCATAAAGTTTAGTTCCTTCCCATGAAATCACAGTGTTCTGCCGTTTTTCACATGAAATTTGTGAATAAATGAAGATTTTGCTCTACCACTTACTGTAATCTTAACGAAATGGCATTAAATTTAGTTCTTTATCATGAAATCAAAGTGACCTTCCGCTTTTCCGACGAAATTAGTGAATAAATGAAGATTTTGCTCTACCACTTATTAAATCAAACAGAAATGGCATAAAGTTTAGTTCCTTTTCCCATGAAATCACATTGTTCCGCCGTTTTTCGTATGAAATTTGTGAATAAATGAAGATTTTGTTCTCCTACTTAATTTAATCAAACTGAAATGTCACAAAATTGAGTTCCTTCCCCTAAAATCGCAGTGTTCTGCCGTTTTGCGCACAAAATTTGTAAACAAATGAAGATTTTGCTCCACCACTTAATTTAATACTTAAAATAAAAACGGCGTAAAATTTGGCTCCATCTCATAAAATCAAAGTGTCCTTCTGTTTTTCCGACGAAATTAGTGCTTAAATCAAGATTTTATTCTACCACTTATTGAATCAAACAGAAATTGCATAAAGTTTAGTTCCTTCCCATGAAATCACAGTGTTCTGCCGTTTTTCACATGAAATTAGTGAATAAATGAAGATTTTGTTCTCTCACTTGCTTTAATCAAACAGAAATGTCACAAAATTGAGTTCCTTCCCCTAAAATCGCAGTGTCCTGCCGTTTTGCGCACAAAATTTGTAAACAAATGAAGATTTTGCTCCACCACTTAATTTAATAAAATAAAAACGGCGTAAAATTTGGTTCCTTCTCATAAAATCAAAGTGTGCTTCCGTTTTTCCGACGAAATTAGTGAATAAATGATTTTTTCTTCTCCCACTTAATTTAATCAAACTGAAATGTCACAAAAATGAGTTCCTTCCCCTAAAATCACAGTGTCCTGCCGTTTTTCACAAATTTGTAAACAAATGAAGATTTTGCTCCACCACTTAATTTAATAAAATAAAAACGGCGTAAAATTTGGTTCCTTCTCATAAAATCAAAGTGTCCTGCCGTTTTTCCGATGAAATTAGTGAATAAATAAGGATTTTGCTCTACCACTTATTAAATCAAACAGAAATGGCATAAAGTTTAGTTCCTTCCCATGAAATCACAGTGTTCTGCCTTTTTTCACATGAAATTCCACAGAATTTTAACGAGGGGTGCATGTACAAAGTGTACTAACGATAAGAACGAATTTATCATTTTTGCGTCAAAATTAAGCCCAAATTACAGGGTAGAAATGTTTACCTGCTGGAGTCTAAGGGGTGGATTCATAGAAACGTAATATAAAAATCGAAACACTGTCGTTACTTTTTGTTTAATTTTGTAATTGAATTTGCTTTAGATTATAGCTATCGTGAGGGGTTGATTTTTTATTCACGTTTTTAATTGTGAGAATCAATTTTCAATTTATGTTACAATCGAAGGTTAAGCAAAATTTAACCATTTGGAAGTGTAAGGGTTAGCAGTATAGTACCATGGTATAGGTAGGTATGAAAAATAGTATATTACGTCATAAGGTTGTAATAGTGCGTATTACAGGCGAGTAGAAAAATTACACACGATGCAGTTCGACAATTCTATAAAACAATATGCATTACAACCGAATTACGTACCATACTTTTTCTACGACCTCCGTGAATTTCGAAATGAAAATAAGGAAAACAAAAACCCAAAACGATCTCTGTTGACAGTTTTGACATTGGTAGATAATTATTAGGTGCTTCCAAACATACATGATCTACCTATTCTAATTTTTTTCATTACGCACGGGTGTAGGTGATGGGTACTACATCATGCCTCAAAATTATACGTTATTATGATCTCATACTCATTCCCAGTACTGAGTACGCATTATACGAGTGTGGGAAAGTGGGAAAAAATACACAAGTAAGTTATGTCTCTCTCACACTCATATAATGGTTTTTGTGTTTCTTTCTGGCTTATTAAAAGTCAGACCCGTAATATTTTTTTTCCATACTTGTATATAATTAATCTGTCCATCTGAAATAGCTGGTTCCATTGTTTTTAGTATGTACTATTCATTATCATTACTTCACTATCAAAAATCATTAAGAAATTGACAATAGAAAAAAGGTTTATTGCGCATTGCAATGATAATGATTGGATAAACCCACCATATAAGGAAGTGAGCTATTCCAATATGAATAAAAGAAATAAAGGATTAATAGTGGGTCCACAATATGCCACTTGACCGTATTAGGTCCCATCTTTGTATGATCCAAGATCTCAAAGTCGATCCAATAAACAACCTCAAATCCATAGGTACCATGGTATAATAAAAGTACTAAGGCCATATCTGTCCTATAGGCAGTATTCCCACTTGGTGGACGTTGAAAATTGGGGCAAATTGAAAGTCTATTTTTGTGAGCGAGAGATAATGGAGTCTATTTTCAGGTGAAGAAACTCTACATCCGCAATTTACCTCTCTACTACAACGAGGCAAACATACGCGCATCTGTTTGCAATATAATCAACGGATCCCTTATCACGAAGATACATTGGATTAGCAACAATTTTGCATGTATTCACTTCACTAGCAACCAATCTGCCGAACTCGCCATGAATTGGTTGAATAGTACGTACCTACTGCATATGCCGGAACTGGACAATGAACTCTTACTTTCCAGGCACTGCCATTTTGGGCGAAGGGGTCGAAATCAGCTTGGGAAGTCCGCCCAAGTATTTAATATATCAGCGCATGGACGCACCGGAACTAACCATCTCCACGTACGTAGCCCTCGAGTTTCGACAATGGACAATCGATTTTTTCAGCGCCCCTCGGCACGCTATGAACCCCACGAACGCCTTTGGGTTGCCCGTGCACCTAATGCGAAGAATCGTGCAGCAAGGCAGACTGGCCGTGAGCAGAGAAGTTGCGTACAGACCGGCAGGCCTATAATCCTATCTAGTATCCCAGAGCCAGAGTAAGTTTCAAAATTTCCAGACGATACTTGATACTTAAAAAAATTTTTTTTTATTTAGGACGGTACATTTCAGTTTATTTTTTTGTTATCGCATGATTAATAAGTCTTATTTAATTCCCGTTCATTTTTTTATGTCTCAGAAATGTATTTTTAGTTTAATGATATTGACATGGAGGAAGATCATTATTATTAATGTACTGTGCATCTGGGCCGATTTTGTTTGTTCTATTTCCGAATAAAAATATTCATACAGCAAGTCCGTTTTACTTATCCAGCTCCAGTCAGAGTCGGAGTCAAGAGTCCAGAGCGTTGGGCTACATAGCCGGAGGTCGGGTGTTCGAACCTGGGCTGAGGTAAAATTTTTTCATCTGTGGCAGAGATGGGAATTTCCTTTAGATCGGTTTCGAGCATTCTTCCGGCTACTCTGAGTTAGGTTTTCCTAATTCGTAAAGTAAATATCGGCGTAGTAGAGCCCAATACAAGAGGGACAATAAATAAAAATGAAACAAGCGAAAAATTGGAGCAAGTACACGCCGTTCAAGTATCTCGGAGTAATCATTAATGGACCAGCTGAATCAAGAAGCCGAAGTCAAGAGCAGAATCGAACAAGCCAAATGGAAAACGCTTCGAAATGTGGTTCTACCGAAGAATGGTGGAAATCCCGTGGACGGCCAAGATAACAAACGCACAGATCTTGCAGGATTGCACACGGACTGGGGCTTGCTCAAAATCATCATCACCAGGAAATGCAAATATCGCTAGGAACCACCAAAAATACTAACTACTGCCACTCATCGTGGAGGGCCTGGCTAGATAACATCAACACCTGGCTTCACATAACAAAAGAACAAATTTTACACAGTGCTAGACAGAGAACAATATCAAAATGAAGTCGTGAACGCCATTCGGCAGCATTAAAGAAGAAGAAAAAATAATACACGTTCATCTTCTCTTGGGGACCACTGCTTTATTTTTTCGTGAAGTGAAAGACGTGGCACACGTCACGCACTTATATAGTCTGTGACTAATAAAAACGTCCCAAATGTACATTCATTTGCAACAAATAAAACCCAAAACCATCTACTAACACAGTAAAGAGATGGTTAAACAAATATGAGAATTACGTTTCCTTTTGTTCAGAACAATCATCACTTGGATTTCATTTTAAAATTTCCTAAAAAGTTCTAAATTCGTACCTTGCATTCTGTTAAAAGTTCCATGGTACCATATCCCGTATCCCTTTCTGGACCATGGCCACTAAATTCACAATTAGTTCAAAACTGTACTATACGCGCACGTAACCGCGGTCACTAAACTACTATTTAGCATAAATTGAATTAAATCATTGTACTTGTTATCAGCGGAACGGGTTTCTTTAACGTCAAGGTAGATATACGTAAATTCCAAACGACCATAAATGTCACTAACCCCGAAATGTCCATTTCGTTCATTGCGAACATGCAATTTCTATCAAAAAAAACACCAACTCATCTTAATAATATGGGGTAGAATGCTCACAGGTACTCAGAAAAATAATTTTTTGATGTTTGCTTTTTTCATTTAAAAAAATAAACCTTCCTGAAAGCGTTTCCAAAAAGATTTTACAAGGAAATCGTATTTCCATAAACGTTTTTGAATACTACACACGATACCCAAGATGTTTTTAGGTAGGTTGACTAAGATTTCTCGCCAGCTTTTCCAGAGTTGTAGAAAGGTTTTGAAAACGTTTCTCAAGTAGATTTTCCACTTCATTTTCTAGGGAGTACACAGAATGGAAGCAGTAATTAGAAACAAAATTTCCAAATTGTCTTTCTTAAAAAAACGGTTCCTAAGAAAATTTCTAAGATCCTCAATCTCCTATCCAACACCCGCAAAAAATCTTAGCAGCATGAGCTATAGCACCGATTGTTCTGTGTTCCTTTCTTTTCTTTGTTCCTTTCATTTTTTGAATCGATATAATGGTTCTAACTAAGAAAGTCTTAGGGCCACACTCGTAAATCTCATTATACTTCATGGCTTCTAACAACCTCACATAAATTTCGATGAGTCTTTCAGAACCTTTTAGGGTTCTTGTGATGTTCTCCTTTTTTTAAGCGCCAATTCTTAAAACCTTTTAATAATTCATTACATGCTTAGGTAGGTATATGGGCATTTATTTTAAGAGACCTGAAGGAAGTCAAACTGTCTTCAAGGACTTCTAACTGCCTCAAATAGTCTCGACGAGTCTTCCAGAAGCGTATTAGGGTTCTTATTACTCTTTAAAAGTGCCAATTCTTAAATTTTTGTACGAGTCCTCAAATTCATTTAAGGGTATTTAAGTCCCATTAATGGACCTAAACAGCCCTCAAGGATTTCCAACAGCTTCAAATAGTCTCGACGAGTCTTTATGATTTTCTTCTCTCTTTAAGTGTCAGTTCTTAAGACGTTCTATGAATTCTAAATGCCTTTAAGCGTATTTAAGAGCCATCAATGGACCCACACTCCCACAGTATTCAATGGCAACCTCAAATATCTCGACGACTGTTCCAGAAACTTTTGGGGTCTTTATCATTCTTTCTCTTTTAAGTATCAATTCTTAAGACCTTTTATGCGTCATTTTAATGGGCATTTAAGAGTCGCTACTGGCCCAAGACTTCCACCAACCCCAAATAGCCTCGCAGAGTCTTCCAGAAGCTTTTGTCACTTTATGATTCCCTCCTCCTCTTCAAGCGCCAATTCTTAAGACCTTTTATGAGCGTTTAAATGCTTTTATGGTCATTCAAGAGCCATTAAGGAGCTCAAACAGCCTTCAAGGACTTTCTAACAACCTAAAAAAACTCGAACGAACCTTCAAGCGACTTTTAGGGTCTTTATGAATTTATGCTTCCTTCCTCGCAAATCCTTAGGCCCTTTTCTATGAGCCCTTGCATACTTTTATTGGTATTTAAGAGTCATTAAGGCCAGTGGGTATTTAAGTGACCAATAGTCTTTAAGTACTTCCTAAAATAACCTCAAATCGTCTAGATCAGTCTTCCAGAAGCTTTTAGGGTCTTTATGATTCTCTGAGTTCTCAGTTTCTGACACAAGTTACTTATGTCTTTAAATGAGAGTTTAAAAGCCATTAAGGGAGGCAAACACTCTTCAAAAACTCCCAGCAGTCTCGAAGAGTCATCCGTAGAAACTTTCAGATTCCCAAACATTTTTAAGTTTCCAAAAACCTTAGTGTTTCAACGTCTAAACTTTAAAAAATTCCTACAGCAATGGAAGCAAAATTTCAAAATTATCTTTCTTTAAAAGAACGGCTCCTAAGAAAATTTCTAGGATCCTCACGCCCATTTAGTTTCTCTTCTTACTTCATTATTCGGTCGTTGGTATTTCTTTTTTCTGTCTGCGGTATTTTGCCGCTTATACTTCCTCCTTTCTTCCTACTTTTCAATCATTTCAAATGTTATCCGTGGCTTCCTTACTCTTATTCCTCTCGGATACCCCACCTCCTTTTCAGCCACTTCGATTATCGCATTCTTCGTGCTTTTCCAGTTGTCTTCTGTACCTTCATGACTCTTCCTACATACTCTTTAACCATCTCCCTTAATTTCACCCTTCACATTCCTTTTGTTTCTCAGGTTCCTAGTTCAACAGGGACAGAACACACGGAGAGTCGAGTATGAGCATTTGAACAGGACTTCCAAGACCCCGACCCAGCATCGAAGAATCTTCCAACAGCTCCATATGGCTCTCCTCTCTTAAAGCACCATGAGACCTGAAATGCTTTTATGGGCATTTAAGAGCCATTGAGCCAGTTTTCAAGGACTTTTAACCTTATCCAGAAGCTTTTCGAGTCTTTATGATTCTCTTCTCCCTTTCAGTGCAAATTCCTAAGTCTTTGATGACTGATGAGCATGCTTTTAGGGGCATTTAAGAGTGATTAATGGACCCAAACAGTTTCCAAAGACTTCTAAGAACCTCAAATAGTCTTGCAGAGTCTTCTAGAAGCTTGTAAAGTCCTTATGATTCTCTTCTCTCTTCTTAAGACTTTTTAAGAGTCACTAAATGCATTTATGGGCATTTAACACCCCTTAATAGACATAAACGGTCTTCAAGGAGTTGTAACAAACTCAAATAGTCCTTATGATCCTCTACTTCCCTTAAGCGCCAAGTTTTTATGAGTTCTTAAAAGTTTTTATGAGTCTTTTAAGAGACACAAACAGTAATCAAGGACTTCTAGCAGCCTCAAATAGTCTCGAACCTATCCTTCCAGAAGCTTTTGATTCTCTCCTGTCTTTAAGAGAAAACGGTCAAGTTTTTTATTAGTCGCTAAATGCTTTTATGGGCATTTCAGGGTCATTAAGAAACTCGAACAATCTTCAAGGGCTTCTAACAACCTCAAATAGATCTTGCGGCGTCTTCCAGAAGCTTTTAGGGTCCTTATGATTATCTACCTCCTCGCTTTAAGCTACGATTCTTAAATCTTTTTATGAGTATAAGCGAATTTAAGAGCCATTAAGGTTCAAGGACTTCTAGCAACCTCAAATAGTCTCAACGACCAGAAACTTTTTAGGGTACTCTTCTCGATTTAAGCGCCAATTTTTAAGACCATTGATGAGTTCCTCCAATGACTGTATGGGCATTTAAGAGCCATTAATGGACCTTTTGAGACGCTTTATGTCCTTAAATGAGCGTTTAAAACCCAATAAAGAACGCAAACAGTTTTTAACGACCCCCAACAGACCCGAAGCAGTCTCGAAGGGTCTTCCAGAAGATTTTCTCTTTATTTAAGAGCAAATCTTTTGAGAGTTTTAAAGAATCTTCAAGGTCTAAGAGTCCCAAAAATGTTCAGGTTTCCAAAAATCTCAGTGTTTAAACGTCGAAACTTAAAAATTTGTAACGGTCACCAATAATCTTAAAAGATTTCCAGAGTTTTTACAGTACCCGAGAAAGTTCTAGATCGTTTTAGTCTTTAAAATCTTTGTCTTGATTTTCAAAAACCTTAAAGCGGAGAGACTTCACGGATCCTTTAAAACTGTTTATGTTTCAAGTGTCTCCAAGGATGTCTATCCAGCTTTCAAGAGTCCTTGTGAGTTCTTTACCAACTTCGGTAATATCTAAGACACAGGGTTACCAACAACCTTTCGAAACCTTTAAGGATCTTATTGAGGCCCTTCCGCCCTTCAGTGTCATTCGGATCTGTCAGTTCTCTTTGGAGTTTTTAAAAGCATTTACGGACATTTCTTCTATCTGTCTGGTCTGGTTAAATTTTCATTTCGCTTCAAGATGGAAATCTTGAGGAGGATCCTTTTTAATAAAATTTTTCTTTCAGTGAAATCGAAGGGATGGGTGTGTAGAGCAAGTGTATGTACTTTTGACACCTTTTAAGGATTGCGCCTGCGGTTACCTGCTTTTACTTACTCAAACAGGATTAGAATTTCGTAGAAGACCCATTTTATTAGCAAAAATAACAAAATGCGTTGAATTGCCGAAAAAGCGCGCCCCATATTGCAATAAAACGGTTACAACATTTGGGGAATGTTGGTATTATCCTGACAGTGATGGAAGGATCGTAAAAGGATTAAGCAATTTCGTATTTTATCTCTTGTCGGAATATTCGGCATTCGAAGTAGTCCCCTTAAATTATTATCTTCATGTCGCCTGCCTGTTATACCCGACAGGATTAGGATAAATGTACAATGAGTACAGATACCTAGAGCACTGCCGCGGCGATTATTGCAGGTTTTTTGCGAGGTGCCCCAAGTTGTAAAAATATCAGAATCATAGTGTTTATGGCACCTTCTTAAATTGTTTACCCCGAAGAAAACAAAGAAATGCGACGCAGATGTTTCCTCTTCGATTGCCCTTGCAAGTGACAGTATTTTCCACTAAATTTTTGTCTTTTGTAACGATACTGCTGTGTGAAATGAATTAGGAACTGATCTACTCGTTTAATTTTGCATTCTGAAGATTCCCATAAAGTTCTAGAGTTTTCGATATATCTTAGAAACAGTTCCGACAATTAATTAAAATAAACCAACTTCAACTTCACACCCCCATGGGGTGAAAAGTGAACTTCTTTTGTGCATTAACCATTAATTATGTCCATTAACCTAGCAGAGCAAGGTCAGCAGAAGACAATCAAACATATTGCATAATTAGGTGCTAATTAAGTGCCCTATTCCCGAATTAAATGCTCTTTTTTTTTAAAAAATTATTAGATGTTCTGCCAGGTTCATATGAACTCAGCAGAGCACTACCTGAAAAAACCAAGAAAATGAAAAGTGAACTAACTATAATTAGGTGCTAATTAGATACTCTAATTAAGTGCCCTATTCCCGAATTAAATGCTCCTTTTTTTTAAATTATTACATGTTCTTCCAGGTTCATGTGAACTCAGCAGAGGAACTACCTTAAAAATCCAAGAAAATGAAAAGTGAACTAACTATAATTAGGTGCTAATTAGATACTCTAATTAAGTGTCCTATTCCCGAATTAAATGCTCCTTTTTTTAAACTATGAACCTGACAGAACATGTAATAATTTAAAAAAAAGGAGCATTTAATTCAGGAATAGGGCACTTAATTAGCACCTAATTATGCAATATGTTTGATTGTGTTCTGCCGACCTTGATCTGCTAGGTTCATGGACATACTTCTTTTAGAGTTTCTAATAATTCATTAAGGTAGTTCCACGAAAAATCATTGCAAAAAACCTCGTTGGGTCAGAATTGTCCAAACTATATTTCTTATGGAAGTGTTTGAGAAAAAGCGTGAGAGCATATAAACCGTTTTTATATTTTATTGAATGCAAAACTTAAAATAAAATAAATATAAATAACAAATAAAACTGTATAAAACATGTTGTTGTTCCTACGTTGGATTCTCCAAATTCCTCAGGGTCGTTAAGATTCACACTAATGGTATAGTGGGCCACTATTGTTCGATTATATTTATATACTGTTTTATTGCGAGAATTATACTAGTTACAAACACAAAGAAACGTAATTAAACATTTTCAAAAGACAGGAAATGTACCTTCGAAACAATTATAAATTACACTTTATTAAAACAAACTAAAATTTATTTAATCTTAATGGCCCAGTATTGATGCAGCTAATTACAGGAAATTGAAAAGAAATTACTGTATCAAAGGTAATTGCACCACACTTGTTTGCAAAGATTATTCTAGGTATCTGTGTAAATTACACCTTAATTTTTGTTTTATGTTTTGTATTTTTGCTACGATTTAGAAGATTCTGCTCAAAAATATCAAAATTCTTTGCATTGTGTATTTACCTATAATTTTTGCTATGGTAATTTTCCTCACAGAAGCCATACAGTGTTCAAACTATTTCAGATTTCCATTTCATTACGGTTCAAAATTTACAAACAATTTAAACGAAAATTTGAACGAACGAATTAAATAGAATGATTTTTTCCGCATTTTTTAAGTTTATTTGTTGAATTTTGAAGGACCCTTTCGTTAGCCCAAAAATGAACTATTTTTTGTATCCACTAAGCTCACATGTGAATTTATGCTTAAGGTTTGGGGTGCCTTTTTGGTTTCCTAATTATTTCGAAAAGTTAAATGAGGCCTAAATTAAATTTTGTGAAATATTTCCGAAACCAAAAAAGCATAGGCTGTGCACATAAAAGCACAAGCGAACACAATTGAGGCACAGTAGATGTAAAAAAAATTGTTTCATTTTTGGGGCAATTAAATGGGAGGGGGGGGGGCTGAGTGAACGGACCCCAAATTCACTTAGTTCTAATAGGATCGTAGAAAGCGGTGTAAAGTACCTAATCTAAAATGTTGTGATATGGACCTGAGTAGAAGCTGTGAAAAAAGCCCGATGCTAGGAATGCAAACGATTTCCAGAAACTCGTAAGTATTTTAGAAGCCTCAGGGATAGCTTCCCATTGTTTTTTCAAATTATCCTTTGAGAATTTCAGGGCGCGTTTTTTTGTTGTGTTTTTGAAGATGGATTTTTGAATATTTGAAAGCCTTAAAAATATTCACACTAAAGTTTTCATGGCGCTTGTCTGATTTTAGACGTTCCGACCGCCTTTTGAAAGTACCCTCCTCCTACACTTCGTTTTAAAATTATCAGTAAATGTGTCTCGTCCAGACGTTCCACTTGCGTTTCATGAGTACCCTCTTTTGTCACTTTGTTTTCGAAATATTCGCTGTTTTGACATCGCCAGTTGATTGATATATTTCGTCCAGAAGTTCCAATCGCTTTTTGCTGACATTCTAGAAGAAGAAATAGGAGAATGCCGGGAGAACGAGTGAGAAATTATCAAGGAGAGAATTTTGTAACGGTAGAAAAAAGAGTGTACAGAAAACAGAAACAGGTACAGAACAATACTGAAAAAAGAACGAAAGGGAGAGAAGGAGTGGAGAGAACAGAAAAAAGTACAAAAGAAAATGTAAGGAAAAAAAGATAAAGAAATAGGAAGTGTATGAAGAAAAAATCGTGGAAATATAAATAGAGAAAGACTTTGGGAAGATGATAAATAGAGGAAAAGGGAAAACATAAGTGTGGTGGGAGAGAAAAAGAAATAGAAGAATGGAATCAGCACTTTATGAAGGTACCACAAGAAAAGCGGGAGAAAAAGTATGGGGTAAGGGAATGTGGAAGGAAACGGCATATCAAGAGAAGCGCTTGAGCAGCAATAAGAGACTGAAGAATGGCAAAGGCGCTGGAAGGACGATGGAAATTCGAAATACTATTTAAGATCCTCGTTTAAGCGTTCACGTAGCCCCCATTTGATTTTTCCAAATATCTCCGAAACCAAAAAGGCACAGACTGTGAGCATAAAAACACAAATAATCACAATTGGCGTAGGTACTATGCCGACGACGGAAAATCGAGCAAGTGAACGGACCCGACTGAAGATCCTCATTTCCCAAAGAAGTAGCGCGGAGGGAGGCCTAGGAGATGTTACGAAGCTAAATACGGCCCTGCGTAATTCATAAATCTTGCATGCGTAATTATTGTCATAATGAATTGTCAGCACTTCTGTAATTACTTCTCGGAAAAAAGAAACGTGGACATTTGTTTAAGTGCGTTCTTAAACATCCGTATCGAATTTCGTTGTTTTGTTGAATATGAGACTGGTTTTATCTCAATAACGTCCTATAAATCAGATCGTACGTAGGTAGAAAAAACTTTTACAACATCCGGCGCAATACGATGTTTAGTAAACATAATATTTTGCAACCTGCATCAGTTCTGTCGATTTAAAAAAATATACCTTTGCGAGGCTCTGCTTTTTTGTCAGAGCGCATCAAATTGCAAACAAGAAGAAGCGTAATAAATTTAAACAATGGTAATAGTTTATTCTTCTACCTATCAATTCTTTTTTGCTATGGGAGAGGTAGACATTACCAAGATCAACTTCAACCCTCCCCCAAGACCACTGCTCAACTCTACGACATAGTTGACAGCCTGACTGCTTCGGGAAGGTTTTTTTTATTTCGCAATAAGAAACACGAACAAAATAAGATTTCGACTTCTAACACGAAATTTTAAAGCAACATTTATATATTCCGAAAATTTTGCTACCCTGCGCACCTCTGTACGATGAAAAAAATAGATTTTTCATCCCCTTGTAAGAGAGGTGGTTTTTTTCAGAAATCTTGAGATCTTGGAAACGGTTCAACCTCACAGGCCCAAAAAATTATCTTCTTTTTCATCATAAAACAAGCTATGTTTCCTCCAAATTTCAAACCCCTACGACATTTTTTCGCAAAAATAAGAATAAAAAACGAAAAAAACAGTTTTTCAGGTTTTTCTAGGAAAATTGGAGGTTATGTAAAAATAGTGCAGATACAAAAGTTGTTCATTTTTTAAGCTCTATAACTTTTACATTTAACATTTTCGTCTAAAATGAATAGTTTTGCCACAATTTGCAAAACACCCCTTTCGACCCCCGAGATTTCACCCGCGGAAAAATTCAGCTGTTTTAATTTTTTTCCCCAATTTCTATTCATTTCACCTGCCTGAAAAACCCGGTTTCGCCCGGTAACTAATTTTTTTTGAAAATAAATTGTTTTAGAGCTATTTAGCCTGGACTAAAAAGCAATCGCAGGCTTCAAAAGTGTCCTAGACATTCACAACATCGTATAAATAACGCCATAGGCACTTGACAGAATTTTAATTAAACTTATTTTTAGGCATTCGTACAATCTCTACACTCTGGAAAGAACCTAAAAAGGAAAGGAATTAGAAGGCTCTAGAAAACCTGATAAACGCGTTATAGAAAACTGTAAATTTACGAAATGCGAGAATTTGAAAGATTCTTCTGGAAGACTTTTGTAAGTTCTTTGCGATCGTGGCAGCTTTTGGAAAATATTTGCGACCCTTATGGCTCTTTTAGAAGCCCATAAAATATTTTTAATTTAAAGGTTTTTCTGAAACGACTTTAAAGGCTCGTATAATGACTTTCAAATACTCTAATAGAAAATTGGGGCGCTTCAAACCTCTATGAGACCTTGGGATTCTCCTGAAAACTTTTGGGCACGCATCTGAAGCTCTAACTAAAAGATTCTTAAAGCTTTTTAAAGACTCAAAAATCCTTTAGAATATGTTTCTAGACTCTTGGAGCTTTTAGAAGGGCTTACTGTCAAAGTCCTTTAAAGAAAAAGGTGCCTTTTACTTTCACTTTGGCCGGCTGACAGGCTGACTGGCTGGCAGTAAATGAGGAGAAGAACGTTTGTAGGAAGATGAGGAGTGGACGTGGACCTACAGGGCCGTGTAATTAACAACTTTAGGGACGAAACTACATGATGTGGGGTCGGCGACATCTGGGTCCCATCCCCGAGCGTGGTTTACTAACGTGGTGATTTTTCAGTTACGGACTCCCAAAAGTTAATTTTGTCACACAGTTTAATATTTCTTAAAGGAAATAAATAAATAAATAAAATTAAATTAAAATTAAAAGCTCAAATCGCGGTCTCTCCTTCTCGTGGCGCCAATTGAAGCTCGAGTTATGAGAAGTGCCCCAAAAATTGAGGACTATTTTGTGGAGCGTTTGTAGCAAAATTCACCAAAATGGCGCATTTATACGACTGTGAGGGCGTAAGTGGGACTATGGTAACCCCCAACAAGATCTTATTATAGTGGAGTCAAAACTGGCTAATAGAATATTGATCTACCACCCAAAAATTCGCTGAAGTCCCTTCGATCTTACAGGAGAACTTCGATATTTATTTTTATTAAGTATAAGGTTTACGGTAGAACACCATTATGGGGCACGGGCAGTTTTAGAACTATTGAGGGGCTGTCCATAACTCTCGATGAAATACCAACCCTCCACAAGGAAAATGTGTTTGGCGTTTTGAGTGCGAAAGCTCTGAAGATGAGTTAAAACCGCACCGATTCAAAAGTGAAGAAGGCCCAATGGAGGCGCGAAAAACTTGTGTAAAGAAGATGCGGAGAAAATTCGAAGGTTGCGTGAAGAAGGTTCGAAGGGGGCGTGACGAAAATTTGACAGAAGCATGAAGGAGGCGGGGTGAGGAAACCTCGAAAGAATGTCAAGAAAGGTGAAAAACGTTTTCTAGGAGTGAAAGCTCTATGGCGGCGTGTAGAAGACGATGCAGGACAGAAAAGGTTCGGCGTGTTCGAAGGAACCATAAACAAGACTGGAAGCAGGCGTGGAGTAGGCTCGAAGGACGAGTGAAGAAGGTTCGAAGAAGGCGCGAAAAAAACTCGACGGAAGGGCGAAGAAAGCTCGAAAGATGTGTCAAGAAGGCTTGAAGGAAGAGTGAAGAAAATTCGAAAAAAGCCTAGGCAGCGTAAAGAGGGTTCGAAAGGTGCCGTGAAAAAGTGTGAGAAGCAAGCGGGCTCGTAGAAGGCTCCAAAAGTTTCTAAAGATGCGGGAAGGAGTTCACAAAGGTCTGAGTAAAGCATGAAGAAGACTAGAAGTAGATCGAAAGAGATGTGACAAAGGGTTGAAAAAGGTTTGAAGGAAGCAAGAATTATTAGTAAAAAAGTCGCGACAAAGGCTCGAAGAAAGCGTACAGTAGGCTCAAAAGAATTGTCCAAAAGTTCGAAGGAGGAAGGAAGAACGTTAAAAAGATGCGTGAAGAAAACCTAAAGAACGTGGGAAGAGAAGGCTCGTAGGAAGCGTGAAAAAATTCGAGAAAAGCGCGAAGAAGGCTCTATTGAGGAGCGAAGAAGTTCGAAATGGCTCGAAAGGAAGGAGACGCGAAAGAAGCGTGGAGAAGGAGGTGTGAAAATGGCTCGAAGTAGTCATGAAAAAGGGTTAGACGACGTATCAAGGAGGATTTACGGTCTGAAACTTTCGAATTTCGAAGGATATGTTAAATAATACTTGAAGGAGGAGGGAATAAGGCGCGAAGGAAACGTGAAGGACGATCAAAAATCTTGATGAACGTTCGAAGAACATTACAAATGAAATCATTTCTGGAAGAGGCGCGAAGAAAGTTTGTAGGAGGCGGGAAGAAAGCGTGAAATAGATCCGTAGGAACCCGTGAAAAAATTTCGGAAGAGACGTGAACTAAGGATCTAGGGAGGCGCGAAGAAGTGCCACAGAAGGTGTGAAGAAGTTTGAAAGGAGGCGTGAAGAAGGTTGGAAAGAAGCGTCACCACAACAACGCGGGAAGAGGTTCCAAGGGAACGTGGAATTCTTTAACGCGAAAAAGGCTAGTAGGAGGGCTGCAGAAAGCTCCAAGGAAGAGTAAGAACTTTTGAAAAGTGCGTGCAAAAATGTCAAAGAGGCTTGAAGAAAGTTCTATGGGGGCGTCCAGAAGACTTGGAAGAAGTGAGAAAAGGCTAGATAGAACTAGAAGAGTGAATAAAGTTTGAAAGAGGCGAAGGATGCATAAAGAAGATTTGAAGAAAGCGTAGAGGAGGAATGAAGGGTGTGCGAAAAAGGCAAGAAAAAAGACATGCGAAAGACTCAACGTAGGAATGGCGTAGAAAAACTCCTGGGAAGTGTGAAGAAGGCTTGAAAGAGGCGTGAAGAGTGTTCAAAAGAGGTGCCCAGTATAGTATCTAAAGATGCAAGAAAGTGTTCAGAGCTTAAGCGGTTGGAAATGGACGGTTCTCGTTAGTACCTTCCATGGGCACTTTTTTCGGAAAATCTGAATCTGCTACCAGAATTTCCCTAACACATTAGATGCAGAAGCTACAGTAGGCTATGGTAACTTTATTATGTCTTATTCTTTTTTGTCATCTATCTCATTCCGCAAAAATCCAATATGGCGCCCATAAGAAAGTAGTGGCCTACAGCATCTACATCTAGACAGATTCAGATTCTTCGAAAAAAAGTGCCCCTAGAAGGTGGTAATGAAAACGAAAGTTGACATTTTTAGTTTTTCGGCGACATCTCGTTATTTCCAAAGATTTTTCAAAAAGTTTGAATGCGTTTTTTTTAGTTACAACAAGGGGCAACTTAACCTACAATGTCTCCCTCACGGTTACAGAGATCTCAATGGCGAGCTACGAATTTGAACCACCCTGTACATCGTGATTCGGCAAATTTCTAAAATATAAATGCATTCTCCTTTCATTCAAGTTTTGTTAGGTACTTTGTGAAGTGCTATTTTCCACAATTTTTCACTTGTAGGAATTACTGTTAATTTCTTCTTTATGGGGCGCAAGAAAAATCTGTGAGAACCAATTGTCATTGAAAATCCTCTTTTCTCTGAGGGTCGATAAGTAACCTTCAAGTTTACCGATTTATACGATGATCAATATTTAAATCTGCCTTTGAAGTTTGAAAGG
Source organism: Photinus pyralis (assembly GCF_008802855.1). Taxonomy (NCBI): domain Eukaryota; kingdom Metazoa; phylum Arthropoda; class Insecta; order Coleoptera; family Lampyridae; genus Photinus; species Photinus pyralis. The sequence continues at coordinate 14,098,228 of NW_022170878.1, forward strand.
GTACCTCCACACGTTGCTTGCATATTTTCGAAGCCACCCTCCATTCTTTAGAAAATGTTTTGTGTACATAGGTATAATTTATGACTTCCATAGCCATAAATTTTGTTTTATCTTTATATCGCCACAATTTCGCAGATCGGCATTTCGCGAAAGAAAACAATACGCTCTGGTCTCGAAGAGTAACCCGACTCTTACATCCTGTTTTGCATTCCAATGGACTTGTTTTCAGCTCCTTTTTGTTGCGTAATTTGAAAACAAAATTAGAATTTAATCCGCTGAAATAGCGGTCGTCCAGTTTATTTATTGTCGCCAGTAAGCAAAACAAATTAAAGATGCAGGCGCCTTGAAGGTTATTGAGGTGTCATTTTTCCAACTGTACCCACTTGTAGAGTTCATGTCCTTTTTATAAGCATATTTTGTTTTTCATGTCACAGTTTTAGATAAATAACATTGAATACTGTCACTGATCAGGAAGATAAGAATTAATAACAAACATAATTTAAAAGCGCTTTCCCGTGGGTTATCAATCTACAGAGTGATCAAAAATGGTTGCTTCATTTACAAAATTTTGTAATTGTAATTATAGAGGACCCTCAGAAGGTTCTCGAGTAAGTACTTGATAAATCTTAGAACAAATTCCGATAATTAAGTCCATTTAATTTTGAAAATTTAGGAGGGGGGGGGCAATTTCATGCTTTTTTCAAATCTTCTTTATAAATCCTTCAACTTTCTTGACTCTTTCTTCTATCGAGCCTTTTTACGTCTCTTCCAAGCCTTCTGCACGCCCCCATACACAGAACTTTCTTCAAGCCTCTTTGACATTTTTTCACGCGCTTTTCGAACGTTCTTCCTTCGACCCTTTTCGGCAACTCTTTCGAGCTTTCTGAAGACCTCCTCCCAGTCTTTTCGGCGTTAAAGAATTCCACCAATACCTTTATTACCACGTTTCCTTCGAACCTCCTTTTCGCATTTTTAGCGCATTTCCACAAAAATAAAAAAAAAAAAAAAATGCGCTATTGTGGCCACTTTGTCGGTCCGTCCGTCCGTCCGTCCGCTCGTTTTGCGACGCTACTAGTTCTTTATCTTAAGAGCTATTGTTCTACTTTTTTCGCTATTTGGTTCGTTATGGTGTCGAGTCTTGTACCAAGGAAGGAATTTTTTCTGTACCGCTTACAAAAAAAGTTATTGTAAAAAAAACAAAAAACCGTTTTTTACATGTTCCATAATTTTACACTTTTGCCGTTTATTAACGATCCTAGAGATCGTTTATAATTTTGCATTGCTATCTGTCGTCTGCCTGTTGGTCTGTCCGTCTGTTCCTTTGTCTGTCTGTCCATCTATCTGTCCGTGTGAACGATAACTTTGTTTAGAAATGTTCGATCGCTTTTACATCTCCGTTAGTTATGAACTGAATTGCATGAAATTCAATATGGGCATAGCTTTAGCCATATAATACGCAATGCCAAAAGTTGAATCGACTCGATTCAAAATTCACAGTGCCCTTTTCGCATCTCGACCATAAACCGTATTGCAAACTTTTTTACTTATAAAAGTATTTGAATGAAATTTGATACATAGGCACTTGTAATAAAGGAAAATCAAACGCCAATTTCAAAATTTGGTTTTGCGCATGCGCAGTGCCAACTTTTTTATTTGCAGAAGAATTTACACGAAATTTGATACATAGGCACTTGGGATAAAGGAAAATCAAACGCCAATTTCAAAATTTAGTTTTGCGCATGCGCAGTGTCAACTTTTTTATTTATGTAAGAATTTAAACGAAATTTGATGCATAGGCACTTGGGATAAAGGAAAATCAAACGCCAATTTCAAAATTTGGTTTTGCGCATGCGCAGTGCCAACTATTTTATTTATGGAAGAATTTAAACGAAATTTGATACATAGGCACTTGGGATAAGGAAAATCAAACGCCAATTTCAAAATTTGGTTTTGCGCATGCGCAGTGCCAACTTTTTTATTTATGGAAGAATTTAAATGAAATGTGATACATAGGCACTTGGAATAAAGGAAATTCTTCTCATAAACTGAAATTGAAGTAACACGTCAAAAATGGATTGCCCATGTGCAACGCTATCTTTCATATTTGTGGCCGGATTTTTACGATTTTAACAGAAGTTGCATCTTACAAATGGGAAATGAATGCAAGTGGAAATGCGCTTTATGTAAATCGTTTACGATTACTTTTTAACTTGTTAAGATGTGTTTGAGTGCTTCTTCCGAGCCTATTTCGCGCCTCCTTCAAACTTCCGCGACACTTCTTCACGCCTTCCTAAAGCCTTAGTTGATACTTCACGTCTTCTTTACGATTCCCACAGGTCTATTTCACGCCTACTTTCGGTTTTCTTCCTGCCTCTTACAAATTTTCTGGAATCTTCTTCGAACGTTCATCACGGCTTTTGTGATCGTTCTTCGCGGCTCTTTCGAGTCTTATTTATGACACTTCCCAACGTTGTTCACTCCTCCTTCAAGTCCTCTTGACACCTCTTTAGAATTTTCGTCCTTTGGGCTTTGGGTTCTTTCACGTTTTCTTCAATACTTCACTCTTCCATAGAGATTTCTTCACGATTCTTTCGGGTCTTCTTCACGCTTCCTACTAGCCTTCTGAACACATCCATAAAACTCGTACTTCCCTTTCATGACACTTTCACTCCTCTTTCGAGCCATTTCGTCACTCCTCAATAGAGCCTTCTTCGCACTTTTTTTCGAGTCTTTCACACTTCCTACGAGCGTTCTGCACTTCTGCAGGCCTCCATAGAACTTTCTTCCCGCGTCCTTTTAGTGTTCTTCACGCATCTTTTTAATGTTCTTCCTTCCTCCTTTCGGTTTTGGACACTTCTTTTGAGCCTTTCTCCCCCTTCCTTCGAGTACGTCCTTTTTACGACTTCTTCGAGAATCTCTCACGCCTCCTGCAAGCCTAATTTGCGCTTTCTTCGAGCCTTCGTCATGTCTTCTTCCGGCCGTTTTTACTAACAATTCTCTTCAAACCTTTTCAAACCTCTTTCAATTTTTCTTCATGTCTACCTTTTTGTGAACAATGAAAACGAAATTTGAGTCCTTAGTGATTTCAGTCCTTAGTGATATTTCAGTGATTTTCAAAAATTGTAAAATGCGTGTTTTTATACACACAGAAAGGGGCAACTTTGCCCCCATTTAACCTACAGTGTATCTCTTACGGTTGCGGAGATTCCAATGGTGAGTCACGAATTTGAACCACTCTGTACAGAAAAATGAAAAAAATTGTGCCCCTTTTCTTGAAAGATTGGAAATTGATATAGATAGGTAAGTATAAGAAACTTGTACCTCCTTGTATCCTCGTCTTAAGATCCTGTGCTATGCAATTCTGATCCCAGATCTTGAAATCTCAGCACATTTCATTTTAAGCCTCTTCGAAATCTTTTTTTAAACTGCAGTGGTCAACATGTGTTTTTTAAATAGTGCTAGTATATATTGTGCCCCTCCCCCCCGTTTGTTTAAGGTACAAATTCCACTAACTACTTTACTTGCAGTTGAAATTTTGAAAATAGTCTTACGGTACTCCATATCTTCTGCACTCAAATGTTGGTGGTCAGGGTCAGGAGGCGTATATCAATCTTATTTATCGAGATATTTTTTTGAAATTTTAATTACAGATGCTTCTGTTAAAGGCAAACATATCTCATATCCCAAACATTAGATGTGCGCATGCGCCGCTCTACGCGCATTCTGCGCAGTACCAACTTCCTTATTAATGAAGATATTTCTTTGATGAGGCAAACACATCGCACAGTAAAAATTAATTGCGCACATGCGCAGACTGCGAAATGACCTTTTTTTAAATTATGAAAATCTTTTTTTTAAATTTTAACCATAGACGCTTCTAGCAAAAACAAACATATCGCATGAATGAAACGTGCGCATGCGCGAACTGCGCAACAACAACGTCAAGTTTCTTATTTTTACTTGTTGCCTTTTTAGTTCAGATTCCGTGTTCTGTTGACGAAAAGTGCTTGTTTTTTTAAAATTTTTTACAAACATAGAATCATTATTAATAATGGTCATACATTGTGGTTGATACTTATTCAATTGTCTCACTCACGGTTTTTTGCCTTTTTGGTTTTAGGAATTTTTCAAAAATTCACCTCGCCCCCCAAAAAAGTATACTTTTTCATACTAAATAACGGTATGCTAATTACAAAAATCCAGAAATTCAAAGTAATTAAATAACAAAAGACAGGAAATGTACCTTCCAAACAACTATAAATTACATTGTAATTAATGCAAACTAAAATTTATTTAATATTAATGACCGAGTATTGATGCATCTAATTACAGGAAATTGAAAAGCAATTACTGTATCAAAGGTAATTGCGCTGCACTTGTTTGCAAAGATTATCGTATCTGTAAATTACACTTTAATGTTTGTTTCACATTTTGTAATGTTGGAAAAATCTACTCAAACATTTTTTTGTATTGAGTATTTACCCCTAATTCAACCATTTTAAAATTCCGGTCCATTAGATACGGTACAAAATTTAAGTTCGAATTTTCAGCCGTTTATAGCCGAAAATGAGAGTAGTAAGACATAATCGACAGAAAGGTCGACATCCTCTAGATTTTGTTTTATTCGGATTCCTGGTGCTTCAAAACGTGTATTTCTGTAAAAAACTGGGGGGGGGTCATTTTTTTACCACTATGCAATAGCTTCCTTACTTAACGTGCGGGTAATAAAAATCAAATGGGGATAAGTGAACGCTTAACCCCCCAAAATTAAAGTGTTATATACAGATATACTGAAACTACGGAATTTCATAAGGTTTTATGCTTAAACCTAATTTTGAGAGGGGGGGGGGGGACTTTCACTTCGCTTCCATTTAAATTTTCCAAACATCTCCCCAACTAAACAGAGACAAATAGGCACGATAGGAGCACAGAGAACTATCAAAACAATTCCAGGGTAGGGGTTGAAATCCGCTCCACAATAGACAAAACTTAGTGAGCAAGACAGTTCTAAATCTTGCCAGGAGGTTCCGATTAATATCTAGGACTACCAAAACAATTCCAGTGTTCCAGAAGAAGCCCTCTCATACCTTTATTTCTCCCTTTAAAATTATTCCCAGAAATATCTACCCTCCGGGAATTTGCTCATGGAATATTCGCTTGCTTGTAAAATAAACGCGCTCCTGAAAAAAATGTATGTACGAGAGCTGGCTTATCCCCAAGAAACTTTAGCCCCAAAGAGAATTTCTTCCTTCTCTAATATTGTTCTCGGGAGAATTGGTGAAATATGTGCCCTCCTAAAAATCGTTCAAAGAATATTGGCTCTCCAACAGCGACTCGCTTCTGAAGATTCATTGACACTTGCCCCAAACAAAATTTATTCCTGCTCAAATATTCGTCCTTGAAAAGTTCGACCCTGGAAATTCTTACCCCAAAAATATCTACCCCCCAAAAATCCCCTCACACGCAAAGGAAACCTACTCCTAAAAATTCATTCAGACAGCTCACTCCCTAAACATTCCCCTCCGCCTCTTAAATATTCCACCCTGTAAAAGTCCTTGGAAATTCCAAAGCGGAAATATCCGCCCTTAAAAATTCATTCACTAAATCTCGATATCTGAATATCTCCTTCAAAAAAATTCAACGAAAGTATGTTCCAATTCGACCTCCGAAAATTGTTCCACAAAAAATCTGCAAAGATTTTTAAGGAATATTAGTCTCCCGCAGAAGAATCCCGCTTCTCGAAACTCACTACCGAGAGCTGGCTCTGAATATTCCTCTCAAAGAAACAATGGCCTCAAAGAAAACTTATTCTTTCCTCAAATATTCTTCCCTGCAAAATTCCTTCAAAAATTCGATGACGGAAAATTAACTCGCTCGCAAAAGATACTCGCTCCTGGAAATTCATCCACGAAAATTCTTCCAAGGTGCTAAATTTATTCCCTTGAAATATTCCTGCTCGTCAAATTGGCTCAAGTAATTTTCGTTGGCTCACAAAAGACACTCACCCCCCTGAATTATGTTCTCCCCCAATGAAATTTTCCAGGGATACTCATTCTTGAAATATTCACTCCAGATGTGCCTCTGAAAATTTACCAGGAATATTTGCCCCTCCGTAACTCTCGTTCCAGGTGAATTCTCCTTGAACTTGGAACTTAACGAAAACTCGCCCACTTCGCAAAATTGACACCGGTAACCCCCGACCAGATTCCGCTGAAATCCAGAGAATTCTACCCCAGATTCCCCTGAATAATCCTTGTCCCAAGTTTTACGTTACGGTTAATGTCTAGAACTGGCAAAACGATTCCAGTATATTTAGCCCAACGGTAGGGGTTGAAATCCGCTTCACAAGAGACAAAAAATAATTGGCACTTTTGCAAAAAAATTATTTAAGTTAGTACCTTATTTCTAAGTCTTGCCAGGTTTCGATAGGACTTCCAAAACAATTCCAGTGTATTTAGCCGGGGTTAAAATCCGCCCTAAATGAGTAATTAATTTCTAGCATCGCTAGAAAGATATGATTTATTTAGTGCTGACGTAGGGGATGAAATTTGCAATAACAGAGTAAAAAAAATGATATTAAAAGGAATTTTTAAAGAAAGTTTAAGGAAACCGCTGGAGAATGGTGAATACGATACTTTTTCACGAAAAATGGAAAACCTTCAGTGGACTAAAGTGTGACCTGGGGTACTGCGTTCTTGGGGTTAAAAAGCACACACCCTAGCCTTAAATTATTTGTTTATGAAGGCACTACCTGTCGTTTTTCAATATTCCCTACTAAATTCTCAAATTTACAATAAAAACAATAAGAGAAAAGTATGTAAGACAGGGAGAGAAAGAGAGAGTTAGTTAATTACTCAATGGTAACATAGAGCAGAGCTTCTTATTCACGTGGTGGGGATTCATTCCTCGAATTGGTACGACATTTAAATGGTAGGGATGACGCCCAACAAACTATCCAACGCCCGCCCACCACATTCAATGATTTAACACTTCTTACTTTTCACCTCAAACTCCAAGTCGCTGCTAATCAATTAATCGCGATGGCCCTCCAAAGTTACTCTTTTGTTACCGACGGTGGTGTCCTTGCTCGTCTGCAGAAGTTTACCTCCATCACCTCGTACTCCATCGTGTATTCGAGGGATTTTCGAAGAACGAGCCCTCCGCTCCGTTGGTTGGACTTGATGAAACCGCCGCCCCTGGATAACCAAGTGTTCGTGAAGGACCTGCCGATAGACGCGCTCGAAGATGAGATCTTCGTTCACTTCTCGCGAGCCGGTCAAATCTACGAAATTATCCTGATGGTGGATCCCGACAGTGAGGGCGTCCACAACCTCGGTTGCGCCTTCATACGCTACGTTGACTCGGAAGGTGCGAAAAATGCAGTGCGCCATTTCCACAACTTCCCTTTTCGCTTACAGCGTCGGGTAGTGGTGGTTAAAGCAATAGCGAGCAAAAGGGTGTATATTTTTGGGCTGCCGTTCAGCAAGTGCAAAACTCAAATTTGGGACGAGCTGATACGAAAGGGCCTTAAGAACATCACGGACGTGATTGTCCATAAGCCTCCCGCGACGCACAAGAAAAATCGCGGTTTCATCTTCGTCGAGTTCGAAACCCACGAAAACGCGGCTTTCGTCCGGAACAAATATTATCGTAACAACCCCTTGCATTTGTTTGGAAGGAAGTGCCTCGTGGATTGGACCAGCACCACCATGACCGTAGATTCGGAAGCGATGGCAGATGTAAGTTCGCATTTTATTTATTGAGTTCGTTTTTGTAAAAGTTTCTTTTGGATTTCAAAGGCGCGATTAATACTGAAACTTAGCGGGGAAAAAACCGCCAATTTTTTTTGGTAATTGGCATTACTGTGGATTTTTTAAAATTTTCAACGTTTCACTGGCTCAATGAATTCTAATTTGAAATTTAGTGAGGGAAGTTGACTTTCAATTATAATCTTGTCTGCACTAATTCATATGAGCCGCTCATTTTTGTTGACGTTACCTTAGGTTTTTTTTATTAATTTTTTCATGTTTCATGTTGAATAATCATTTGAAATTAAGTGAGGAAAATATTCCTAAATTAACTTGAAACTATAATCTTGACTGCACAAATTAGTATAAGATGATCATTTTCTTGGGCGATTGGCCCCGCCATGGATTTTTATTAAATTTCCAAGTCTTCATTGGCGCATTTAGTACAAAACTTGAAATTTAATGGGGTAATAATTCAGAAAGTGACTTGAAATTGTGATTTGTACTGCACAAATGGGTTTAGGACGTTCATTTTCATTGGGGGTTGTTACCGCGACGGATTTCTATTAAATTTTCAAGACTTCATTGGCGCAATTAGTACAAAACTTGAAATTTAATGGGGTAATAATTCAGAAAGTGACTTGGAATTGCGATTTCTACTGCACAAATGGGTTTTTTTTTCGGGATTCAAAAAAAGGCAGTTATTACCTTCCCTTTTTACCAAAAATTGACTACACCAAAGTTTCTCGGGAAAACACTTTTTCTTATTAATTTTGGTGCGTAGAATCCAAAACAATTCGTACTTTTTCGATTAGACTTCTCAGTCAAAACCAATTTCGAAAAAAAATTCAAAGGGCTGTAACTTTTGAACTAGTAGCCCAATCTTGGACCTGTTTGAAATTATGGATTCTACAGGCCACATTCTATAAGAAAATTTTTTTCCGGATCGATCTGAGACAATTTTGTTTTCGGGGCTCAAAAAAAGGCAGTTAATAACCTTCCTTTTTTACCAAAAATCGACTGCACCAAAATTTCTCGGGAATACACTTTTTCTTATTAATTTTGGTGCGTAGAATCCAAAAAAACATTTTTCGATTAGACTTCTCAATCAAAAGTTATGACTAGAAACCAATTTCGAAAAAAAATTCAAAGGGCTGTAACTTTTGAACTAGTAGCCCAATCTTGAAACTGTTTGAAATTATGGATTCTACAGGCCACATTCTATAAGAAAATTTTTTTTCCGGATCGATCTGAGACAATTTTGTTTTCGGGGCTCAAAAAAAGGCAGTGTATAACCTTCCTTTTTTTACCAAAAATCGACTACACCAAAATTTCTCGGGAAAACACTTGTTCTTATTAATTTTGGTGCGTAGAATCCAAAACAATTCGTACTTTTTCGATCAGACTTCTCAATCAAAAGTGATAGGTAGATTAGAAACCAATTTCCAAAAAAAAATTCAAAGGGCTGTAACTTTTGAACTAGTAGCCCAATCTTGGAACTGTTGGAAATTATGGATTCTACAGGCCACATTCTATAAGAAAAATTTTTTTCCGGATCGATCTGAGACAATTTTTTTTTTTCGGTACTCAAAAAAAGGCAGTTATTACCTTCCTTTTTTTTACCAAAAATCGACTGCACCAAAATTTCTCGGGAATACACTTTTTCTTATTAATTTTGGGGCGTAGAATCCAAAAAAACATTTTCGATTAGACTTCTCAATCAAAAGTCATAGACTAGAAACCAATTTCGAAAAAAAATTCAAAGGGCTGTAACTTTTGAACTAGTAGCCCAATCTTGGAACTGTTTGAAATTATGAATTCTTCATTGGCGCAATTAATAATAAACTTGAACTTTAACGGGGTAATAATTCAGAAAGTGACTTTGAATTGTGATACGACTGCACAAATTGGTTTAGGACGCTCATTTTCATTAGGGGTTGGCACCACCACGGATTTTTATTAAATTATCAGGTTTTCATTGGCGCAATTAGTACAAAACTTGAAATTTAATTGGGTAATAATTCAGAAAGTGACTGGAATTGCGATTTCGACTGTACAAATGGGTTTAGGACGTTAATTTTTATTGGGGGTTGGCACTGCCACGGATTTTTATTAAATTTTCAAGTTTTCATTGGCGCAATTAGTACAAAACTCGAAATTTAATTGGGTAATAATTCAGAAAGTGACTTGGAATTGCGATTTCGACTGCACAAATGGGTTTAGGACGCTCATTTTCATTAGGGGTTGGCACTGCCACGGATTTTTATTAAATTTTCAAGTTGTCATTGGCGCAATTAGTACAAAACTTGAAATTTAATTGGGTAATAATTATTCAGAAAGTGACTGGAATTGCGATTTCGACTGTACAAACTGTTTAGGACGCTCATTTTCATTAGGGGTTGGCACCGCCACGGATTTTTATTAAATTTTCAGGTTTTCATTGGCGCAATTAGTACAAAACTTGAAATTTAATTGGGTAATAATTCAGAAAGTGACTGGAATTGCGATTTCGACTGTACAAATGGGTTTAGGACGTTCATTTTTATTGGGGGTTGGCACTGCCACGGATTTTTATTAAATTTTCAAGTTTTCATTGGCGCAATTAGTACAAAACTTGAAATTTAATTGGGTAATAATTCAGAAAGTGACTTGGAATTGCGATTTCGACTGCACAAATGGGTTTAGGACGTTCATTTTCATTAGGGGTTGGCACCGCCACGGATTTTTATTAAATTTTCAGGTTTTCATTGGCGCAATTAGTACAAAACTTGAAATTTAATTGGGTAATAATTCAGAAAGTGACTGGAATTGCGATTTCGACTGTACAAATGGGTTTAGGACGTTAACTTTTATTGGGGGTTGGCACTGCCACGGATTTTTATTAAATTTTCAAGTTTTCATTGGCGCAATTAGTACAAAACTTGAAATTTAATTGGGTAATAATTCAGAAAGTGACTGGAATTGCGATTTCGACTGTACAAACTGTTTAGGACGCTCATTTTCATTAGGGGTTGGCACCGCCACGGATTTTTATTAAATTTTCAGGTTTTCATTGGCGCAATTAATAATAAAATTGAAATTTAGTGGGGTAATAATTCAGAAAGTGACTTGGAATTGCGATTTCGACTGCACAAACTGTTTACGACGCTCATTTTCATTGGGGGTTGGTCCCGCCATGAATTTTTATTAAATTTTCAAGTTTTTATTGGCGCATGAAATTTAAGGGGGTAATAATTCAGAAAGTAGCTTGGAATTGTGATTTCTGCTGCACAAATGGGTTTAGGACGTTCATTTTCATTCGGGGTTGATATCGCCACGGATTTTTATTAAATTTTCAAGTTTTCATTGGCGCAATTTATACAAAACTTGAAATTCAATGGGGTAGAATTCAGAAAATGACTTTGAATTGTGATTTCGGTTGCACAAATGCACATATTGGAATAATAGTGTCATTTTGGTGGGGGTTGGCACCGCCGTGGCTTTATTAAATTATTAAGTTTTCAGAAGGCGCAATTAATACTTAGCTTGAAATTTAGTGGATGACAATTTTCTTTGGTGGTTGTGACTTTTATTGAATTTTCGACATTTTAATCGTGCAATTAATGCAAAACGTGATTAAGTGTTCACAGCGGAAGTGATTAAGATTAAAGAAGTAAGGCGTGCTTTTCTCTTATGATTGTAGTTGACATTCCACCCGCCATTATCAAGTTACTAATGGCGCAAGTAGCAAGTTGTTAAAACCAGAAGTTATTTTAAAAAAAACGGATTGGCGGCAATTCAGCTTTATTCTCATTGGTAGTCGGCACCCCTATCGGTGTATGATGCAATTAATTATAACTTAAATTAAGTAGGCCATGAATTCATTGTTTTAGTAGTAGTTGGCATCCCGTTCGATTTTTTAACCGTTTATTCTTTGATTGTTCTGGAAAGTGTTCATCTTTTTAAATGGCGCAATTAGTTCAATGTGGCGCGGTATGCATCAATTTTGATTCTCAAATTACTTTTGTCGTGGTTTAGGAAATTTATGAGCCGTTAAAGGGAAGGTACCCTCGACGCCATTTTGATTCATTTTTTCCTTTCAGGTGAAGAGGCTGTTCATGCGCAACTTGCCCAGATATCTTTCGAGGAAAGATATTTTAGAAATTTTGTACAAGTTGATTGACGACATGTGCTGCGTGGAAAAAATCTACAAGGCCAATCAGTTCGCCTTCATCCACTTTGGTACAAGAGAAATGGCCGAAACCGCTTTGCTTAGGTTGAAGCGTAAGTATTAAGTACACTGTGTACAAGGCGGGATGTTCATTTGTGATGGTTTCAGGCTATTTTGAGAATACCGACGTGGAAATAACGTGGTGCATCCCGCAGGAGGAGGAGGCGAAGTTGGAAAAGTAAGTTTGGCCGGTAATTAGGCGAGTAGTTTTCTTCATTGTGTTTTCAGAACATTTCGAACGCAGCAGAAGATGTTCAACATCCTTTATCTGTCGTCTTTCGAAGAAAATTACCCGTTATTTAGTCTAGATTGCCTGAGGTAAGAAGAGGGGTGTTCAGATTCATCACCTGAAATTGTTTACACTTTCAGTAGCGATTCGAGTGGTTCCTCTGAAGGAAGCTCATCCCCACCTAGGTTTCCATCGGATATCGTTGCATCCGTGTCTCAGTTCAAGGCTATACTGGATAGGTAACTATGCGGTATTATTCCAATCGGATTGACATATGTAGTTATTTCTTTAGTGAACAACAAAGCCAGCAGTTCAGGATCGAATCCACATACGTTTGCAGTAAGGCTACTATAATTTTGTATTACCGCGAACACTGCCCTTTCCTTCTAGCACAAGCAAATGAAGCAAGCCCATCCGAGTCCTGCTGTAACATAAGCAAGTTTCCCTTGCAGCAAGTCGTGGAGTCGCTCAAAAAGAACATCCTGCCCCAATGCGAACCGTCGACCAGCAAAAGTGCACAAGAACAAAGTGCACAAGAACAAATTATGGCAGTTGTAGAGGGCAGGTTAGTTTTTAGTTTTTGATTGGCTTCTGTTCACCGCCACCTTTTCAGCGAATTCGCGATGCCCCCTCCTACAACAACTTGGCGAAGAATGGACTACACACGAAATTTCGGTGCTCCCATTTCTGGAATACAACAACCCACTGAGTAAGTTCATGAGTTTTGATCAAAAACTGATGGAGTGGCTGGATTTTAGGTCACTTTTTATTATTCTGAGTGTTTGTGTTGCAGGAAAACTAATTGAAGCTTAAATTACAGGCCATCTGTCGCAATGGCGCGTTGGTCTGAGGGCGAATCGGCTGCATCATCCAATGAGGGCCTGCCAAGCATGATCAATTGGTGGGATCTACTAACAGAGCGTGATGGTTGACGCCTTTAAATCCTTTTAACCAAGCATTAATTCCCTGTAGTTTGTAGTCTTAATTGTATATTGCCATTGTATACCTTAACTAGTGCTTGGTTAGACCCCTCTTGTGTGTAGCTTTTTAACATTTATGTTTCATTGTTCCTTTTTGTCATAGATATCGTAAGTATCGTTATGATACTGAGCTATGTGTTTGTGTTCCAAAAAAATTAATTGTATGTACTCGTGTCTTTTTTACTTTTTTTAATATATTGCATTTATGCATTTCATGTTGTATGTACATACTTGCAAGCATTGTGATGTTACAGAAACGCTAAACTGAACGTGCACACTTACCTTGCAGATTATCTGCCAAAAAACGTTAGTTTCAGTTTTTTAGTATGGGAAAAATAACAGTTTTCTACAGATAACCGTTACAGGGCCGATTGTCTACTTTGGGTTCATTATGGATCACAATTTTGTAAACCATTTAAAATTGTTAGGGCGGATTGATTTGGACTTACTAACGGTTTGAAATGAGTTTTGGTATTTTTTGAGATTGGGAATAGGAAAATGATGGCGTTATTTTTTCTCGTTTAACCTGTCTGTCTGCATTTCTTTTTATGTCGAATCTGAAAGGATATCATATTTTCCAATTTGCTGTTTATTTCGAAGTTTCTCGATAGCTTTACATTTTGATAGAACGCGTATGCTCGAATAGAGGGCGATTTTCGAGCGATCGTGATTTAATGCCCTAAATTAAGTTTCTACGAGCTGTCTCTAAACATGTTGCCATAAAATATAGAATTTCGGCTGCTTCTATACTTTCTGCAAAGGACCTTTATAATAAAAACTATGCGTAAGGGTTTCTTTCAATCTGAACGCGTGCAGTAATATTAAGCAGGGGCGGTTTTATTTCTTTGGAATTTATTTACTGGCCGACGACCGAGTCAATTTTATCACAAACTCTAAACTTGATTATGAAATCTGCACGAATATTTTGCATACTTTTATGTATATCTACCTATTTAATTAATAATAAAAAATTTGCTGTCTCTAGCAACCCCACACCTGAGCACGCACGATTCTGTTCTCTTTAAATGAGAGTACCTATAGACGGACCGACATCATGGAGATAGTGTTGGATTCCGATTCCTGGGGCTTCAAAGCGTGTATTTCCCTAAAGAAAGTGGGGTATCATTTTTTACCCCAATGCAATACCTCCCTTACTAACGTGCGGGTGGTAAAAAGTAGACAGAATAAGTTGTTAATAGGTGCGTGCACTTGTATACCGATAAATTTCCCTCTGAACGTCTGGTTATAAATTTTTATTAAACTTTCGAATGTTTAATTGGTTCAATGAATCCTAATTTGAAATTTAGTGAGGGAAATTGCCTGGAAATTGTATTCTCGACTGCACAAATGAATTTAAAGCGCTCATTTTTGTTGCAACTTTACGTTACCATGGATTTTTGTTAAAATTTCAATGTTTCATTGGCCCATTAAATCCTAATTTGAAATTTACTTAGGGAAATTGACTTGGAATTGTAATCTCCACAGCACAAATGAATTTAAACCGCGCATTTTTGATGCAGCTTGACGTTACCATAGATTTTTATTAAATTTGCAATGCTCCATTGGCCCATTGAATCCTAATTTGAAATTTAGTGAGGGAAATTGCATTAATATTGTAATGTCGACTACACAAATTAATTTAAAGCGCTCATTTTTTTTGCAGCTTGACGTTATAATGGATTTGTATTAAAATTTCAATGTTTCATTGGCTCAATCAATCCTAATTTAAAATTTACTTAGGGAAATTGACTTTGAATTGTATTCTCGACAGCACAAATTAATTTAAACGGCCCATTTTTGTTGCAGCTTGACGTTACCATGGATGTTTATTAAACTTTCGAATGTTTCATTGGCTCATTGAATCATAATTTGAAGTTCAGTGAGGGAAATTGACTTGGAATTGTAATCTCGACAACACAAATGATTTTAAACAGCTCATTTTTGTTGCAGCTTGACGTTATCATGGATTTTTATTAAAATTTCAATGTTTCATTGGCCCATTAAATCCTAATTTATAATTTACTTAGGGAAATTGACTTGGAATTGTATTCTCGACTGCACAAATTACTTTAAACCGCCCATTTTTGTTGGAGCTTGACGTTACCATGGATTTTTATTAAATTTTCGAATGTTTCATTGGCTCATTGAATCCTAATTTGAAGTTCAGTGAGGGAAATTGACTTGGAATTGTAATCTCGACAACACAAATGAATTTAAACAGCTCATTTTTGTTGCAGCTTGACGTTATCATGGATTTTTATTAAAATTTCAATGTTTCATTGGCTCAATCACTCCTAATTTATAATTCACTTAGGGAAATTGACTTGGAATTGTATTCTCGACAGCACAAATGAATTTAAACCGCCCATTTTTGTTGCAGCTTGACGTTATCATGGATTTTTATTAAAATTTAAATGTTTCATTCGCCAATTAAATCCTAATTTATAATTTACTTAGGGAAATTGACTTGGAATTGTATTCTCGACTGCACAAATTACTTTAAACCGCTCATTTGTGTTGCAGCTTGACGTTATCATGGATTTTTATTAAACTTTCGAATGTTTCATTGGCTCATTGAATCCTAATTTGAACTTCAGTAAGGGAAATTGACTTGGAATTGTAATCTCGACAACACAAATGAATTTAAACAGCTCATTTGTGTTGCAGCTTGACGTTATCATGGATTTTTATTAAAATTTCAATGTTTCATTGGCCCATTAAATCCTAATTTATAATTCACTTAGGGAAATTCACTTGGAATTGCATTCTCGACAGCACAAATGAATTTAAACCGCCCATTTTTGTTGAAGCTTGACGTTTCCATGGATTTTTATTAAACTTTCGAAACCGTAGGTAGGACTATCAGGGCCCGAGGAAAGGGCTTTTCCATTATTTGTTTTTCTTTGATTACATTGAAATCAATTAACCTTTGAACTTTAGGCTTTAATCAAATAAAACGTTGGCATATATGTGGGACATAATACAAGGTAACAAATCAAAGGTGTCTACAATATGACAATATTTAAATACAGGCAGACACCGCGAACTTCATACCGCCTTTGGGAAATATAGTTTTCTTGGATGGGGCATACGCTTGGTTTCGCCGGCTGCGTCGCCTCACCTCGCACACCCCCCGAGCGTTACATTATATAGAAACCTTCGCGGGCATACGTCAACCATTTCCCAAAGTTAAGTGGTAGAACAACATTGAATATTCTTTTAAGTTGAACTTCCATTTACTTACGTAAATTAAGTCCTTTATTATTATTACTTTTTTAAAGCTTCAAGTTTGAAAGCTTAAACATTGTTCAGGCATAATTGGTTTTAAATGTCGTACGTTCGTTTTTTAGAGATTGGGGCCATTAACACTGGTCGTTTTGCCGTGAATTTAAATTAGGTAGTTGCTAACATGTGAAGATATTGATATAATGCACTGCAGATGTACGAGCTCTTTATTTTTCCCATTGCAATCGATTACCAGCAACGAACAAACTGTTACAGTTAGCGACCTGATTATACGCGTCTCGCCAATCAATCTAAATGAGAAAACGAATGAGACGCGACGCCCCAAATCGAGCATGTAGATAAAACGAGGGAATCGATAGTTTCGCAATCGCCCCAAAAGCGTACTAAATTACAATGGATTTCTCGTTCTTTTACTCACGTCTATTATAAACGATCCATCCCGAAGGAGCAGAAGCGATTAAATTATCCGCCTACCCATTTTCCTTAGTGATGTGGCTTACCTGGAACAAAAAATACAATTTTAATTTAATACTTGGCGCGAGTAACCTCTTGAAGTCTGAGCACTGAGATCTTAAATCCTCAGACGGACGGACGGAATTTCGAAATTGATATCTCTGAAATAACATGCAGATCGATTGGGCCACGGTAGGTCCCTAATAGTCGAGGAGGTCTTTTCCCATCCCCCACAAAAATATTTTGAAGCCAACTTTCGTTTTAAATCTTTTCCAATTTGGTATCAGGAGGTTATAATGTGCGAGGAGGTGTTTCAGCTCCTAATACACTAGGGGACAATCAGAAAATTCTATTAAATTTTTGTCTGGCTACCAGGAGAACATAATAGTCGAGGAGGCCTTTTCCCATCACTCACAAAAATATTTCGAAGCCAAATTTCATTTTAAATCTTTTCCAATTTGGTAACAGGAGGTTATAATGTGCGAGGAGGTGTTTCAGCTCCTAATTAACGAGGGGACAATCAGAAAATTCTTTTAAAATTTTGTCTGGCTGCCAGGGGAACATAATAGTCGAGGAGGTCTTTTCCCATCAACCACAAAAATATTTCGAAGCCAAATTTCGTTTTAAATCTTTCCCAATTTGGTATCAGGAGGTTATAATGTGCGAGGAGGTGTTGCAGCTCCTAATACAAGAAGTGCCAATCAGAAAATTATTGTAAAATTTTGTCTGGCTACCAGGAGAACATAATAGTCGAGGACTTTTCCCATCAACCACAAAAATATTTCGAAGCCAAATTTCGTTTTAAATCTTTTCCAATTTGGTATCAGGAAGTTATAATGTGCGAGGAGGTGTTTCAGCTCCTAATACACGAAGTGCCAATCAGAAAATAAAAAAAAAATTTCTTATAGAATGTGGCCTGTAGAATCCACAATTTCAAACAGTTCCAAGATTGGGCTACTAGTTCAAAAGTTACAGCCCTTTGAGAATTTTCTTTCGAAATTGATTTCTAGTCTATAACTTTTGATTGAGAAGTCTGATCGAAAAAGTACGAATTGTTTTGGATTGTACGCACCAAAATTAATAAGAAAAAGTGTTTTCCCGAGAAATTTTGGTGCAGTCGATTTTTGGTAAAAAAGGAAGGTTATACACTGCCTTTTTTTGAGCCCCCAAAAAAAAATTGTCTCAGATCGACCCGGAAAAAAAATTTCTTATAGAATGTGGCCTGTAGAATCCATAATTTCAAACAGTTCCAAGATTGGGCTACTAGTTCAAAAGTTACAGCCCTTTAAATTTTCTTTCAAAATTGGTTTTTAAGTCCCTAACTTTTGATTGAGAAGGCTGATCGAAAAAGTACGAATTGTTTTGGATTCTACGCACCAAAATTAATAGAAAAAGTGTTTTCCGAGAAATTTTGGAGTAGTCGATTTTTGGTAAAAAAAATGGAAAGTTAAGTCTTCAAATACTATGCGAAGTATTCGAATACTAAATATTTGTGAAAGTATTTGAGTTACAAATACAAATACTGCTTCCATAAAAGTATTTAATTACAAAGTATTTGAATAGTAAAAAGTATTTACAAAATCGAATACTGCCCAGCTCTGCTGGCTACCAGGAGAACATAATAGTCGAGGAGGTCTTTTCCCATCTCCCACAACAATATTTCGAAGCCAACTTTCGTTTTAAATCTTTTCCAATTTGGTAACAGGAGGTTATAATGTGCGAGGAGGTGTTTCAGCTCCTAATACACGTGGGGACCAACAGAAAATTCAATTAAAATTTTGTTTGGCTACCAGAAGAACATAATAATCGAGGAGGTCTTTTCCCATCAACCACAAAAATATTTCTAAGCCAAATTTCGTTTTAAATCTTTTCCAATTAGGTATCAGGAGAATGTGCGAGGAGGTCAGCTCCTAATACACGAAGTGCAATTAGAAATTTATTGTAAAATTTTGTCTGGCTACCAGGAGAACATAATAGTCGAGGAGGTATTTTCCCATCACCCACAAAAATATTTCGAAGCCAAATTTCGCTTTAAATCTTTTCCAATTTGGTATCAGGAGGTTAGAATGTGCGAGGAGTTGTTTAAGCTCCTAATACACGAGGAGACAATCAGCAAATTCAATTAAAATTTTGTCTGGCTACCAGGAGAACATAATAGCCGAGGTGTTTTCCCATCACCCACAAAAATATTTCGAAGCCAAATTTCGTTTTAAATCTTTTCCAATTTGGTATCAGGTGGTTATAATGTGCGAGGAGGTGTTTCAGCTCCTAATAAACGAGGGGACAATCAGAAAATTCCTTTAAAATTCTGTCTGGTTATGAGGGGAACATAATAGTCGAGGAGGTCTTTTCCCATCACCCACAAAAATATTTCGAAGCCAACTTTCGTTTTAAATCTTTTTCAATTTGGTATCAGGAGGTTATAATGTGCGAGGAGGTGTTTCAGCTCCTAATACACGAGGGGACAATCAAAAAATTCTTTTAAATTTATAGACGAAGAGGTCTTTTCCCACAAAAACGCCAACAACTGTAAGTGAATTATTGAAACGTATTTAGGTTGGGATTCATAACACAAAAAAGGGGATTATGGTACAGTTAGAAACAAGGAAAAGCGTGATCGATATGTAATCGTGTTTCTATTATATAAGCAAGATCCGCAGTAGCGGTCAAGGACGAACTAATTCAGCGCGTCAGTATATTTTCGCTACCATAAAGGGCTATTGTTAAAAATGTGGTTGCTTACTGCCCGTGAAACAAAAGGGGGGATTGAATTCCGTCTTCGCAATTGCAAAATGGCGGCAGTAGAAAAATCACGTTTTATAATGCATTTATGTAAAATTAAAGGTACGAATGACGGCCGTTGGTGGTAACAGTAGTAGGACTGATAATTGGTCGCAAGGGAGATCTTAAAATGTGCCTTTGCTGTCATTTGTCTTCTATTTAATTAAGCATCGCTTCAACTAAATTAAAATAATGAAGGGAACGCGAAAGTAAATTTATTTAATTCTCTTTGGAAAATATCCAGGTCTCTGGGGGTGCGAAATTAAGTATTTAAGCGCAAATAATTATGATTAGAGTGTAGGAGAAAATTGCCACCCTCGCGGCAGTATAACTAATGCAACAAGAAGTTCACCCTTAAATTCTTCCACGTTAACACCTTAAAGCTTCAAAACCACTTAATGATCGTGAGACGCAATAAACCTTTGAAGTCATACGCGTTTCTCAAGTTTTACTTTAATGCACTCTCTTAGATCACGACGCCGCCGGAAAACTTAGCACGAAAGCCTCCATACCGCGGTTTTAAAGTCAAGCCGAATATATTAATTAAAAGAGAATCCCTTGAGGGAACTGTCAGGAGACGTTATGCAGATCGTGTTTTATGTGACAGTAATTCGTAGGTTTATCGAAAATGCCACGTGAAATAGTGAGCTTTCTTTTAAAAGAACCAAAGTGTTTCTCTAACCCTAGTTATTGTTTTCTGGTGAAATTTTTACCTCCAAAAATATCTCGCCAGCTAGTACTAATAACCATAGCAGTTGATGATTCATGGAAAGACCTAGGCTCAAAAGCTAAATCGGTAACCACTGTGGTAGCTGCATCAAGTACATACTCCGATTCTTCCAGATTTAGGAGACATCACGTGATATTTGCTCCAGTCTACTATCTTCCTACTATTTTGCATTCCCATATCAGAGGAGCAGTATCTTCCTCTTTCTCTCCACATAGTCTGCCTTTCTTCTTCCTCCTTTCGACCTTTGCCCATCCGTTTCAATTTTTTTATTCCACCATTTTCCCTTTCATCCTCCCCGATAAACAGTGATGGCGAATTCGCCAATTCACTTTCTCTTTCCTTCTCGTTTTTGAATTTCCTCTCTCCCATCCCCCGCGCGTTTCCTCTTTCCATCCCTCTTCCCTTCTACTTCTCTACCCCCCCCCCCTCAAATCGCACCATCTTCGATTTTCCCACATTCAATCCCATTTTCTTTTTACCCAGTATCCCTCCATTCTTCCCATCATTGTCTTCATCTGTTTTTCCTCTGTTATCTTTATTACTCTTTCGTCAGCGTATGCTAGGGCTACATATTCCTTTTTCCACTACGATTCCTCCACTTTGACTCTGTCTTAATATTATCTCCCTGTCCCAGTCCTTTTATGGACCAACAGACTCCTTACCCTACTTCTTGTCTCACCATATATCACTCCTTGATTATGTTCTTGAAATTCATTGCTTTTCTCTTTCTACTCTTTCAAACCCTCTCTTTAAATCCATTACAAACGCCATTACTGTTCCGTCCTTTTTCAACGGGTCTGTTAATCGAGCGTTTCTCTCCCTCTTGTAACATCCTCTTCTCTTATACTTTTCTTTCTAACCCCACATTCAACACCATTGCATTATCGTGATTCCCCTATTATTCTTCATACTGGCTTTGTCACCTCTCTTGTAAATCGGCAATATTACCCTTCTTTCAGTAGCCCCTCCTTTCCGTATTTTGTTTATTAGTTTCCTCAGCTTCTCCTTGACCTGGATACTATCTGTGGCTCATCCCTCTCCGCCGCTTTCCCTTTCTTCAGTCCGCTTGTGGTACCTTCATAAAGTGCTGCTCTCTCTCCCACTCATTAACTTGTTCGCTTTTCCTCTGTTTATCACCTTCCAAAAGTCCTTCTCTATGTTTGTTTCCCTGTTTTCATCCTCTACCATTTTTCCTTACATTTTCTTTTGTACTTTTTCTGTTCTCTCAATGTCTTCTGTTCTATTTCTCCCTTTTTCCATAATTGCTATGAATCTGGTTCCGTCTCTGTCCCGCCACTCCTTTCTTTTACCTCTCCCTTCCCCTTCCGTTACCTGTTTCAACGTTATTTCCGTCTCCTTCATAATGTTCAACTCCTTCTCTGTGGTTTCTCCTATTTCTTCTTCCTGTTCCTGTAGTTTCCTTCTATAGGTCTCTACTATTTTGTCCATAATAACTGTATCTACCTTCGTCTTTGGATCCTTCAAATTCTTGATCTTTTAACCTCCTCTTTTAGACTTATTTTCATCAGCTTGCGATCCGATTCTATCCTTGTTCCTTAAATTCCTTTTTCTCTTTTATTATAGCTTGTCGGTCTATAATCTTTCAGGAACACTTTAAAAAGACCCTAAGAAAAACCAAAAAGGAGGATTTTGAAGAGTTTCTAAAGCGATTTTTTTCAGAGATTTTGAAAAGATTCTGAAGAGATTTTCTTTAAAGGGATTTTGATGAGGTTCTAAAGAGATTCTGAAAAAATTTTTGAAAGATTCTGGGTTTGAAGAGAAACGTTGTAGATTATTTTTCACCTTGCAGAACATCAAGAATGAATCGTAAGTAAGGAATTAAGGCATTAAGATAATCACGTACGAATATATCAACCCAGACCTTTGACCTGGCGAAGACTATGATCAATATATGTATGAATGGGAGCCGATTTAATCTGGGCCGACTAATATTTTCTTCCAGTGTCGACAATGTCGGCGTTTGTCCATCTCTTATAAAGGAGCTGCAATTACCAAAAAACGTTGACTTTACCTAGGGTAATATATTTATCCCCCAGGAATCTCTGGATATCAACGTACCTTTATTTTTATATCTGTTAGCAGTTAAAAACTGTAAATCATTGTGGTGTTGTGTAAAGAATTTAAAGTAGAAAATGAAGTTACCTATTTTATTATGTGTACGCCCATTGTGTCGGAACGTGAGCTTACTTAAGAATGGAGACTCTCCATTAGGGAATATAATGATTAATGAACTTATCCAAAAGTAAGTGACAAAACGCTGTCAGTTCATACGTGCGGTGATTACGACACGTTTTATGTAGTACGGCATCTTTGGAGAAACATCTCCCAAACTAAATTTAAACATCTCCGACATAATTTATCCGCCTCCTACTCGCGAGCGTGCATAATTTACCATCGCCGAAAAATATGACGATAAGAGACGACGGAGCGGAAGGATTTATTGCGGCAAATACGACGCCCGCGACCCGAGCAGCCTTTCAATTTGAAATATGCGAAACGGTATTCCCTTTGCTATTTCACGAAAATGTTACAATTGAATTTGCATGTCGTGTCACGTCCCCGAGCTCCTATTTTCCTTGCAGTTGTGCGAAACACGCGAAAAATGTCACGTACCGCGAAAGTCTCCGAATTCAAGAAGTGGAGCGAAATTGAAAACGTCGGAACGCGGTCTCCCAGCGCGAGTGGCCGAAGCGTACTTTTTTTTGTACCAATTGGGAGTCTCCTTATGTATATTGCACGCATAATTTGAGTCTGAGTAGTTGTGTGATGATTATCAGAAAGAGCGATTACGCTATAGATGGTTGCTATTTTGTTTATTAGATAAACATGCGAGATTATTGCTTTTATTTGGTAAATGTGAAGGAAAGTATTTGTAAGGTTTTATTTTCGTGTAAATAGGACAGAAGAGGAGACAAAGCGAAAGAGGAAAGACAAGTGGACGTCCAGGAGACGAGAATGAGTGTGATACCTATATACAACAGAGAAGAAATGAAAGAGTTGAAAGAATGAAATAGAAAATATGGTAGATGGAAGCGAGGAGGGCTATTCTTGGAAAGAGGGGCAGATTTAAATGCCATAACAGGGAATAAAGGAAAATGGGTAGAGATGGGAAGAGGAATACAAGGTAGACAGTAAAGAGGTAAAGAATGCAATAAAGAGGGAGAGTTACTACTGGAAATCACAGAAAAGAGAGGTTGGAGAATATTAAACGGAAATATGAGAGTGTACACTGCCTTTTTTTGAGCCCCGAAAAAAAAAATTGTCTCAGATCGACCCGGGAAAAAATTTTCTTATAGAATGTGGCCTGTAGAATCCATAATTTCAAACAGTTCAGGGATTGGGCTACTAGTTCAAAAGTTACAGCCCTTTGAATTTTTTTTCGAAATTGGTTTCTAGTCTATAACTTTTGATTGAGAAGTATGATTTATTTATTTATTTTATTTATTTATTATTTATTATCCCTCTCTTAGTTTTGATCGAAAAAGTACGAATTGTTTTGGATTCTACGCACCAAAATTAATAAGAAAAAGTGTTTTCCCGAGAAATTTTGGTGCAGTCGATTTTTGGTAAAAAAGGAAGGTTATACACTGCCTTTTTTTGAGGCCCCGAAAAAAAAATTGTCTCAGATCGACCCGGAAAAAAATTTACTTATAGAATGTGGCCTGTAGAATCCATAATTTCAAACAGTTCCAAGATTGGGCTACTAGTTCAAAAGTTACAGCCCTTTGAATTGTTTTTCGAAATTGGTTTCTAGTCTATAACTTTTGATCGAGAAGTCTGATCGAAAAAGTACGAATTGATTTGGATTCTACGCACCAAAATTAATAAGAAAAAGTGTTTTCCCGAGAAATTTTGGTGCAGTCGATTTTTGGTAAAAAAGGAAGGTTAATGAGACATATATGGGAGGAAGAGGGAGGTCGGTACTAGTACACGAAATAATATTGGAAGAAATAAAAGAATTTAAGGATAAACTTGGACCACCAGAAAGACGCGTCTGATACGCCAATGGAAATGGTTTACCGCGAATCATAGCGATTCAAATTGTACAAGGACAAAGACGCAATCAAGCGAGAAAGGGAAGGTAAGGAAGTTGAGGCGGTAGGTAATTGCGTCTGTTTATTTGCTATTGATTTAATAGATGCTTGTTATCATAAATTTGAATTGGGAGGGCCTTTGTCAAAATTACGCAATAATTGTGAATGAGTTAGCAGCGCAGCAGGGGTGGTACTTCAGGGGCGGATTTGTTTATTTGTTATAATGTAATGTTTTCACTTCTTCGTAGAACTTTCATTGCAATCTTTTATGAGAATTTCCACTTAGCTAATGTTAGCATATCTTCACTACAGGGTGGATTTCATTATCTGTTAAGGGAAGATTAGTACAAGGTGTTAATACAATTTAGGGTATATTATAGTTGTCGATGCGTAGTAGATAGGGTGGAATTTTCCACAGGTGTTTAAAATTAATATACTGGGTGTTGATACAATTTATTTTCGTACGTAGTTACATACATTCGTCTATGCGTAGTTAGATGGTGTCGAATTTTCCACAGGTGCATGGGGTATTTTATACTTAGCAAGACATTGACTTTTAAATTCAATTACGATGTTTGTTGTCGGCTTGTGCGATTAATCGAGGTGTTTCGTTTATGTGGAAGCGTAACATATTTACTGAATTTGGACTGACTGGACAAATAAAGCCTCACAGAGAGTTTCAAATTGTCTTGATTGAGGTCCATAGAACTAACCCTTCGAGATTGCTTTATTATTGTTTAGTTTAGAGACCATGTTTATGATTCCATTTTAATTGTAAATGATTTCCAATTGGCTGTGGAACTCAGTACTAGAACTGCCTTCGCCTGGACCGGAAGCCCCCCTCCCCCTCCCTTTTTTAGCATGTTACCCTCATTTCAAATTTATTATGACTGTACAAGATTGGTATTTTGCCACTATCTTATTGTACATAAATACCAAATTTTATTGTTATGTGATCGGTCTCGAAACCCAAGTTTTATGCAAATATTACCCGTGTATTATATAATGAGGCTGTATTCTGTCTTATTACATTTTTTGCGTGTTAATTTACCTAGTTTGATGTAATTTGTTTATTGAAGTGGAATTACGTGTTATAAGATAAGGAACATTTCAAAATTATCTCATGGTTTTCTCCGGTCATAGATAAGAGTTGTACTAGAAGTTAATTAAATTTGTAAGCGGATGTTGTCGCAGGTGCGCGCTTTAGTTAAGAAAATGTTGCATATTTTAACTAAAGAATGAGAAAGTGGGACCAGAGAGGGAAATGTGTTAAATAGAATATGAAGTGTTGCAACATAACCATTTGCTTTTCGTCTTGGGCCGTGTGTGTGAAGTCGCCGGTGTCACCGTGCTTTGGCAGTTGGGTAATTATAGCGAAGAAGGAAAAACGTATGACGGACATGATGGGAAGAATGGCGATACTAGGGAAAACAGGAATGGAATTAATAGTCGAAAAATCGAAGTTGATTTGGGAAGGAGGTAAAGAAGGAAAGATAAAATGCGGTGAAGAATAAAAGGGTTGAAATATTTACGATACCAGATACAATGAAATAATGGAGCATAAACAAGGGAATTAAAAAAAAAGGAAGAAGCGGATATTTCTCAACAGGATTGAAAACGAGTTCATAATAAGAAAACACCTGCAATTGTGAGAGGGGTGTTGATATACGGGGATGGATGGAATGAGCTAAAGTTAATAGAAATGGATGCTGGGACTAAACGGAACGAGATCAAAGAAATAAAAATAATTAAGATAAGAGAAAAGAAGGGAAAAAGAAAGTGAATTGGTGAAATAATGTTTGTCAACGAGGATGAACACAGAAAGGAAATGGTTGGAATAAAGAGAATGAAAAATAGGGCAGAGGTTGAAAGTAGGAGAGAAATAGGAGGAAAGATGGAAGAAGAACTTACAAAAAGGGACTAAGATATACAAGTGCAACAACAGAGAGAATTCACGAAGAAACAAGGAGCTGATAACGGAGGGGATGCCGAAATATCTAAGGGAGGGAGAGAAAATCATCACCCAAATAGCGAGGTTCAGGTGCAGAAACGAGGAGAGAGGAAAGAAGTACGTGGAAGGAAGAAGTGCAGACTATGTGAAGAGTATGAAGGAAATATTGACTATCTGATGGAATGTAAATAGATAAATAGAATAAGAGAAAGCAATATTGGGCAAAGAGGGAAAATGGGTGACCAGGATAATAGAAAAATGGGAAGAAATGGATACTTGACCAGCCTCCACTGGCTGGAACTGAGCAGCGACAGAGGATGGGGGTACTTGGGGAACAACCGTTCCCAGGAATGGATAGAAAAGGAAAACGTGTGCAGTGTTGAAAACGCAATAAAAAATCACTCACTAACCTGTCATCAAGTCTCCAACTTGACCGGCTGATGTCACTCCAGGCGCTCATGCTTCGATTGCGACGCGGTAATAAAACCGACCTACTTGGCCTCCGTTCCTGCGTGTCCGGCGGAAAATTGACGCGAACCTTATTCAGTCGATCTCTCTCCGGCAGCATCTCGTAGGAATACGGAAGGAAATGCGCACCTCCCGTTCGCGAGCTACGTCTGCTTCCGGCCATTTTTGTAACGAACACACTGCTCACACTTTACTGGGAACTTTCACATAATAAGCACGTTATTTGAATCACTTTTATTTTAATCTTTTGGCACTTATTACCGTCGAGATCGAAATTATGCTCAGCTGCTAGATGTGCAAAACAAAATATTGTTTACATTTTCATTCGCCTAAAAATGAAACGAGCGCGCGAACGGCGTGAGAGAGCAGAAGAAAAGGGTAGGCTTAATTAGATTTGGGGGTGACGAGCGCCTTTCGTTTAATTTTCATTCGAAAAGCGTACGGCGATCATGTACGGCGTGTAAATGTATTCCAAATACGGCCCGAAACATAATTAAAAGCATCGCATTCTCCCCCTAAACAATAAAAAGAGAAGTTCTCTGGTTATTTATTTGATCGTTTTCAACATCTTCTATAAATAACTAATGTAGGAGTGTTGTTTCTCGGGAAAAACTGTAATCCCGGTTGTAGCTCTTAAACCGCAAAGGCTTTTAGCGCATTTCTGCAAATTTATTTGTAAAAAGGTAGTTTTTAATCTCACTTTGGCCGGCTGGTTGGCTGGCAGCAAACTGGCTAATAGAATACTGACCTGCTACACAAAATTTGACAATTTTTTAAGCAACGACTGATATTCCTCTTTTATGAAATCCATTGCAACCCTTGAACGTGTTCCTAAATCACACGCAAAGCGCGTTTTGGAGAGGTGCCAGAGGCGGGCTCGCCAGGTCCATTAAGTTATTGAAATCACTATAATCGGAACCAATGCTCATTAGTGCTATATGCTTCCTTTTCGGCGAAGACAAAGCCAGGGGTAAGGAAGGGTGGTGATTTGTTTACGCCTGACTGGGAGATGATCTATGGTGGTGGTTTCAAACCAGCGAATTTACAATTACATCCAATCCGTTACCATTGTAGGCGTTAAAACCCACGAAGGAAAACGGGTGGTGTTTTCTTAGATAGATTCGAGTTCCAACTACCGAAGCGACCATCGTGTGGTCCATAAGAAGTTGTTAGAATTGCTACGTAAAATTTTGCTACCGTGAATCGAAAGCAGGTAAGTAATAACCCTAATAAGAGACAGTCAAAGTGCACCTAGTTACAGTGTTGCAATAACGACAATTGTGGTTTGTTTGTAATTCTAAAATGCAAGGATCTACCAGGAAAACAAATTTTTTGACCTTTGTCGAAATTTCAACGAAGAAAAATTTGCCATCGGGTGAAAGAATTGATATTTCCATTACTTAAGCGTAGCGGTCAATATTACTTGTTTCTGTAAGGAAATTTGTACTCTACCCAATGTATTAACACAGTCAACCAGAACCAGAAGGGTTGTAGTATGTAAGGTACTATTCTAGTATAGTATAGAACCTTGGAGAGTGGGTTAGTTTTCGATTTATTATAGTGTTACTGTTCCACATGAAGGAAGAAAAAAAAAAAACAGAACTCGACGCATCAAAATCGACATGACCCAGTCATCCAATTGGAAGAACTTGAGTGTGGTCGTAAAGAAGGAACACTTTTCGAAGTTAATACGAAAATTAGGCTCATTTCCACGATCTGTTCGTTTAGCAAATCAACTGGACAAATACTCCGAGGGCTAATCTTCCCGGGTGAATTTTTCCTACAACCGACTAACCAAATAATCAAACAAACGATGACTGAATCTAATTTAAACACATGATCAGTTGTATCTAATCAAAATCTTATACTTTAATATCGTTAAAATGTTGCGCATCAAATTGTTTGAGAAAACGCCCGAACGCGTTAGCTGCTTCTTGATTGTGAGATCAGGTACGCTCCTGAACGGGGAAATACAACTTTAAGTGAGTACAATCTAGGTCGTTATTATTAATGTAAAGAATTTATGTGGATGATTGGAGTCAACGAAATATGTGTCATTTTTACAGTGAGCTTTTTGTCTTTTAATTGGTTTTGGCACCTAGATAGCGGACGTAGGGATAGGATTACATCCGTTTTAATGGGATATAGGATTACATTAGTAAACTTAACGTGGAATTCTCTGAGCCTGCAGGTTCTGAAAAGGGATGGAATTGATGGCTCAAGGGATACTAACATCGCCATTTTTAAGTAAATGGGGTCGTTTTATCAGGATCTACCATACATACCATACATGTCTAACTAATAATGAATCTAAAAATATATTTTGATCATTTTTTATTAATCATATGTTCTACCTTATATCATCAATGGATATCATTTCTTAAGGCTTCCTAAGGTGACAGATACATTATATAAATGTGAGAATGCTCGTTTTAATAAAGAACATTTGTTTTTGCCCAAGTAACATAAGTACATACATTGCAAATACACAGTACGTACAGCGCTGGATTTACGGATGTACATTTCACGTACACTTACGGTTCATGTACGTATACGTATTTCACGTACACGGTACGATATTTGTGCACTACTTTGTACATGCTAGGTACGTACTCTGCCGTACGTACATTAAATATACGGTTATGTATGTGTAATCTACTTACTAACTTAGCACGTATGGCAAAGTACGTACCTAGTATGTACAAAGTGGTGCAAAAATAACGTACCATGTACGTGAAATGTACGTTCGTAAATCCAGTGCCGTACGTACTATGTATTTGCAATGTACGTACTTGTGTTCTTCCCGAGAAACTCGTTTCGGTAAATTAAGTAACCTACAACAATTTGTAGCGCCTTTTTTGTGTATTCATGACCCCCATGCATTTTGAGTTGAATGAGATGCTGCTTTGGAAAGTATAACGTTATTGATTCTGCGCTGCCAGTTAATGTAAAACCGAGGGACGAATTTTTAAGGTCCCACAAGCCAGCAGAGCCATTTTAGAAAAATGAAGGACTAAATACATCAGAATTATAGGCTAATAGGCCCTTTTTGGACACTTGAACAAATTTTCAGGTGGCATCCTTTAAAGAAAAAAACTATGGCTCTGCTGGCTAAAGACGAAGCTAGCTGACCTCTTGTGAGATTTGATTCGAAGGCGAAAAATTGAGATCACAAAATTATAGGCTATTTATAGGCTTAGTCACTAAATATAGAAAGTACCGCAATCCATTGGGCCCGTGTGTTAGAGAGAGAACGCATGTTTTTTGCCCAAAAATTGCGGAAGTTACCAGATTTTAGTAACTTTAATGTTAGGGATTGTTCCACCTGTTTGGAGACATCTGTCAAGTAGGTATTTGAAATTTGAATTTTCTTTTACTAATAAATCAAATATATAGCAAGTTGTTGTGTTTCAGGTTTTAAAAAAAGTAATGTTAAAAGTGTCTGAGTTGTCTATGCATCTTCTCTTGTATTATAGGAGAAGAAAAGTTGAAATGAAACGATATTCCTGAATTGGAAAGAAGTACAAAAAAAAATTAAAATTATTCGTCTCATTATATTATTAACGAACCTCGAGATCGTTTATAATTTTGTATTGCTGTCTGCCTGTGCGTCTGTCCGTCTGTCTGTCAGTGTGTACGATAACTTTGTGTAGAAACGTCCGATCGCTTTAAAAATTGATATACACATGTTCTTCAGGATATAACAAAGTTCACAATTGTTTTTCGGCTACGTAGACCAACGGGCCAAATAGTTACAGACCAAAAACTGCGCAAACCTCCAAAAAGGGTTTCTAACTCTTGTTACAAAGAACATATGAATGTCCGGTTTTCTGTGTTAGTAAATATTCCTTAAACTTCAGGCAACTATGCAGATGCAAACAAATACTGCGCATGCGCATAACAATTTTTGTATTTGCGCAATCCTAATTTTTTATTTGTTAATAAATGAT
Organism: Photinus pyralis; assembly: GCF_008802855.1. Taxonomy (NCBI): domain Eukaryota; kingdom Metazoa; phylum Arthropoda; class Insecta; order Coleoptera; family Lampyridae; genus Photinus; species Photinus pyralis. The sequence continues at coordinate 14,129,029 of NW_022170878.1, forward strand.
ATTCTGTATCTAGGCACCTCGAATAAAAGTGAAACTAATGCCATTTCAAAAAATTTGTGTTACAAGCTATGCTGATCAGGTGGGACAGAATCAACCCCTTTTAGGGTGTATTGTAAAAATGATGTATGTGTGAAGATCTGGAGGATTGTTTGGTATTCAGTTGTATCGGATTTTTGAAGTATAAGTTAAAGTTTAAATAAATACATTAATTGGGCGAAAGCCCGTTGAGGGCCCAGAACAAGAGAGGGACAATAAATAGACAATAAATAAATAATTTTTATTTATCCACTACATCTCCGAGAGGGGCAAAATCAAACTGATCTGGATGATAGTTTTTTTTTGTTTAAAGGATGCCGCCTGAAAATTTGTTGTAGTGTCTAAAAAAAGCCTATAAATAGCCTATAATTTTGTGATCTGAATTTTTCGCCTTCGAACAAATCTCACAAGTGGTCAGCTAGCTTCGTCTTTAGCCAGCAGACCCATAGTTTTTTCCTTTAAAGGATGCCGCCTGAAAATTTGTTCAAGTGTCCAAAAAGGGCCTATAATCAGCCTATAATTCTGATGTATTTGTGGGACCTGAATTTTTAGGGGTTAATCTTCCGGGGGCGAACTTTACCTGAGTGAATGTTCAATAATCGACTCACCAAACCAAATAAACAATTAATGAATGTAATTTAAACACCTGATCAGTGGTATCTAAAATACATTTAGTACCATGACTGTGTTATTTAATATTGCGAAAACAGGACGTTGTTTGTGCATCAAATTTGTTTGAGAAAACGTCCTAATGCATTAGCTGGTTTTTAATTGTGAGATCAGGTTGGATCCATCCTTTACTTTATGATCCTTCCTTCCCGTATTAATTACGCTTGATCCAATACAATTATTACCAATAAACCCCCCCCCCCCCTCTTATTCCAGTAGACGAGGATCTCACGATAGTTTGTAGGGAAATGAACATTGAATCTTTCTTACCCTACGACTCTTGCACTCTAGCAGAGCAAGGTCAGCAGAACACAATCAAACATATTGCATAATTAGGTGCTAATTAAGTGCCCTATTTCCGAATTAAATGCTCCTTTTTTTTTAAAGTATTACATGTTCTGTCAGGTTCATAGTTAAAAAAAAAGGAGCATTTAATTCGGAAATAGGACACTTAATTAGCACCTAATTATAGTTAGTTCACTTTTCATGTTCTTGGTTTTTTGAGGTAGTGCTCTGTTGAGTTCATATGAACCTGGCAGAACATGTAATAATTTAAAAAAAAAGAAGCATTTAATTCGGGAATAGGACATTTAATTAGCACCTAATTATAGTTAGTTCACTTTTCATTTTCTTTGGTTTTTGAGGTAGTGTTCTGCTGAGTTCATATGAACCTAGCAAAACATATATAAGGTTTGAAAAAAAGGAGCATTTAATTCAGGAATAGGGCACTTAATTAGCACCTAATTATGCAATATGTTTTATTGTGTTCTACTGACCTTGCTCTGCTAGGTTAATGGACATAAGTCTGTCTTTTTAGCGCGTTTTTTTAGAATTAAAAAAATTTGCTATTGTTTGCGTTTTGTCCGTCCGTCCGTCCGTCCGGACCCACTTCTGCGGTTTGAACTACTTTCAGGAGAATGGTCCTAGAGTCCTGGAATTTTTTGAAATATGTAGCCTATATCTAAAAGGTCCATGAATCCATGAATTATTTCATGAGATGCTGTTTTTGAATGTAAAACGTGCATAATTTTTACATGCGACAACTAACTGATGTCAGAGTTTGCATGCCTTTAGCGGTGCCAAGTAATATTTTTGAAAATGGAGGGGGGGGGGGTGAACACACGTTCTACCCTTCATGGTATTCTAATGAAAGGTCTCGCCGAAATGAATTGGTTTGTACAAACTATAACTTTCCTGCGCGACTGCTTTCCGAGATCAGTAGATGGCCGAGGGGGAGGAGAGGGAGGGTAGACATTAATTTTTTTCTTTTTTCTTTTCTTCCCCATTCACGCTCCGTTTCCACATCCGTTGACACCTTCAGGCCTTCTTCGCGTTTCTTTACGTATTCTTCTTTAAAACATTTTCTCTACGCATTATTTCTCATCGCCTGTCACGTCTACTTACTTCTTCTTTCAAACCCTTTTCACTTACAAATATTTTTCTCGCCTTTTTTTGACATGGCCTTCATTCCTATTTTCCGCCTCTCTGACTCAGGCTTCCTTTAGATATCAAGTTGAGTTCCTTGCCTTCACACATTGATCTTGTACATCTCATCCCCTGTTTTACACCTTCGTCAAGCGTTAAACCCCCTTCTTTTATGTGTCCATCTTTCCAGAAAACCATAAAACTTTACAACTATAAATGGGATAATGTCAATTTGATACTATAGTCCCTATTCAGATTGTATTATATCTAGAAAGGAAAAATGACACTCTATACAGTAACAAATAAGAGAACTTAACTCCGGCGAATTGTTTCAATATAATAAACATGAATTTACTTCATATGTTTACCGCGTCTTAAATGTTTTCCATCCCCCCAACCGCAAAGTTCAAATTGCTGGGACGACCGAAGCCGGGATTGCCCTATGCCCATAGCCGGGTTTAGATCGCCCGGGTAACCGAAGCCGGGAAGTAAAGGTCGCCGGGAAATCGGTGCCGGAATGGTCATTGCCGAAACGGGAATCGCCGGGATGACCGTGGCCGTTCTTCAGATACCCTTCACGCCTACTTTTTCTCGCCCCTTATTCGCGCTTCCTTTCATTGCATGCCATTTTTGTACTTTGCCCTTTCGAATTGCCTTGTGAATGTTTTCTTCTTGGAACGGTTTTGGAAGCAATTCCAAAGTTTCAAAAATTAACGTTAACCATTATAATACAATAGCGCGTTAATTAATATCCTTGTTAATTCAGGTGATAGGTCTCGGAAGTAGCGGCCTATCGTTCAATAGAGCGGCGCCATTGACTGGGGTTGTTTTTGCCAACTCCACAAATAAACAAAAAGAAGGCAAATGCAGAAATTATAAAGGGAGATCAATAACCAAACAGAAAATGTAAGGTCGCATAAATCGAATCGAATATCTTGGCACGCGACTCGACTTTATTTTCGGGCTCTATCTCGCTGATATTGCGATTTATTAAACGCGTCGTGAAAATATTATACAATAACAAAGTATTTATAAAATAGGAGTACATCGGAGAGTGTTCCAATTTTGGGTTTCCATTATCCGGCGTCGCTCGGTTGTAAACGTGGGAAGGATTAGCGGGGGAAAAATTTCGGCGGAAAAATGCCGCATAGATTAAAGGGATTAATATTCGTTTGTACAAGCAGGATGTGGCTAATCACGTTTTTTTTACATTCGGCCATTAATCTCGGAACATTAATGCGGGCCGTGACGTACAACTCCTAAAAGCGACGTGCAGAAATAATGGACGGGTAGTTTATGGACTTTCTCTGAAGGAGACACACGTAAATAGGAAATATTCGTCCGAAAAATTTGCCTCCGGAGTTTCCTCCAAGAAAAATCGTCACCACTCAAGAAAACTTCCGCACAAACTGTCACCAACAATTCCCCCTCGAGATGTTCACTTTCGGAAAATGCATCCCTTCATCCTCACCTCATCCCTTTCATTTTTGTTAGTGTCCCTTCGATGATCCTTCTCCACGTTCCATTATACAATTTTGTTATTTAGCACAATTGTTTATATAAACACTAAAGGGTTTGATGTAGTTGTAGACTTTTGAATGGAGCTAAAGAACTCTCGTTAATTGTGCCCGAGAATGGGAAGGGCGTTGGAAGCTCTCGCCTTGAAGAGGCAAAAAGCAACGAAGTAGACAGAGGAGAGGTCAATGTTGTTTTGATCTGGATCCAGAACATTATGGAAGGATGAAATGGTCCAGGAAGCTTTGTAGAAACGCCCAAAATCCTGGCAACATAAAGAGCTGGAAAAAATTACGTACATGGTTTGAAGGACGCAGGGAAGGGCCTTGTAACTAGATAACTTTGAAAGGATCTGGAAAGTACTGGAGTAAACCGAGAAGAGCCCAGCCCCAAGGTAAGTGTTACTCCTCTCCTCTCCGCTCTGGAGGAGTGAGGAGGATTTACAAAAAAGATGGCTGTAGAGTACCCTGCAATGGGCTTGGAAAGCTCTTGGAGGCTAGAACAATAGACCTAGAAGGATCAATAACGATTTGTAGTGAATCGAACTTAACGGAAGAGTGGAAATGGGTTCAAAACACGGTAAAATGGGTCCAAAAACAAGCAAGGGAGATATGCTGACTTCTTCTCTAAAGCAACTGTCATGGTAGTTTCTGCGAAGTCTTCCAGGCCCTACGTAATAAATTTGTTGGACAATTAATATGCTTATGATATTTTTAGAAAGTGTTAAAGGCATACTATACACCAAAATCTAAAGGTTTACTGTTTTTAGGAGGAGAACGGCCCCTCGAGAGGGGGAGAACGGCCCCTCGAGAGAGGGAGATTTACGGAACCTTTCTGTAAATTAACTGTCTGAGATCGATTTCCCCCAAAGTGTTTACAAAAACGAAGATTTTTTCTAAGAAGTGCCATCAATTTTTCCTTCTTTGTGATATTCCATACACGACTATCCAACAGCTGAACTTGTTAGGGGAGAATGTAGCACCGTGGGATCTGGGTGGTATGGCATACTTCCCAGGAAAAAAGAGAGGGGCCCTTACTCTACAGCAACTCTGAAGGTAATCGATTCCACCTGTGTACATACCCCCCAGACCCCCCGGAGGTACGTTCTACCAAAATGCTTAAAAAGCTTATGACAATTTGCTAGGAAGTGCCATCACATTTTCCTTTTATGAGACATTCCATATACGACAATCTAATGGATGAACTTAGTAGGGGAGACCGTACCACATGGGGCTCTGGGGGGTATGGAATATCCCCCAGGAAAAAAGAGAGGGCCCCTTACTCTACAGCAACTGTGAGGGCAATCGATTCCACCTATGTGCTGGGGGATATTCCATACCCCCCCGACCCCCCGGAGGTAAGGTCTCGCAAAATGCTTAAAAATGAGTAAGATTATGACAGTTTTCCTTTTGTTTGAGATATTCCATACACGACGATCTAATGGCTGAAGTTAGTGGGCTGGAAATCGTAGTACCGAAGGGTCTGGGGGGTATAGAATACCCTACAGGACAAAGGAGAAGAGCCCTTACTCCCCAGCAACTGTGGGGGTAATCGATTCCACCTGTGTGCTGGGGGATATTCCATACCCCCCAGACCCCCCGGAGGTACGTTCTCATAAAATGCTTAAAAATGAGAATGTTGAAAACAATTAGCAAGCTTATGACAATTTTCGAGAAAGTGCGATCAAATTTTACTTTTTTAAGAGAGATTTCATACACCAAAGCTCTTGGGGAAGAATTTATCACCGGGGGGTCTGATAGGTAACTACCGAACTTTTCTTTAAAGCAACTGTCAGAGTAACTGACTCCTTCTATATGCTAGGGAGTATTCCATACCTCCCAGGCCCCCCGGAGGTACGTTCTCCCAAAACTCTTATGTGCTTATGAGCTTATGACAATTTGCTAGGAAGTGCCATCAAATTTTCCTTCTTTGGAAGATCTAGCATCTCCACACGTGTGTTCAGTTTGAGTATGTGCAGATCAACTCGAACGAACACATTTAATGTTAGTGTTGTAGGTGGAGGGGGGGAGGGGTAGTTAGTTAAATACTTATCGATTTTCAGATTGTGAAACCTGTTTGGTGACCTAAATCAAATTTAACTAGTAAAAATAGACCAATTGCCGCGGGGGGGTAGTGTGACTCCCTACTATCAAGTTGGCAAGCACATCCCCGAAATTGGTTTAAAGAGCAGAAACAAAAGAGGATGAACACAATTTGAAACAGAAACAATTAACGAAAATGCATTGATCGACAAGAGAGGAATTATACGCTAAAAGTTTGAAGTTTCCAAACGCTTTATAGGAATTTTCCGCATCATGACTATTTCTCAAACTACTTAACGGTCTTTTCGTGTCGCCATACAATTGAAAAACTTTTAAGGAGCAGCTCGGTTACTAAAGTTTCAAGCAAAATGGATTTGTAGCTTCCCATTAACCTCCTTTCTGGGGGTAATTAAAGGGGTTGATTGATTAAGGTGGTGGCTGGTGGCTAATTGCAATAAAGTGAAAGTATTTTAATTAGCTGTAGTTTAATGTGTGAACAGTGTGAAAAACGTTGACGATTATAATCGTTCATTGGGGTGCTTTAAGAGAACTCCCCACATTCAAATAAATTTTTTCTCTTGCAATTCTGAGCGTTAAATACCCCCAATTTGTACGATTTGCCCAGGCATTATCGCAGAGTAGTTTCAAATTTGTAGGTAATTGTAAATCAAACCCATTCAGAAGGTCTTTTAGAACAGTACTAGCGTTTATGATCCCTTCTCGATTTAGTTTTCTAGTCGCCAATATCCTTTCAGAGCAATATATGGTCATTTAGGTTTTAATACAGAGGTTCTCAGAAGGCTTCAAAATTTTCTACACATCGTGGAGCCTTCTTCGCCCTTCTTAACTTCCTCCAGAGACTTTTACACTCACCGCTTGGCGGTTTATCTAGATTTTTTCAAAGCCTTTTACATCATTTCAAACCTAAAAGGCTCTTCCAAAGATTCCTAGATCTGTTTCAATGCCTTCTTATGCGATGTTCAAATCAAACCGTTTTTTCCAGCGCTTTCTGTTTCCAGATTTCTACAACCATCTTCCTAGACCATTTCATAACCACCCAGGTACTTATAATATTTCCTAGGTCGTCCGAAATGCTTTCTAGAGACAGAGAAAGATACCAAAGCTCTTCATAATCCCTCTATGTCTACTCCAGAGCATCAGTGAGGGTTCTCTAGGTCCTTTCAAAGGTCTACAACCACCTCCAAATTCCCCAAGCTCTCTAGAGCGCCTTGTTATCCAGGAAGTGAGGAATCACTCCGAAGTTGGAGGAGTTCTTCGGGGTCAACGACGTCAGGATGGAGAAGGCCTGGGGAAACCACTCCATTAAAGATCCTCTATATATTTTCCGGATTTGAAATAGTCCCCAATTCGAATCTCCGGGGGTACCCAAAGAATTCAAGAAAAACAATAAGGAGAAGGAAAAAGGTAAGTTGCGGAGGAGACCTGGGAACGTAAGAGGTCTACTAAATCAAAAAAACCTTAAAAATCTACGGAAACAGATATTGAGCAAGCTGATGATAATTTTCTAGGAGGTGCCATCAAATTTCATTTTTTTGGGAGATATTTCATACATCAAAGCTCTAAGGATAAACGTTTGAGGAAGAATTTATCACCGGGGGGACTGGGGGGTATGGAATGCCGACCTTTTCTTTAAAGCAACTATCAGAGTAACCCACTCCTTCTGTGTGCTGGGGGGTATTCCATACCCCCCAGACCCCCCGGTATTAAGTTCTCCCAAAATGTTGAAAACAATTTGCAAGCTTATGACAATTTTCTAGGAGGTGCCATCAAATTTCATTTTTTTGGGAGATATTTCATACACCAAAGCTCTAAGGCTAAACGTTTGAGGAAGAATTTATCACCGGGGGTCTGGGAAGTATGGAATACCCCCCAGGAAAAAAAGAGAGATCTACCGACCTTTTCTTTAAGACAACTGTCGGAGTAACAGACTCCTTCTACGTGCTGGGGGGTATTCCATACCCCCCAGACCCCCTGGTATTAAGTTCTCCCAAAATGTTGAAAACAATTTGAAAACTTATGACAATTTTCCAGGATTTTCCTTTTTTTGGGAGATATTTCATACACCAAAGCTCTAAGGCTAAACGTTTGAGGAAGAATTTATCACCGGGGAGTCTAGGGGGTATGGAATACCCCCCAGGAAGCAAAGGGAGATTTACCGAGCTTTTCTTTAAAGCAACTGTCATAGTAACCCACTCCTTCTATGTGCTGGGGGATATTCCATACCCCCCAGACCCCAGGGTACTAAGTTCTCCTAAAATGTTGAAAACAATTTGAAAACTTATGACAATTTTCCAGGATTTTCCTTTTTTTGGGAGATATTTCATACACCAAAGCTCTAAGGCTAAACGTTTGAGGAAGAATTTATCACCGGGGAGTCTAGGGGGTATGGAATACCCCCCAGGAAGCAAAGGGAGATTTACCGAGCTTTTCTTTAAAGCAACTGTCATAGTAACCCACTCCTTCTATGTGCTGGGGGATATTCCATACCCCCCAGACCCCAGGGTACTAAGTTCTCCTAAAATGTTGAAAACAATTTGAAAACTTATGACAATTTTCCAGGATTTTCCTTTTTTTGGGAGATATTTCATACACCAAAGCTTTAAGGCTAAACGTTTGAGGAAGAATTTATCACCAGGGGGTCTGGGAGGTATGGAATACCCCCCAGGAAGCAAAGGGAGATTTACCGAGCTTTTCTTTAAAGCAACTGTCATAGTAACCCACTCCTTCTATGTGTTGGGGGGTATTCCATACCCCCCAGACCTCCCGGTGCTAAGTTCTTCCAAAATGTTAAATGAATTTGAAAGCTTATGTCAATTTTCCAGGAAGTGCCATCAGATGTTAATTCAGTCACCTGACCTGGACGTGCTGTTAGTCACAATTCGCCCCAATAACTAAACAGACCGAAACGATTGCCACTCCATTCGTGAAACGACCCCATTCTCTTCTTAACGATTTCGGAAAATCACTGTTAAAGTTTACGAGATCGTGTTAATCGGATGTCGGGATAATCTCGCGAGTCCCTACAGGATCACGCGAGCAGTTCCCGAGGGTCGAGCAATACACTCTAAATGGAAATGCGGACACGTGTCGATGTCTCGACTTAATACATTACGGGGCCAGTAAAAGCTCGCTCGTGGTTAAAAATAAAGTGGAACGTCTGGAAAGAGCGACAATAACAAACAATATGCGTACTCGATTTTGAAAGCTCGCTGAATAATTTATCTTTTGGCACGGCCTGGCGGATTTCATCGGCCAGGGCGGAACGGGCGGCGAAGCGGGGCGAAGGACGGTACCTTTGCGCTGCAAGAATCGACCTTTCTTCCAGATTTGAAAAACATAAGTGACCTCGACGTGCAAACAACACATATCGATTTACCTCACATTTAGTGGTAAAAGTCACGAAAGGGAGGGAGCTTTTCGTTTTTCAGATTTACACTGCCTTTTACAGTTCAGCGTGAGCTTTTTATTTCCGATATAAATCTATAAGCTCCCACTTAAGCGTCTATAGACAATTTTATACGGAATGAGATGTAATCGCTCTCAACAGGTTATGGGCCCCGGACCTAATTAAATAGCACCTAGTGATAGCATTAAAAATTTACAACGAAAATACTTTGAATCGGACGTTTGCAAACTGCGGAAAAACAAAAGAAAATAGCTAAATGGCGCTCAGTAGAATTCCATTTAAATTTTGTGGAAAAGCGCCTTCTGAACCCGATTGTGATATGCATGCAGTTTTGAATAAAACATGCAAAGTTGAAATATTTATAGAGCTCTTTTCTTGACGCATTCCCAAAGATGAAAGTGAAATACAACGTTTCATTCGGTGTTCGTACTCCCCCCCGCCCCTCCACCGGTCGTATTGGCTAAATTCGGCACCTGAAATATTTGTGCTTTATTCCCCTCGGATAATATTCGCCATCACAAGATTCGTTTCCTTTACAAAACAAAATAAAAATGAGAGGGAAGTAACATTAAAATGATGTGATTCTGGGAGTTTGTAAGAGGGTATGATATCGTAGAGATGGTAGTATGATGGATAGAAAAAATAAAGAAGAGGATATCGAGTGAATATATATTGTTGTGTTAATTTGCGAAGTTTGGGCGATGTCTAATTTTTGTTTATAGCCGTCTTGTAATTTGTTTATTTTATTTATTTAATTGTAAAGAAATTACGTATTACCAGATAAAGAATATCTCGAATTTATTTTCGTAATGTTAAACAAGAATATCTCATGTTTTCCTCCGGTCGTAGATAAGAGTTGCGCTTGTCTCTGAAAATTGACTAATTTTGTAAACAGATGTTTGTCGCAGGTGCACGTTTAGTGTACGCCGGTTTCGTGTGACATATATAGTTCAAACGGCTGTAACTTTTGATCTAGTAGTCCAATCTTGAAACTGTTTTAAATTATGGATTCTACGGGGCAAACTCTATAAGAAAATGGTTTTTCCCGGTCGATCTCAGACAATTTTTTTTACGGCCAAAGAAAAGCAAGTGTATTACCTTCGTTTTTTACCAAAAATCGACTACTCCAAAATTTCTCGGGAAAACACTTTTTCTCATTAATTTTGGTGCGTGGAATCCAAAACGATTCGTACTTTTTCGATTGGACCCCTCAATCAAAAGTTATGGACAAAAAACCAATATATACACGGTGTCCATTTTTCGAGTGCCACTATGGGGATCTCGCTTATCTTAAGAGATAGACATTTGGTTAAATGAGGGCAAAGTTGCGAATTTTCGTGTTGAATAATAATCTGAAAAGAAATTTAAAATATTTTCAATAGTTTTGAAAATATCGCAAAAAAAAGAAAATTTCTGATTTTCGTTTTTAATTTTTTCATAGTAAACTAATCGTTCTAGGCATTTCTAATTAACACATTATTCAGACACTTTTTAATGGAGAGTTCGAAACCGGCATCCCGTTTTCAATAACTTTTAAGATGACGGAGAAACGGGTGGCAACTTTAATTTTTTTATGGGCGCCGTTTTGGATTTTGACATTTTGAGATTGCGTCTTTTTTTCTCTTTACAACGATATATCACACATGGTGGTTCAGTAACACATTTTTCCTAAAATTACAATTTTAATTTTCTGCGAAGAGTGCTTTGGAAAAACAAAACGTTCTTTTGTTGTGAACAAAAGGTTGACTTATTTCAAGTAGTGTAATTTACGTTTGTGCTAAAATTATTGCGAAAATATTATTTAACGTTCTAATTTGAATTATAATTTTCTTGCAAAACGAAGGTTCAATTCTATTCAGATGAAAATCTCAACTCAACTAGTTCCCTGCCAACGCTCTAACCAGACAGATGGATCAAACTGTCATACTTTTGTTCACGATAAAAGAACGTTTTGTTTTTTCAAAGCACTCTTCCCGAAAAATTAAATGTTTTTTTGCGATATTTTCAAAACTACTAAAGATATTTTTAATTTCTTTTCAGATTATTATTCAGCACGAAAATTCGCAACTTTGCCCCCATTTAACCAACTCTCTATATCTTCAGGTAAGCGAGATCCCTATAGTGGCACTCGAAAAATGGACACCGTGTATATACAAAAAGTTCAAAGGGCTGTAACTTTTGATCTAGTAGTCCAATCTTGGAACTGTTTGAAATTATGGATTCTACGAGCCAAACTCTATAAGAAAATGTTTTTTCCCGGTCGATCTCAGACAATTTTTTTTTCGGCCTCAAGAAAAGGCCTTTACTAAAAATCGACTGCTCCAAAATTTTTCGGGAAAACACTTTTTCTCATTAATTTTGGTGCGTACAATCCAAAACGATTCGTACTTTTTCGATTGGACCCCTCAATCAAAAGTTATAGACAAAAAACCAATATATATATATATATATATATATATATATATAATATATATATATTTTCCTAGTTCTTGTTTATATATATAACGTTTTCCTAGTTCTTGTTTGAAACTCCTTCACTCACAATATTCACACGCTAAAGCTACAGAATGTTAATATCGCGGAAACTTTAGGAGGGAGATGATACGAGGCTGGTAACATTGGAATTAGAAAGTATTTCTTTTATAGGGCAAATTTAGAATTATTAACTTTTCTTTATGATTTTCGCGTTTGTCCCGTAAATAGGTATTCCTGTTGGGCAAATAAAGGATTATTATTATTATTAAAATGCATTCGAAAATCGAGTTAACCTTGCAAAATCAAATGACCTTGCGAAATGGGATTTCCCCGGTGATGTAAATAAAGAGAGACCTTCTTTTATGGTACACGGTCATGCCCGGAAATTTCCCCGGGGAAAAAACCAAGGTCACGTGCTCAAAGCGCCGCGTCTTTTGTTAAGGATTATTGTGTTCTAGTGCTTGTATCGTGTAGATTCCGTAATGTAAGTGCCAGTTTGATTCTCCTAAAGTTTACGCGATTATAGTGATATTATGAACTGTGTAAGTGTGCAAACTTGGAAAAAATAAGGATTTTTGAAACAAGAAGTAGAAAAACGTTATATGTAAATATAGAACCTTCATTGTTTTGCTTGAACGCTTTGCTTTCCTCCTATGTAAAATTTGAAATGCATAATTTGTCATTTTTTAATAGTAGCTTATATTGCATAACAATTGATATTAATCTCATTGCAATATCCTTTCTCTCGTTTTTAACCACCCTGCACCACAAACAAGGTCACTTTTAGTTATACCACTGGATTTATGGTTCTCTTTTCCTTCTGTATTAAAAAACTGCATTTGTGGTATTCATCTCGGAAAATTCGGCCCTTAAATATTCGTCCTCACAAACTATATTTATGCTAGCAATTGAGTTTTGTTGAGGGGTAATTCAGATGATTTAGTGAAAATTTCATTGAGCTCCATAGTGGGGGAGATTCGTAAACTTTGGATACACGACCAAACTGTTCGCCCTGACCAGAGAACTTTATTAAACCCGATCCCTCACATCGAGGTTTGCCTTTTTTATTACTACTCACTCCTCGGTCCGATAAATCTCGCCTAATGTAACGAAAACGTGGACGGCAAGTTGTTTCATTGGGATAAAATACGATACTCGAGAGGTTTCGATTTCGCTATTAAATCAAGTCGGTCAACCCTCTGACTTTTCAGTCCGCGTCCTTCGGCGGAATGGAAAAAAGTCAATTAGATTTACCAATATACAGCGATTAAGATTGAATGGGGAGCTTATAAGCAAGAGATCCTCCGGGTTATTGTTCGATGAGACGAAAATCCGTCTGAAAAGCTCCCGGGGCTGCATAAATTAGAATTGAACGTTCGTTTCGTGAACAGAGCGCTCGGTGAAATTAAATTTTGTAAAAGAACCTTCGGAGTTTTTGAGAATTTAAGAAAGTTGGAAAATACTGTGTAAAATTAGTATCTAAAAATTGAGGTTTGATGACAGGCACGTTTGTATACAATAATTAATGTAGCGAATTTTCTAGAACGAAGTCGATTAAGGATTAGTTCTTCAAGAAAACTGTGAAGTGTTATAGATTTCATAAATTCGGACATATCAAGTCGAATTGTCCTAAGAAGAAGCTACTTTGTGTATAAAACATATCTCCACCCTGCAACTTGTGCGACAGACTACAATTGCAACGCAACTTAATTTACACCCTTTTACCGAAGAGTTTAATTACGCCAGAGAGACAACTAAAACCGCCCCAAGTGTCGCCACAATTACCCTCCGACAACTGCCATAGAAACTAAAGACAGAAGGTGGGTTGAGATTATCCGTTGGCAGCTCGGAGAGCTTTTTACTACCCGCAATTTGGGATTAAATCAATCTATCATAAAAACGCGTGTATCATACTAAAAACTTTTCGCGCGAGCAGACTCTTCCCGTCAACGATCGTAAAGAGGCAGGGAGAGTGAGCTTAAAAACTCATAAACCACCACAGGGTATGGGTTTGAATTGACCCCATTTTAAATGGCTCCTCTTTGTGAAACTTTTACGGTCGCTAACAAAATGTCTCTTTACATGCGTTAACGAAAAATATGGACGGAATAATACACGAGCGATCGAGGGAGACCTTCTCATTATTATCATGCGTGGGCGGTTAAATGAGATTCATCCCGGCGAAAAGGGCTGGAAGCAGATTTGCTACCCTTTGTTTTTATTGCATAATTGAATGCGTATGAAAAGAGTAATTCGGTAAACCTAAAGAGAATGGCTCATTTGAGACTCTTCAATTCAAATTTTAAATTTTAAAATTGGTCGTCGCATGTCTAAGTTATGCACATTTCAGAAACAGCATCTCGGGTAATAATCCCCCCCTCCCTCCCCCTTGAGACAGCAAAATTATAAGATCGTCTGGTACACCTTCAAGGTAAATGTAGCTAAAAACCGCAAAAGTGGATCTGGGCGGACGGATGGGCCGACGGACAGACTAAACGCAAACAAGCACTTTTTGATTTTTTTAAAAATGTGGTAAAAAATGGAACATTGACATTCACCCACGAGAACCCACGAATATTCGGAGATATTCGTGGCCCCCGGTAACATAGGTCCAAAGAATATTCATTCTCAGAATATTCGCACAATATTCGTTCTTGTAAAATTGAATTCCGCAAAATTTGTCCTTGAAGTACGCGGCCCCCTCCATTAACTGTCGAAAGCTCGCACTCGGAATATTTTCATATGAAAAATAATGTTCCACTTCAGAAAAATTTGGCCCATTTAAAACTCGCACTCTCGGAGTACTCTAAATTGTACAGGAACGAATATTGTACGAATATTCTGAATATGGAATATTCCAGGTGGACATTTTACAGGGGGAGCAACATTCGGAGTGCGAGCATTCACGAATAACTTGGAAGTTGGACATTTCATGGACATATTTTACAGGGACGAATATTGTGCAGAAATTCTGCAGTAAATCTTTTGGGGGCAATACTATATACGAATATTTGAAATGATATCTAGAAAGCGAACTTTCATTAAGTAATTTTTGGGAGGGCGAGAATATTTATTGGGAAGGCTAATATTTCGGTGACATTTTTTAAAGCAGAATATTCCAGGGAGCAGAAAATTTCCTCCAGGGTGAATTTTCCGTTGCGGGGGAGAAGTTTCGATTCGGGGGGCGCTTGGTACGAAATTTGGTTTAGGATACTTCCAGAGTGCGATTTTTTGCAGGGGCGAATATTCCACCAGAGCCAAATTTCCTATCCCTAATGCGAGCTTCGGGAATTCATGGAGGGAGGCGAGTAATTCAAGGATAAATTTTGCAAGAACTAATATTGTGCGAATATTCCGAGAGTGATTATTTTATGGACCTACGTTAAGGTGGGCCACGAATATACCTGAATATTCGTGGGTTTTCATGGGAGAATGCAAATTATCGATTTTTGACCGCATTTTTTAAAAATCAAAAAAGTGCTTGTTTGCGTTTAGTCCGTCCGTCTGCCCGTCCGCTCGTCTTTATAAACAAATAGCATCCATAAACTTATACTTGTGTAGTTCAATGGTCAAATTAAATTAGCACGAAAAATGAGTGCTTTCTTCGAGGGACAAATTTCTTAGGCACGAATATTCTAGGGACAACGGTTATTTTCTGGATTTAGGTGGAAAGTGGTTGGAGGTAGAGTTACCGGTGTCACCTATGCGAACTAAATATTGAGCAGGCGAGTTTTCAATTCCCAATGGCATATCTGGAGTAACTATTCCAACAATGAGTATCACGGGAAAATTTTCTTTGGGGCCGCGCCTTCTTGGGGGGGGGGGGGATACTCAAAGCGTGCGATGCGAGCCCGCGAAAATTATTTGAACCAGTTTTGAAGAGCAGATATTTCGGGGTAGAATTTTACAAGGACGCCAAATTTCTTGGGAGAAAATAATCAGAGAGCGAGCTTTCGTGGATGAATTTTTATGAGCGATTATTCCTTGAGTGATCTTTAGGAGGGCAGGTATTTCAGGTAAGAACTTTCTAGGTTCGAATTTTGCATTGCAGTTCGAGTGTCTTTTGGGATCAAATCAATATTCCGCGAACGCCTTTTCTTAGGGCGGATATTTTTGAGGGAAGGTCGAATTTGGCGGAGAGGAATATTTGGGAGTGAACAAATTTCCATTGAGGTCAAGGAGAGAATAGTCAAAACGAACTTTCGAGGACAAATTTTACGGACCGAATGTCTTGCAATCAAACGAATATTTTGTGGGCAGATATTTTTGAGGGAACAATTTTCCAAGGTCGAATTTAGTAGGGAGAAATATTTAAGAGGGAAAATTTTTTGTTGAACTCAAGCTTTTCTGAAGGAGATATTCAGTGATCGAGTCTTAGTGAATGAATTTTCAGGAGCGAGTTTCCTTTGCGAGTCAATGAATATTCTCTGAGCGAAATTTCGAAGGGCAGATATTTCTGGTAAGAAATTTTCAGAGAGGCATATTTGAAAGGAAACAGGTTTTTTTAAGGGGAATGTTTAGAGAATGAGCTGCTGTGAAGGAATTTTCAGCAGTGGGTTTCCTTTTTACGAATACTTTTTGAACGACATTTCAGGGGGTAGATATTTTGGGTAATTTTCCAATGTCGAACTTTTCAGGGAGGAATACTTGAGAAGGAATAATTTTTTTGGAGCAAGTTTCCTCGAATTTTCAGAAGCGAGTTTTCTTTGTTAGTGAACCGATATCCTTTGAGCGAACTTTAGGAGCACAGATACGTATGTTAAGTGTTTTCCATGCTCAAATTATCCAGGGAGGAATATTTGAAAAGAAGCACATTTGCCCCTGAAAATTTATTCACGATAACTCGCCCTCTGATTATTCTCCCCCAGGAAAATTTGCCCTCAGTGAAAATGTGTTCACTCTCAAATATTCTTCCCTGGCAAATTCGACCTTCCCCCAAAATATCTAAAATGCGTTCACGGAATACTCGTTTGGCCGCCAAAGATCCTTGCTCCTGAAAATTTATTCACGATAACTCGCCCTCTGATTATTCTCCCCCACGAAAATTTGCCCTCAGTGAAAATGTGTTCACTCTCAAATATTCTTCCCTGGCAAATTCGACCTTCCCTCAAAAATACCAGCCCTAAAAAAATGCGTTCACGGACTACTCGTTTGACCGTAAAAGATCCTTGTTCCTGAAAATTTATTCACGATAACTCGCCCTCCGAGTATTACCTCTTGGGAAAATTTGCCCTCAGTGAAAATTTGTTCATTCTCAAATATTCCTCCCTCTCAAATTCGACCTTCCTTAAAAAATATCGGCCCTAAGAAAATGCGTTCACGGAATACTCGTTTGGCCACAAAAGATCCTTGCTCCTGAAAATTTATTCACGATAACTCGCCCTCTGATTATTCTCCCCCACGAAAATTTGCCCTCAGTGAAAATGTGTTCACTCTCAAATATTCTTCCCTGGCAAATTCGACCTTCCCTCAAAAATACCAGCCCTAAAAAAATGCGTTCACGGACTACTCGTTTGACCGTAAAAGATCCTTGTTCCTGAAAATTTATTCACGATAACTCGCCCTCCGAGTATTACCTCTTGGGAAAATTTGCCCTCAGTGAAAATTTGTTCATTCTCAAATATTCCTCCCTCTCAAATTCGACCTTCCTTAAAAAATATCGGCCCTAAGAAAATGCGTTCACGGAATACTCGTTTGGCCACAAAAGATCCTTGCTCCTGAAAATTTCTTCACGATAACTCGCCCTCTGATTATTCTCCCCCAGGAAAATTTGCCCTCAGTGAAAATGTGTTCACTTTCATATATTCTTCCCTGGCAAATTCGACCTTCCCTCAAAAATACCTGCCATAAAAAAATGCGTTCACGGACTATTCGTTTGACCGTAAAAGATCCTCGCTCCTGAAAATTTATTCACGATAACTCGCCCTTTGATTATTCTCTCCCAAGAAAATTTGCCCTCAGTGAAAATTTGTTCCCTCTCAAATATTCCTCCCTGTCAAATTCGACCTTTCCTCAAAAATATCTGCCCTAAGAAAATGCGTTACCGGAATACTCGTTTGAGCGTAAAAGATCCTCGCTCCTGAAAATTTTTTCACTCGTCCTCTGATTATTCTCTCCCAAGAAAATTTGCCCTCAGTGAAAATTTGTTCACTCTCAAATATTCCTCCCTGTCAAATTCGACCTTCCCTCAAAAATATCTGCCCTAAGAAAATGCGTTAACGGAAAACTCGTTTGACCGCAAAAGATCCTCGCTCTTGAAAATTTATTGACGATAACTCGCCCTCTGATTATTCTCTCCCAGGAAAATTTGCCCTCAGTGAAAATTTGTTCGCTCTCAAATATTCCTCCCTCTCAAATTCGACCTTTCCTCAAAAATATCGGCCCTAAGAAAATACGTTAACGGAATACTCGTTTTACCGTAAAAGATCCTAGCTCCTGAAAATTTATTCACGATAACTCGCCCTCTGATTATTCTTTTCCAAGAAAATTTGCCTTCAGTGAAAATTTGTTCACTCTCAAAAATTCCTCCCTGTCAAATTCGACTTTCCCTCAGAAATATCTGCCCTAAGAAAATGCGTTCACGGAATACTCGTTTTACCGCAAAAGATCCTCCCTCCTGAAAATTTATTCACGATAACTCGCCCTCTGATTATTCTCTTCCAAGAAAATTTGCCTTAAGTGAAAATTTGTTCACTCTCAAATATTCCTCCCTCTCAAATTCGACCTTTCCTCAAAAATATCGGCCCTAAGAAAATGCGTTAACGGAATACTCGTTTTACCGTAAAAGATCCTAGCTCCTGAAAATTTATTCACGATAACTCGCCCTCTGATTATTCTTTTCCAAGAAAATTTGCCTTCAGTGAAAATTTGTTCACTCTCAAAAATTCCTCCCTGTCAAATTCGACTTTCCCTCAGAAATATCTGCCCTAAGAAAATGCGTTAACGGAATACTCGTTTTACCGCAAAAGATCCTCCCTCCTGAAAATTTATTCACGATAACTCGCCCTCTGATTATTCTCTTCCAAGAAAATTTGCCTTAAGTGAAAATTTGTTCACTCTCAAATATTCCTCCCTCTCAAATTCGACCTTCCCTCAAAAATATCTGCCCTAAGAAAATGCGTTAACGGAAAACTCATTTGAGCTCAAAAGATCCTCGCTCTTGAAAATTTATTCACGATAACTCGCCCTCTGATTATTCTCTCCCAGGAAAATTTGCCCTCAGCGAAAATTTGTTCGCTCTCAAATATTCCTCCCTCTCAAATTCGACCTTTCCTCAAAAATATCTGCCCTAAGAAAATGCGTTACCGGAATACTCGTTTGCCCGCAAAAGATCCTCGCTCTTGAAAATTTATTCACGATAACTCGCCCTCTGATTATTCTCTCCCAGGAAAATTTGCCCTCAGCGAAAATTTGTTCGCTCTCAAATATTCCTCCCTCTCAAATTCGACCTTTCCTCAAAAATATCTGCCCTAAGAAAATGCGTTACCGGAATACTCGTTTGCCCGCAAAAGATCCTCGCTCTTGAAAATTTATTCACGATAACTCGCCCTCTGATTATTCTCTCCCAGGAAAATTTGCCCTCAGCGAAAATTTGTTCGCTCTCAAATATTCCTCCCTCTCAAATTCGACCTTTCCTCAAAAATATCTGCCCTAAGAAAATGCGTTACCGGAATACTCGTTTGCCCGCAAAAGATCCTCGCTCTTGAAAATTTATTCACGATAACTCGCCCTCTGATTATTCTCTCCCAGGAAAATTTGCCCTCAGTGCAAATTCGTTCGCTCTCAAATATTTCTCCTTCTCAAATTCGACCTTTCCTCAAAAATATCTGCCCTAAGAAAATACATTAACGGAATATTCGTTTGAATCTAAACTAAAATACACTCACTCCTGAAGATTCATCCACGACAGCTCGCTCTCTAATGATTTCTTCCAAGGAAACGTGACCTCAATGAAAATTTGTTCCCTCCCAAATATTCCTCATTATAAAATTCTGACCCGAAATAATATCTGCCCTTCAAAAAATGGCTCGCAAAAGACCCTCGCTCTTGAAAACTCATGCTCGAAATCACACTCTCTGAATATTTTCCCCCAACAAGATTTTCCCCGGGATACTCTCCAGATGTACCTCTGGAAATTCATCCAAAAATATTATCCCCCGGGAACATTTGCCCTTCAACTCTCGTTCCAGGGATATTCTCCTGGAACTTGAAATATATACTTCGCAAAATTGACACCGGTAACTCAACCCCCGACCAATGTCCGCCAAAAGCCAGAAAACTCTACCCCGGAATAATGGTTGTTCCTAAAATATTCGTGCTTCACAAATTTGTCTCTCTAATAGCCACCCACAGGTCAATTATTAAGTGGCAGAGCAAAGCGATCCAAGCTTTATAGAGGAATCGATGGTGTCCGTCTGTCCGTGAACACGATAACTGTCAAACGCTTGGACCGATTCGGTTCAAACTTTGCACAGTTGGCCTATATGCCATATGTATTGAAAATGGGTCAAATCCAATGACGCCGTGGGGTCACACCGAGGTGTTCTGCCGTTTTTTAGATGCTCTTTAGGGGTTTATGGTTCTTGGAGTGATCGTTCTGATAATACTCACTTCCAGCATATTCGCCACCGCGGAAGAGAGGCTTCTTGTTCTATGGAACAATACACCCTCTTCTTTCCTGGCGCGAAATACTTCCTTCGAAAGGGAAGGGTTCAGCTTGGAATCTCTTTCGAAAGAATTAGCTTGGGAGCGAAATGTATATTTGTGCAATAATTCCACCTGTGCTATTTCGGCACGTTTCGATAGTTACGATCGTCTTTAGCAGTAAAACTTCCATTTGTTTCCGTTTATTCGCATTTCCATCCCCCTTTATCAAATCCGAGTACTAACAGAACGTGAAAGCTAGAAGTAAACTGCGTTCTTTATAAGCCACCTGAGGGTAGTCATCGCGGCCTAATAAAACTTCGTAACATTTCTCCCCGACTGACGTTTTCTAATTTTCTGAGCGTGAAATATTAAACGGAAATCTTCTAGACGTATTATGTCTGTCATGATCACTGTTGGACGAAGATTACTTCTCAAGTCGTGCAGAAAAGCATGAATTTCTCATAATGTTCTCAAACTAAGCTCAAAACACTGGAAACGACGTATAATTTACAACAATAAACTCCCGTAATAAAAGTTTCATGAAGCTTCGCAGAAATTATGAAAGACGTTGAGGCTTTCGCGGTTTCTCGTCAAAATAAGCAGGATTTATGCTCATACAAATGACGTCAACAGAACATAGTTCACTACAGTTTGGACTAGTATTGATTCTGTTATTTCGCTTATATTCGCAGTTCAGTTGCGAGAGTAAGATGCTGGTGGATTTTGGGATCATACGAGGGTTCTGGGTGTCTAATTTGTTTCCGACTGCTTTGAATTGGTGACAAATGACTATTATTCGTAATTGTGCACATGTTTTCGAATTAATCTTCCATCTTTAGTTGTTTGGCACGTTCTGCTTTTGCGAAACAACGTGGAAAATCGGAGTTCAGTATGACCACGAGATGACTATCTTTGAAAAAAGGAGTGATTGATGATCTTCGTTTTCGTCAAAAATGGACACGAGGACGTGGGGAGATTTGCTTTTGGAGGGAACGTAGCACCGGGAGGTATTGATTACCCCTAGAAAAGGAAGATTCAATGTTTATTTCGCTAGAACTCACATAAAGCTTTCGCAGACGGGGGCGTGGGATTCCATGCCCCCCACACATCTCAGATAGCCCCCAGGAAAGAAAGATTCAATGTTCTATTCGTTACAACTAACGTAAGGCCTTCGTGCACTGGGGGGGGGGGGGATGGAATACCTTCAAGACTTCAAAAGTTGAGCCCTCCGTGGTACGATGAGTATTTTTGAAGGAAGAAGAACTCGATGATTGATGATCCTCCATTTTGTCAAAAATGACCACGAGAACGCGGAGGGAACGTAGCACCGAGGGGTCTGGCGGGTGTTGATTACCCCCCAGAAAGGAAAGATTCAATGTTCACTTCCCTATAACTAACATACGGCCATCGTCTACTGGGGGGTATTCCATACCCCCCAGACCCCCCGGTGCTACGTTAGTAAGAGTAAGTTAGAACCCTCCATGCTCTGATGATTATTTTTGAAAGAGAGAGAGAGATTGATGATCCTCCTTTTTGTCAAAAATGACCACAAGAACGCGGAGGGAACGTAGCACCGAGGGGTCTGGCGGGTGTTGATTTCCCCCCAGAAAGGAAAGATTCAATGTTCACTTCCCTATAACTAACATACGGCCATCGTCTACTGGGGGGTGTTCCATACCCCCAGGCCCCCCGGTGCTACGTTCGTAAGTAGTAAGTTAGAACCCTCCATGCTCTGATGATTATTTTTGAAAGAGAGAGAGAGAGATTGATGATCCTCCTTTTTGTCAAAAAGGAGCACGAGAACGCGGAGGGAACGTAGCACCGAGGGGTCTGGCGGGTGTTGATTACCCCCCAGAAAGGAAAGATTCAATGTTCACTTCCCTATAACTAACATACGGCCATCGTCTACTGGGGGGTATTCCATACCCCCCAGACCCCCCGGTGCTACGTTAGTAAGTAGTAAGTTAGAACCCTCCATACTCTGATGATTATTTTTGAAAGAGAGAGAGAGATTGATGACCTTCCATTTCGTCAAAGATGGCTATAACGCGAGTGCGAAGGGTGTGTTTTTAGCACCGGGGGGTCTGGGGGGCATTTAAAACTCACCAGTCAAGAAAGATTCAAAGTTCACTTCCCTACAACATAAGGCCTTCGTATACTGGGTATAGAATAACCTCCCTCCCCTCTCCCCCGCCCCGCCGGTGATACGTTCTCCTCCAGAAGTTACAGCCCTCCCTGCTCTGATTCCTATTTTTGAAGAAACAAGAACTCGATGATCTTTTCTTTGGAGTGTAGCACCGGAGGCGGGGTCTGGCGGGTATAACGTTAATTTCACTAAAACTAAGAAGAGCTTCGTACACTGGGCAGTGGCGGATTCAGAGAAATTTTTCAAGAGGGCACATTGTGAATATAAAACTTTTAACTTCGCTCGCAAAGACCCTCCACCCTCCAATTTCGGTTACGGAGAACAGATTGTACGTAGGGCACCGTTTTAGAGAGATAGAAAGTATGGAATATAATTAAAAATACTGTAAATTAAGTTGTCTTAACATTTAAAAGGGTGCTCCCTTTTTCGTCAAGATTTTTGGCCTGTCGAAGGAGGCAATTGCCCCCTTTGTCCCCTGCTGAGTTCACCCCTGACACTGGGGAGTATTTGATACCCCCTAGCCCTCTAGTGCGATGTTCTCCTTCAACAGTTTGAGCCCTCCGTGCTCTTGATGATTATTTTTGAAAAACGGAGAGGTTGATGATCTTCGTTTTCGTCAAAAATGGCCACGAGATCGCGGAGGGATTTGTTTTTGGAGGGAACATAACACCGGGAGGTCTGGCGGGTATTGCATGCCCTCAGGCAAGGAAGATTCAGTGTTTTTTTCGCTACGAGTAACATACACGTACACTGGAGGGTATTCCATATTCCATAGGAAAGAAAAGATCCTCGAGCTCTTCTTCCTTCAAAAATAGCCATCGGAGTACGGACGGCTTTAACACTATTCTCCTCCAAGAGTTCAAACCGCCCATGCTCTGATGACTATTTTTAAACGAAGAAGAGTTCGATGATTTTTTTCCCCAAAAATGACCACGAGAGCGCGAAGGGTTATTTTTTGGAGGGAACATTGCACCAAAGCGGGGCGGTCTGGCGGGTATAACGTTAATTTATCTAAAACTAACATAAAACCTTCGCACACTAGAGGGTAATACCCCCCACACCCCTCGGGGCTATATTCTCCTCAAAAAGTTAGAGCCCTGCGTGCTCTGCTTATTGATTTTGAAGGAAGCAGAGATCGACGATCTTCCCTTTCGTCAAAATTGACCACGAGGGCGCGGGGGGTTTTGTTTTTGGAGATAACGTAGCACCAGGGGGTCTAGATTCAACGTTCACTTCCCTAATACAAGGCGTTGGGGAGTATTCCATACCCCCACACCCCCCGATGCTACGTTCTCATCCAAAAGTTAGAACCATCCGTGCTTTGATAGTATTTTTGAAGGAGGAAGAGCTCGATGATCTTTTCTTTCGTCAAAAATGGCCACGAGAGCGCGAAAGGTAGCATTGGGGGGCCTTGGGGGTATGGAACGCCCCTCAGTGTACGAGACCATATGTTAGTTGTAGGGAAATTAATGTTGAATCTTCCTTTCCTGAGCGGTATGAACCCCCGGTGTTACGTTCCCTCCAAAAACAGAATCCTCCGCGCTGTCGTGTCCATTTTTGACAAAAAGTAAGATAATCCATTTTTTTTCCAAAATAATCATCAGAGAACGGATGACGCTAGCACCGGGGGGTCTGGCGGATATTGAATACACCCCTCCCCCCACCCCCGGAACCATACAACGTTCATTTCGCTACAACTAACCTTCGTACTAGAAACATCCTTCATAATTCTAATTCTATAATTTCTACAAATTATACCTGTCTACCGCAACTCATTTTTGTGATCAGTAGGTGGATTGAAAAGGGGGGGGGGGGTTGTTAGAAACTGGATTTATCGTTTATAGTATTCTAATGAAAGGTCGCAACGAAAGGAACTGTTTTCTACCAACTACCGCCCTTCTCACCCGCCCTGCATTAAAATCAGAGGTGGGGTGGGGGTGGGGGAGAGAACTGGTTTTATCCTTGATGGTACTCTAATGAAAGGTCTCAATTAAAGGAATTAATTTTGACCAACTACAGCCCTCCTCTACGACCCTTATCGTGGTATCATGGTATCTCAAGAGCGGTGTATCGGGAGACGTCTAGAGAGAATATCTCGAAGGCGGTGCGTCGGAGGATTCACAAACGAATCGTCTGAACAAAATGAGGTCGAAAGCAATATCTCGAAAACGAAGCGTCGGAAGAGAGTAAATACTCATAAAGGGTGGAACGAGACGTTAAAAAAGTGCACAATTTATACATGTTATTTTAGTTTGTTGAAATGTAAGCGCGCTACGCTTCTCAAATTCAATTTTTATAAATCTGATGGTTGTCTAGTCCTTTGTTGTGAAAGAAATTGAACCTTAATTCCGGGAAAGTTGGCTCTTCTTAGGCGAATTAAGGAATTGTACGGTGAAGGGCGAGTTTTCTGATGACAGTGAAGCCGCAAACGGTTTACCCCAGTATATGCTGCAATTTGCTTTAAGCGAGCGAGACTGTCACGTGCAGAATTCCTGAAGTGGTACACTTAATCAACCCCCTTCCGTACACAATTGACATTATTGAAAGTTCTGGGTCTTGAGCATTATGCGAAAACCCGCGAAGTTTTCGCCTCTACTCATACGAACTTATCAGAGAAATGGCCGGTGCATTAATCAGACCAAATGTGCCCGCATTTTCAAGTCTCAGCAACAGGTCTTCAAGGAACGAAAGGTAAGCACGGCAATTACCGCTGAGGAAAAAGCGAAAATGTTTTCGCTGGGAATTCGGGCGCTTGCCACCCTTAATTCTTACACGCTCTACCTAAATTGCGAACATTGCCTTGCAAATCTAGCAGTTGTCTTACTTTCGACAATATCCACTGAACGCACTTTCCGCGCCACCTGAAACTTGCACAGAAAAAACTTTTCACTGACACAACACACTACGCGTTAATAGTCTAAGGTAGCGTCACGCTTCGCTCTATTAGGATGGGCATCGTAAGAGCGCTCCGCAAAGATGTAACACGAGGACTAACGGAACGCGCTAGGGGTTGCTCCACTGTAGGGCGCATCGATCGGGGTAGAAATGACTGCAGGCCAGCTCCCAACCGAAGCTTTTGCCGCAGAACCGTTTTTTTAATCAAAGGGCGCGTGTCTCGCGCTTCGTGCTAATGCTATTATTGCTAACCGAAGCGTTTAGCCAAATAGCCCCCGGTCGGCCACAATTAGCTTTGCATCGAGCCATTTCAAAAATTGTCTGCCTTGACCCTAATTCAAATTGGGGATTGGATTTCGGTGGTTCAAAGCGAAGCGCTTTTCAATGCAAGACGATACTAGAGATGCGCTTGCACCATTAAATCGGATTGTGCAGAGTAATTAATTACCAGAGTTGTTCCTTCTGAATATTGCCTAAAAAGATCGCGTGCTCCATTACTCTTCGACTTATTTGAGAAACTTCTGGACTACGAATTTACGATTAATCACGATTAGAGCATGCTGGAAAACAACCCCTCTGATAATGTTGATCCACGAAGACGGATTTGAAAAGTTGCTAACCGATTCTTTTTCAAAGCGACTTTCTGGAGGGTTTCCAGAATCTAGATCTTAATAAACGACATCTACGTCCATTTGAAGAGCCGTTACTAATCACTCTTGTTTGATTGTTTGAACGTCATCGGAAAGTTTCGGTGGATTTATTTCGGAACGCGTACCGTAACGCTTTCGTGGCCACAGACGGAATCCGTTTCGCCTTTACCCGCAGTATCTGAAATCCTTTTTGACTTCACAGATACTAGCATAATGCCTCCAAAAATCCCTCTCTGCTTCATCCCTACTTTCTCAATTTTTTCAACCACACCTTCAAAATGGTGACTAATTATTCCACGGCCATTTTTCTTCATAACTACCGACCAATCCACGTTTTGAAAAGTCAGTAGACAGAAACCCCTGTAGTTTAAAAACGGTGGCGTACGCAATGATGACGGGCCCCGACTTAAAAGGGGCCCCGGCAAAAATGTAGCAACCAATTTAATTCGTTTATATAAAATTCTGAAAAAAATTGAAAACTTCCCGAACTCTTTCAATGGTTTTATTATTTACACATTTTCCGTTACTAAAAGAAAACGTAAAGATGCGTAATGCAAATGCTGTCTAACGTTTTATTTACGAAGGGCCATGCACCTGCCTTTTTTACGGTTTACAATTACAGTCCGAAGAAAATTCTGAATCATTGTTCACGGAGGGCATATATAAGTGAAAAATCTGGAGCAATATCTGCAATATACAAAAATTAACAATCTGAGAAAGTAACTCTTGAATTTGAATAATTTAAATCTGACTTTAAGCTAATACAAAATTTGATATGCTCAAAAGTAGCCAACTCAAATAGATTAAAAGCAACTCTACTCCTTTCCCATTTCTGATCAGAATCACCCTACAAAAATGAAAAATTTAAAGCTTTAGCGGGTTCCCGTTACACACACGTGGAGTAGAAAACATTATTTGATGAATTAATTTACTCCGCGCTCTCATTCACTAATTGATTTTGCGCTTTCGCATTCTGATTGGTCGATTAATTTGCAGTTTTGTGGGTTTTTGTGGTTTTATCTTAACTAAAGTAACATGGGTTCTTAGCCTAGCTTCGTGTGGTTTGTATCTTGGCTAAAGTAAAATGGGTTTCCGAAATTCTGAAGAAATGGTACAGACTGAAAACATCATCGATTACGTGGCCGAAACTCGCCAAGATCTCGCAAGGTGATTAAGTTACAGCATCCATGAAAAGAAAAAATCGACATTGATCCGCCTTAGCGTATATACAAACCACACGTGACATTAGCTAAGATAAAAACCACACGAAGCTAGGATAAGCACCCATTTTTCTTTTTCGAGCAGTAAGCCACCAAGGATAGTGCAGAATGGGTGGATGCTTTAGGAAGGTAGCGTCAATATTCAATGGTACAGCTTTTGGTTGCGGTGTCAAAGGTGGGATCTTTCCACGAGACTGTATTAAAATTAATTAATTCGTTTTGAGCCGTCATAGAGCTCATGTTGCGGCAATCCGTTGAGCCTAGAAGTCACCGAAATCAGCCCTAACCATCAGTCCAAAAAATTCGAAGGGCTGTCGTTAATCGAATTCGAAAAACCGCGAAAATTATTAGTGTGTTACGGTTTGTAAAATAAACATTATGAGTATCAGTAAACTTTACAGAAACGAGCAATGCAAATTTATTTTTTGATGAAGTCATGAAATCCAAAGTGATACGGGATTGGAAAAATTGAAGTGAAATTTGAATGTATTGCACTATTCGTGCTGAGGTGAAATGCTCAAATTTAATTGGAAAATAAACGCCTGTTGCAGCATTAAATTCGAAATTTGAACACAGCCCATCGATTTTAACACGACCGCATTAAACGCGCGAAGTTTTGCGGTCTAAATACGATCATATGACATTTAACCGCGTTCTCGTTTTGATTGCATTTCTCGCATTAATTGCAATTGCGAATCAATTGTTCCTCTCACGTGATTGTCCCCTTCTTTTACGACGACCGGTCACCGACTGTCAAAGTGGGTATGCTGCTTGCTGGTGTAATAGTTGCTTTTCGAGTTTTCGCAACGCTTAAGCCATTAGTTGCGGGTAGGCATCTTGTTTAATTGCCTTCGTTATTAAGGAAATGGTTTGAGTATGTATTCCTCAATAAAATTGCGAAACTTAGGATATATTTCCAGCTCTCTAATATAGAAGCGCCCTAGACAACGAACGAATGATGAATGGTACTGAAGCGACTATTCCGGAAATCCCGATAGACGTCGAGGCGCCATGTCAGATTAGTCATCGGCGAAAAAGGGCGAAGGTGGATGTGACGTAATCCTCCCAGAAAAAATGACACGTGTTTATTCTAGAACATTCCCAAACGTTCTAAGAACATTATGGAATAATTGCCGTTTACTATACAGGGTGTCTTAAATTGAGTAGGATAACATCGCTATCTTTGTTATTTTTATACTTACTGATTCAGTTAAATTGACAAAGTTGTGTAGTTTTTGATGCTGGTGGATATTTCGATGCGATATTTTGAAAAAAAGAATTCGATTCGTAGATAATTGGAAGAAAAGTGAAAATCGCCATTTTTACAAAGTTTAAATATTTTAGTAACAAAGAGAGCTATCGAAAAAAGTTTTAAATAAACGTTGCAAAATTCGATGGGATAAATTCAATGGACGCAGAGTAGTATTTACAGAACAGTCAAGAAAATTATACATTACTGGCGAGGAAATATTGAAGTACGAGGCCCCTCTGGGGCCGAGTACTTTAATTTCCGAGTCAGATAATGTCATTTTACCCGAAATCGTATTTTAATATGAAATTTCAATTTTTATATAGAATTTCAATCAATCAGTGATGACAGGAGTCATTGTAGACATTTAGCAATGTCACAAATGCGGCCGGTAAAGTGACAGGTGCGATCGGTAAAGAGACAGGCGCGGCCAGTCAAGTGACAAGAGGCAGGAAACGTTGCCTCTGCCTCTGTCATGGAAACTACAATTTCCTGACAGAAAGTAGGCACGAAAATGAGGGTTTCAGGACGATTTTTGGATCGATCTGAGACAATTTTTTTTTTCGGGGCTCAAAAAAAGGCAGTGTATAACCTTCCTTTTTTACCAAAGATTGACTTCACCAAAATTTCTCGGGAAAACACTTTTTCTTATTAATTTTGGTGCGTAGAATCCAAAACAAATCGTACTTTTTCGATCGGACTTCTCAATCAAAAGTTATGGACTAGAAACCAATTTCGAA
Source organism: Photinus pyralis (assembly GCF_008802855.1). Taxonomy (NCBI): domain Eukaryota; kingdom Metazoa; phylum Arthropoda; class Insecta; order Coleoptera; family Lampyridae; genus Photinus; species Photinus pyralis. Next base: position 14,158,164 of record NW_022170878.1, read on the forward strand.
AGAAAATTCAAAGGGCTGTAACTTTTGAACTAGTAGCCCAATCTTGGAACTGTTTGAAATGATGGATTCTACAGGCCACATTCTATAAGAAAATTTTTTTCCGGGTCGATCTGAGACAATTTTTTTTTCGGGGCTCAAAAAAAGGCAGTTATTTACCTTCCTTTTTTACCAAAAATCGACTGCACCAAAATTTCTCGGGAAAACACTTTTTTTTATTAATTTTGGTGCGTAGAATCCAAATCAATTCGTACTTTTTCGATCAGACTTCTCAATCAAAAGTTATAGACTAGAAACCAATTTCGAAAAAAAATTCAAAGGGCTGTAACTTTTGAACTAGTGGCCCAATCTTGGAACTGTTTGAAATTATGGATTCTACAGGCCACATTCTATAAGAAAAATTTTTTTCCGGGTCGATCTGAGACAATTGTTTTTTCGGGCCTCAAAAAAAGGCAGTGTAAACCCTTCCTTTTTTACCAAAAATCGACTGCACCAAAATTTCTCGGGAAAACACTTTTTCTTATTAATTTTGGTGCGTAGAATCCGAAACAAATCGTACTTTTTCGATTAGACCTCTCAATCAAAAGTTATAGACTAGAAACCAATTTCGAAAAAAAATTCAAAGAGCTGTAACTTTTGAACTAGTAGCCCAATCTTGGAACTGTTTGAAATTATGGATTCTACAGGCCACATTCTATCAGAAAATTTTTTTCCGGACCGATCTGAGACAATTTTTTTTTCGGGGCTCAAAAAAAGGCAGTTAATAACCTTCCTTTTTTACCAAATATCGACTGCACTCGGGAAAACACTTTTTCTTATTAATTTTGGTGCGTAGAATCCAAAACAAATCGTACTTTTTCGATTAGACCTCTCAATCAAAAGTTATAGACTAGAAACAAATTTCGAAAAAAAAATTCAAAGGGTTGTAACTTTTGAACTAGTAGCCCAATCTTCCTACTCCTTTCTGTAGTTCTCTCCATTTCCTTCTCTCGATTATGAAAAAGTGTAGAAGTCGTTGTTGGCCCTTCTACGCCCTCGTAAAAACGAACCTTACTTGCCCACTTCTGTTCACAAAAGATTTAGTTACATGACTCTATTTACATTTATAGTGTGTTGGAAATCCGTTAATTTGCATAGTCGAATTGGAATATTGTAACCCTAAACCAAGACTTAACTTGAATTTCGCATTCTCTAGCCACAGTCAGTTTTTTTAACAATCCCCCAGGAAAGTGGAACGCACGTAAAACGAAAGTTTGAAAATGTATTTGTTCCATAATAATTAGTCTCTTTGCGTATCCTAGCTACAAATGCTGTATTAAAGTTTTATTCTGTTGCACTAATTGCCTTATTTTCGGTTTTATTAACAAAATGAAACTATGAAATCAAATTGCCTAGTTTATGTTTTGAATGTAACGTGGCGACATCTACGGGTTGGCTTGTCGACCCGAGGCGGTACGGTTCCGCGCTAAGTTACAGAAATCTGCACTTTCGCGGCGAATCTGTACCTGGCGTATTGATTCCCAGGTCGTATGCGCATGCTCAAAGTTCTGGAGGAAATTTCAAACTGGAATTTTTACAGAGGGGAAGAAAAAGTATGCCTTAATGGGACAGGCGTGCATGGTAATATACTGTAATCTGATAAAGGGCCCCTTAAATTACATTTGAGTTTGTTTAACGTAATTCCGACATTAATCTACGTTTCCTTGCAGCACCGTAGCGAATTTGCATGTAAAGTGATCTAAAGTACTTTCAGGGAGCTACGATGATGTTTCAAAGGAATATTATTTGAACAGGAACGTGATGATCATGTTTAAAGTCGGGCACGTTTTGTTTTCAAAAGAATTAGTGTTTCACCGTACACCGTAATTATACATAACGCTATTATAACATTACGGAGTAACACCTACACAAAATAATGTCGTAACGCGATTCTTTCTGTGTACATAAATAATCAAGTTTTTGGAACATACCGGATTGTTCCTGGTTCAGAGCAGCATTGCGTACTTTTTTCTTCCATGTAACATAAGTTCGCCATAACATTTTTTTTGTCCAGGACTGGGCCGAGGGAGTCACACCAGCCGATGTGTATAGGGAAATGTTACTTCAGCAATATTGCATGCCGTGCAAAATGTTATATAACAATTTGTTGAAAAGAGGTAGCATTCATTTTAAATGATATGTGACTGTTACGGAAGGAGAACGTAACATAACTACATTACATTTAAATTGTCTCCGTTACGTTTATGTTACATAACAGTTGCGTACTCGAAAGTTATATACCTAACTACAATGTTGCCATTCCAGGATTTCTACAATGTTTTATATTAGTGTCATCACATTTGGTCCTGGAGGAATGCGACAGTTACATGCTCTCCGCATTATTATTTCTTGAGTTATGGACACACTAGTAACCGTGTTCGGTATTTTTTTACCTTAATCTCAACCAAACATTCAATTTACGTTTATCTTAAGTCAATTTCGTTTCTATTTACCATATTTGAAGGTTTCCAGACCGTTTCTATCAGGCAAGTCTTAGAGCTCTATACTTTCTTTCTTGAAGTATAGAACTTGAAAATCGTATAAGGTGTGCGCCCGCCTTTAACCTTTTTAGCCTCTTTGGTGCGATAGTCCTTTAGTGTTTTAGCTCTCGTTCATCTCTTTATTCTTTTTGTAACATTCTACCCTGTCATGTTCCTTTTCAGCTTCTGCTCAGTCTCGGTTTAATGTATTTAATCGAAACTGTAGTTTTTTTTACAAATTTTGCAAAAGTTCGGAATCGTTTCTAAAATGTCTTAAACATTTACCAAATTTTACACATTACAAAATGTACTACACTATGTCGAAAATGCGAGTCACGTAATTTCGGTCTGGATATCGGAAATGATAGTCGGGACATCCTGTATGTACATAATTCAGGTTATTTCATAAGGTATTTTGTTTAATTTCAAATAGACACAGAATACGAAAAATTGTTGATTTATCATTTTAATGTTAGTTTCTTATTATTAATTTAGTCGGTGATTGTTTAATTCATTTAATTAGATTTCCTGTATTTAGTTTGTATGATAACTTTAAAACTTAGGGAACATTTAATGGAAATTTTTCCGAGAGCTTTTATCTGGTTTTTTCACTAACAATGTCACGTACGAGATAAGCGATGCAGATGTTTGATCAGTTGTGAAGGCGTAAATGGAATTTCGCGTGTCGATATTGATTTTATTAACGGGGGTGGTTTTTGCTTAAATAGCAAAAATTAAGAGTAAACGGGGCTCTCTCGGGTTATTTTGAAAGAGAGCGTATTTGGCTGTGACGTGTATGTTTTGTTTATGTTATGTACGAGTATGTTGATGTACTGGACCATATTTTAAAACTCCCGAAACAACCTTATACACTGTGCCCGAGATAAGGAAAGCGACTTTGGGCATTCTACTCGTAGACAGGGTAAGAGATACAAATTAAAGCCCTTTTCATTCTGAATTTAATGATAGCACTTTAGGTATTTTCGCTACAAGAATTGCAGGATCATTTATTGACCAACATACCTTGGTTTGGTGGATGCTCTTGATATCTATGGGCACTTTTTTTTTGGATAATCTGAATCTGTCCTCGGAATATTCATAACACCCTAGATAATGATAATAATAATAATAAATCGTTTATTGGGATTAACATAGAAGGTACATGAGCTTGATCATTACAATTACCTAGTCCTTCCAGTTTCCCCCGAGGAATTAAGATTCAGATTGGTCAAAAATATTAACCGCCTGGTCTACCACCACCAGATGTAAAAGCTACAGGTCACTTTCTTATTTCTTATGGACGCCATGCTGGATTTTTATGGAATGACCACCCTGTACAGGTCCGTAGTAGGAATGTTTTTAATTAAGCCCGAAAAAAGTCACCGGAGCCATGAAAACCACACCAACTATGGCCATGGAGGCGCTTCTGGGACTATATCATATATGCAAAAGCCGTACGGACGCCACTGGTAGAGATGTACATCAGAAAATACGTATAGAAGACAATTTGGATTCCGAAGGGGTTTGGGAATCAGAGATGCAGTTGGAGAAACTGTAAGTCTGTGCCTAGTAGATCGGAAAAGACATTCGATTGTGCGAAATACGAAAAACTGTTAGACATTTTAAAGGACAAGAGTGTGGATTCGAGAGAAGGAAGATTAATCACCAACTTGTAGACGAAGCAGGAGGTGGCACTGAAGGTATGGAATAGGAAGATGAGCTATAGGCAGGGATGTTGTCCAACTATAAGGAGGATATGACGAAGAAGTGCTGGGAAAGGAATAAAAGTAGGCGGCACAAATGCTGAAAACACGCGGAAATGAAATGCTGAAACGACTGAAAGAAATTTATCCATAAGAAGTCGAAGGTAAAGAAAGTTGAAGCAAAGGAAGTAATGGATGTAAAGGCAAGGGGAGAGAAGAATTAGTAAAACAAGTAAATTCTTTACAAGACCATTGGTTGAATGAAAAGGAGAAAATGATAGGAATTGAAATGGCCAAGACAGCGTATATGAGAAAGAGAGCGAGTTTTGAGTGTTTTGTTATATGGGTGTGATATAATAATAAAAGAGAATTAGAAAAACTGAAAGCATTCGAGGTGTGGACTTGGAGGAGGTTGTTAAAAGTAAAATGAAGCGATAAGGTTAGAAAGAAGAGCAGGAGGAGAAAGACAAAAGCAATATTAGAAAGAGAAAGAAAAACGGGTTGAGGGGAAGTGGAATGTCGGCGAGGGATCGGTGGAGGCGGAAGGTGGAGGGAAGCGAGGAAGGAGGGATGGAAAACATTTAAGACGCGGTAAACATATGAAGTAAATTCATGTTTATTATATTGAAACAATTCACCGGAATTAATTTCTAAGCTCATAGCCGATAGTAATGGTCGTCGGGATGGGTTGTCGTCGGGAAAACGGTGCCGGAATGTACATCGGCGAGATGGGATGCATCGCAAGACTTTCCTGCAGGTATTTGACCCAAATGTGGGGTGGTTTGAGTGACGTTGGGGGTGGATGACGACAAAGCCAAAAGGAAGAGAATGAAGAAGATATAACCACCGTTCAATAAGTAAAAAAAAAAGCAAACCGCAAATACATTCGTGGTTTCCTCTCTAAATTATTCAAATGGTGATTAATTGACCGATATAAGAACAAGGAAACTCTAGAAACCTTGGAAAATATTTATTTTGCAAGACAAGTACACTTGAGTCTAGGTTGCCTGTATAGATACAGTTCAGATTGTAAACATGTAGCTAAAAACCCCTTTCTTTTAAACAAATGTTGCGTAATTTTCAAGTAATTATTTACGCTACATAACCATCATTAGATAAACGGCAGGGAATCGCTAAATATAAGCCAGTAGTCAGTTCGACTAGCAACGATAAAGATGTTCAGCGCGTCGCTTCTAATTTGTTTGTTGCCCATTATCGTACTGGGTAAGTTACCTTTCTCTTTGCTTTTGCGTTTGCATTAACGGTGTAGATGCAGGAGATTCGGGTCCGACCGATTTTTACCCGGAAGATCTTTGCAGTGCGCAAGGAGGGCAGTGTATCAAACTAGATGAATGTTCGGTGCCCGTGGACGACATATATCTCAACCTTTGCCCCGAGCAACAAGCAGAGGGAGCCGAATGTTGCCATGGAGGTAAGTAAACGCGGAATGAGCCGCGGATCGCTAGGTAAAGTCCTCTGGTTCCAGTTTCCACGAAAGAATACCGCTGCAAAAGGTTCGGAGGCGATTGCGTAGCGGATGGTCGCCCGTGCCCCGATCACCTACAAAAACCGCAAGCTACGGATTGCCTAAAGGGAACATTTTGCTGTATTTTTATATAAATAATCTTAGTTGTAGAAACAAGTAGGTATAAATAAAGTATGGTTCAAGGGTATGCTTCCAACAATCAACAGAATTATCTAATCGGATAAAAATCAGTTCAACCGTGCAGTTAATGCTGAAAATAGTTCTGTTGGTACTTCAACTTACCCACCACCATATTGAGAAAGACGACACCTACCTGAAACAAAGAAAGAAAATCAAATTTATGACAATTTATTTTCGATTGTATATTAATCGTATGGTGCAAAAAGTTACGTTTGGCAAGGCTATATAACATAAAAGGTTCAATTAGGTAGTTAACAAAAGTCAATTTAGATGAACGTTATTGCTCTCCCACCGATTTACTCTCGCGTATTGATCGCAATTTGTGCTCCGCAATCACCATAACATCCTCCACACTTCTGGTGGCGCGTGAGCACTGATTGCCGGCAGTCGTATCACCTGCTCTACCCTGGTTATAAGTTATAACCACTCCCCATTTTAGTTTTGGGCTTCAGACTTCCGCCCGTAGAGTAGAATCGAGGTTGCCGCCGTTGCCAGTGCTCTTTTTTTCGAGGCACGTGCCCCTCCAGCAATGGGCACAATTCTGGTAAGCGCACCGTATGTCCGCATGCTATCTTCACATGAGATATCAAGGTCAGCAGTTTCTTCTCCTCCCTGTCCCTAAGGCTATTTTCGTTTCCTCCGGCACCAACTGTACATCACGTGTCCCCATCCAGTTATTGATTTTTTCCACCGCCTTGCCAATTTTTCACAAGCTCTGTCCAAACTTGTGTCACGGGTCACGGACCTAATTTCCATGGTCACCTCTCCCGCGACTTTCACCTTGGTGTAATTTACCAAATCATCGCCCACGCGTCACGCGACTTTTACCCTGACCTAATTTTCAAGGTCACCGCCCACGTGGCACTCAACTGTCATCTTGACCTAATTTCAAAGGTCACCTCCACGCCATCGCGAGCGACCTTGAAGTCGCCCCTGTATAACTACTCATAATACATTCCTGTCCTAAAACAGACTCTTGCGGCACTCCTGGACCCATCCCTGAGGTTTTTTTTAGCCATAGTGCGATAGCTCCGCAACAGTTCCACTGCGTATTCTTCCTCACCAAACTCACGCAGCGTCTTTCTGGGTGGCGAATTAAATTTATTTATTTAATTAGGTAGTTAACAACGCAGTTACCACCCTGCGCCTCGAACCATCTTCCTCTCCTTTCTTTAATATAGTTTTCCTCGAACCACACGCTTCTTTCCACATCCCGAATTTTTAAAAAAGGCGTCGCCAGTTGCTGATTTTGCGATTCGGCTCAAAGGACCATTGTCTGAATGCAATACATGCAATTTTTCATCTTTTCTGATCGTCTGCAAGAGTATTTCAAGAGTCGCGCGGTTTATCTTTCTGTGGTTCCACCCCTTTTCTACCTGCCAGTTTCCAACCTGAGTCCCGAACCATCTCTCTCTCCTTTCTTAGTTTTCCTCAAACTACACTATTCTTTGGGCCATCCCGATTTAAAAAAAAAAGCGTTACCAGTTATGGTGGGCATAAGCACAGATATACGTAAAGAAATCTGTGACATAAGAAACTTATTCGCCGAAGGATAGGCAACACACGCTGCTCGCACTGGGTGGAAAATTGCATATACACACGTAGGCAGATATCCATTTTTGTCCATGTTTTTAGCATCCCATACGGAAAAGGTTGGAGCGAATGCCTCCGAGCTTCTGAGGCAACCAAGCCCCTAACGCAGATGGTAAGGGAAACCATGTAAAAAGTAATGGAAAAATTGATGGAGGGAGTAAAGGCGGAAATAAGGAGGGCAGATAATGAGACACAAAGAGTATGTAGATAAAATGAAAGAGAAAATAGGATTAGGGGAAGAGAAATGGGATAAGGAAATAGAAGAACCAATGGAAAGGATAGCAAAACTAGAAGAAGAAAATGGGAGAAAGGAAAGAGAGAAGATAAGGAACAATATAACGGTAAAAGGAGTAAAGGTGGAAAAGCGAAAAGAGCGATAAAGCACGGAGAAAACCTGCATGTAGAGGCGAAAGTAAAGGAGGCGAGAACATCTGAAGTAGGGGGAAATGAGATAGTAATCGCGGAATTAAAATGGGCAAAGAAAATTGAGCTATGAGGGGCAGGGGTTAAAGGGGAGCGGGATATAGATCACGAGTTGAGGTATGAAGAAAGAAGGGTACAGAGAGTAATTAGAAGAGGCGGGGAGTGAAAGAAGAAAGGGTAAGAAAGTAAGATGGGGATAAAGGAAATTAATCGTGAAGATGAAAAATACAGATCGAGTAACAAATGAAAATGATAGTGAGAAGAAAGAATGGGAGAGAATGGGAGACGAAAGGGCGGGGTTTGGAGCGAGAAATTAAAAGTCAAAAAGAAAAGACAGGGGGGAAAGGGTTAGGGGAGGGGGATAGAAAAAAACAATAGGAGAAAGTAGCAAAACGAAATAAAAATGGAGATAAGTGCCATGAAATTGACGTTCTGGAATGTGGCGGGGGGTAGCAATAAAAGAAGCTCAATTCTGGGAGTTTGTAAGAGGATATGATGTCGGGATGGATAGAAGAAAAGAACTGGAAGAAAATACATAACATGCTACCGATTGAAGACATGGAAAAACCAATTTGGGAATAATATATAGGGAAAACAAAAGAAGGTATATTAACAGAGGTAAAAAAGGGGTATGGGAATGTGGGGGGTGGGGGGTGAAAGAGGATGAAGGCATTCAAGAAAGATGAGTGGAAATGGAGGTGAAGAGAATTAGAGAAAGAATGAAAGGTGTAAAAATAATGTAGAAAATTGGGGGGAGAGTTAAATTCCAGAACTTGTAACAAAGAAAAATGAGTAGAGATGGGGAGAGAAACACAAGATAGAAAATTAAAGTATAAAGAGTGAACCAAAGAGGAAGAAGTGAGGTACACAACAGTGAATTAAAAAAAAACTGGAAGAAATAGATGAGTTTAAGGTAGGAACAAGAATAGAATGGAAGTTAGTGAAGAAAAAAAGATTAAGAAATAGAAAGATACAAAGGCCAAGGGAGATACAGATATGGACCAAAGAGACTGTTGAGACTTATAGAAGGTGACCAGAGGTACAAAAAGGAGTGGAAAAATTTGAAGGAGAAATAACACGGAAACAGGAGAAGGGAGAAATAATAGAAAAGAGTGGTGAGACAGAGAGAGTGTACAGATGAAAGGCACAGATACAGAATAATGATGGAGAAAAAAGGAGACATAGAGAAGGAGTTTAGAAAACAAAACAAAGTACAAAAGAAAGTGCAATGAAAAAACCATGGAGGAACGATGTAAAAGACAAATCAGGGAAACAAAAACAGGAAATTACTTTTGGAAGATGATAAATAGAGAATAGAGTACAGTTACAGGACTCGAAGCAGCACGTTATCAAGGATTTATTAGGAATAGCTTATTTCCGTATAATATTTTGGGAAATTTCCCCTTGCAAACGTATTCCAAGATCAATGAGATTATTGATTTTTGTTACCGCCCGCACGTTAGTAAGGAAGGTACAATTGCGTTGTGGTAAAAAATAACACACCCACCTTTTTGGCGGAAATGAAGATGTCGGTCGATCTGTACCCTTCATGACCTTGAAAACGTCCTGGAATAACGGAGATTCAAAATTCCTGTCTTGGTCTGAATGAATTTAATGCGAAGTGACTTGGAATTGTGATTTCTACTGCCCAAATGGGTTTAGGACGTTCATTTTGATTGGGGGTTGTTATCGCCACGGATTTTTATTAAATTTTCAAGTTTTCATTGGCGCAATTAGTTCAAAGCTTGAAATTTAAGGGGGTAATAATTCAGAAAATGACTTGGAATTGTGATTTCTACTGCACAAATGGGTTTAGGACGTTCATTTTCATTGGGGGTTGGAACCGCCACGGATTTTTATTAAATTGTCAAGTTTTCATTGGAAATGTCGAAAAATCAAAGTTGATAAGATTTGGGAAGGGAGAGCTTGGGAAATGGAAGTAGAATGGAAGTGAAGTGAATTTAAATATTTAGAGTACCAGAAGTAACTAAATAATAGGCAAATGCACTAATAAAGGAACGAAGAATAAAAGGGAAAATGGGGTTAAAACTAGAAGAAAGTATTACTGACTGTAAACGGAAGGACACCAAATTACATATAGAGGAGGAAACACAAAAATGAAGATAAGGATAGCGCCGTGACGCAGGGTGGTAAGTTTCAAGGAAAGGAATGGAAGAGTCAACAAAGATAAACACAAAAGGAAATTGGAGGGAACAATGAAAAGAATATTATGAAAGAAATGGATGCGGAAGGGTTGAGGACAAAAGGGGAAGAGGAATAGGGGAAAGGATGGAAGATGGACTTAGAAAAAAGGGCATAGGTACAAGCAGCTGATAAGGCATTGGTTCTCGAGATACCTAAGGAAGGGAAGAAAACATATCGAAGTAATTGTAAGGGTTAGGCGCGGAAACTATGAGAGAGGGATGGAAAAGTGGAGAAACGAAGAAGGAAGGAAATGCAGAATTGGTGGAGAGAAAGAGAAAAATATAGGCCACATGCCATAGGAATGTAGATAAGAGGCGGAAAGAGGAAAAGAAAGAAGGAGAGGAGGCTGATGATTTTTGAAAAAAGGGATTTGGTTTTTTTAATTCACTGTAAAATGTTTTTCCCAAATAGAGTTAATATTTGATTATAAAAAAATGAAGAACTCAAGTAAAAAAATGCAAAAAATTTCAAAAAGATTTTTTCGTGGAATTTTTTATTTTTTTGGAATCAATACTGAATAGTTTTAAATTTTTAGAAAGAGAATTTAATAATTTAATAATATAATTATGCCATGTTTTTAGAATTCTACAGGGTGTTCCATTAAAAAATTAGGTTAGGTCCTATAACTTTTGTGCCTGGCCCCGTATACTTATTTTGAAAACGGCAGATTATTCAACAATAATGACAAAGAAACTTGTAATGAACATGTATCTCTTCCTATTGGTTTTTGTACCTCTTTAAAGTTTCTGTAGAAGTTTCTGTGGCCGTTGCAATTATTGTAGTATGTGGAATTGCTCTAGTTATTGCATTTTACTTACTACATTCTGATGTATGTACTCCTTGTTGTCTTGTACTGTGGTTTCCGTAGCTGCAGGAAATGTTGTAGCTCTGCAGTCGCAAGTTTTATAGTTTCTGTTGGCTTCTCCGTAGGAAAAGAGACAAACAACGGCAAGTTCAACATTAAATATTCACACACCAGGAAATTTCAGATAATCACAAGGCGAATGCGTGACACAAAAATCGATCGCTATCATCTAATTAAATGTACTGATTTACCGATGTGACATCTGCAGATAATCTAAGTCATTTTAATGCTATTTCGATTTTTTTTAACAAAGGGCGGACCTCGATAAAAATAGAAACTGAAAAACCTTCCTGTGTAGGTATAACAATTAAAATTGGAAGGGATGCGTTTCTAGTCACGCAACTTACAATGTATTCTTGAATTGGAAGGTTCAAAACCCCCATAGCTTTATTTACATACGCTTCCTTTCGCGTGCCCGTCAATTTTCTCCGTTATCTCAGGATTACTTATGGAATTGTACCGACATTTAAACCGGACACCTCCAATCGGCACGAAATCTTTGCCAGAGAAGCATATTCTAGCTTGGATGCATTTCCCATCAATTTCATCCTTTATTGGGTCTAAAGCGCCAATGAAATCCACGGGACATCGACTCAATACACTGTTAGCTAATGAAATTACAAGCGTTCGGGCAAATTTGCCCTACACGCACCCCATAATTGCGACATTTAATTATGTTTCCCTTATAGGCAATTTAATAACGCTGGCTGGCAGGAGATCTTAATTAGTTTAACTGGTCTGGGCCGGTATCGTCGTGCCGTTTTGTCACGCGCCGCTGCTACAAGTATTAACTAATTATCTCAACTGAGATTCTAATCCAATGGGATTGAAAGAAAGGGATTTCAACCACTCGAGTTAACCGGAGCTTATAAATAATATAGAGAAAAATGAGGTGTCAATCAACGTCGAGTTGGGGTGTTGCGAAGAAACGCAGGGGAGCGAGAAAGTGCCATTTACCTTTAGCACAACGTCAAGATAATTTGACGGAAAATCTGATATAGTACTAAATATCAGGAAGCTAGAATTCATTCCTTTCAGAAAAGCTTCATCACTGCCAATGTAAATATGTACCTATCGTGGTAGTTTTACCACGTTCGCATCCAGGAAAAATGGCAGTCCATAATAACAGTTTCTCCTTTTCAGCATTTTCTACAAGTTCTTCTTCAACACTTTCTTACATTCCTTTTCAATTTCTCTTTATGTCGTGTCATTAAAATTGTGATGACTAGGGAATGCAATACCGGGATAACCTTGCTTTTTTACCAAAAATCGACTGCACCAAAATTTCTCGGGAAAACACTTTTTCTTATTAATTTTGGTGCGTAGAATCCAAAACAATTCGTACTTTTTCGATCAGACTTGTCAATCAAAAGTTATAGACTAGAAACCAATTTCGAAAAAAAATTCAAAGGGCTGTAACTTTTGAACTAGTAAAGTTATCGACTAGAAACCAATTTCGAAAAAAAATTCAAAGGGCTGTAACTTTGGAACTAGTAGCCCAATCTTGGAACTGTTTGAATCATGGATTCTACAGGCCACATTCTATAAGAAAATTTTTTTCCGGGTCGATCTGAGACAATTTTTTTTTCGGGGCTCAAAAAAGGCAGTGTATAACCTTCCTTTTTTACCAAAAATCGACTGCACCAAAATTTCTCGGGAAAACACTTTTTCTTATTAATTTTGGTGCGTAGAATCCAAAACAATTCGTACTTTTTCGATCAGACTTCTCAATCAAAGTTATAGACTAGAAACCAATTTCGAAAGAAAATTCAAAGGGCTGTAACTTTTGAACTAGTAGCCCAATCTTGGAACTGTTTGAAATCATGGATTCTACAGGCCACATTCTATAAGAAAATTTTTTTTCGGATCGATCTGAGACAATTTTTTTCTCGGGGCTCAAAAAAGGCAGTGTATAACCTTCCTTTTTTACCGAACATCGTCTGCACCAAAATTTCT
>NW_022170878.1:14171190-14183297 GCF_008802855.1 Photinus pyralis
CGATTTTCAGATTGTGAAACCTGTTTGGTGACCTAAATCAAATTTAACTAGTAAAAATAGACCAATTGCCGCGGGGGGGTAGTGTGACTCCCTACTATCAAGTTGGCAAGCACATCCCCGAAATTGGTTTAAAGAGCAGAAACAAAAGAGGATGAACACAATTTGAAACAGAAACAATTAACGAAAATGCATTGATCGACAAGAGAGGAATTATACGCTAAAAGTTTGAAGTTTCCAAACGCTTTATAGGAATTTTCCGCATCATGACTATTTCTCAAACTACTTAACGGTCTTTTCGTGTCGCCATACAATTGAAAAACTTTTAAGGAGCAGCTCGGTTACTAAAGTTTCAAGCAAAATGGATTTGTAGCTTCCCATTAACCTCCTTTCTGGGGGTAATTAAAGGGGTTGATTGATTAAGGTGGTGGCTGGTGGCTAATTGCAATAAAGTGAAAGTATTTTAATTAGCTGTAGTTTAATGTGTGAACAGTGTGAAAAACGTTGACGATTATAATCGTTCATTGGGGTGCTTTAAGAGAACTCCCCACATTCAAATAAATTTTTTCTCTTGCAATTCTGAGCGTTAAATACCCCCAATTTGTACGATTTGCCCAGGCATTATCGCAGAGTAGTTTCAAATTTGTAGGTAATTGTAAATCAAACCCATTCAGAAGGTCTTTTAGAACAGTACTAGCGTTTATGATCCCTTCTCGATTTAGTTTTCTAGTCGCCAATATCCTTTCAGAGCAATATATGGTCATTTAGGTTTTAATACAGAGGTTCTCAGAAGGCTTCAAAATTTTCTACACATCGTGGAGCCTTCTTCGCCCTTCTTAACTTCCTCCAGAGACTTTTACACTCACCGCTTGGCGGTTTATCTAGATTTTTTCAAAGCCTTTTACATCATTTCAAACCTAAAAGGCTCTTCCAAAGATTCCTAGATCTGTTTCAATGCCTTCTTATGCGATGTTCAAATCAAACCGTTTTTTCCAGCGCTTTCTGTTTCCAGATTTCTACAACCATCTTCCTAGACCATTTCATAACCACCCAGGTACTTATAATATTTCCTAGGTCGTCCGAAATGCTTTCTAGAGACAGAGAAAGATACCAAAGCTCTTCATAATCCCTCTATGTCTACTCCAGAGCATCAGTGAGGGTTCTCTAGGTCCTTTCAAAGGTCTACAACCACCTCCAAATTCCCCAAGCTCTCTAGAGCGCCTTGTTATCCAGGAAGTGAGGAATCACTCCGAAGTTGGAGGAGTTCTTCGGGGTCAACGACGTCAGGATGGAGAAGGCCTGGGGAAACCACTCCATTAAAGATCCTCTATATATTTTCCGGATTTGAAATAGTCCCCAATTCGAATCTCCGGGGGTACCCAAAGAATTCAAGAAAAACAATAAGGAGAAGGAAAAAGGTAAGTTGCGGAGGAGACCTGGGAACGTAAGAGGTCTACTAAATCAAAAAAACCTTAAAAATCTACGGAAACAGATATTGAGCAAGCTGATGATAATTTTCTAGGAGGTGCCATCAAATTTCATTTTTTTGGGAGATATTTCATACATCAAAGCTCTAAGGATAAACGTTTGAGGAAGAATTTATCACCGGGGGGACTGGGGGGTATGGAATGCCGACCTTTTCTTTAAAGCAACTATCAGAGTAACCCACTCCTTCTGTGTGCTGGGGGGTATTCCATACCCCCCAGACCCCCCGGTATTAAGTTCTCCCAAAATGTTGAAAACAATTTGCAAGCTTATGACAATTTTCTAGGAGGTGCCATCAAATTTCATTTTTTTGGGAGATATTTCATACACCAAAGCTCTAAGGCTAAACGTTTGAGGAAGAATTTATCACCGGGGGTCTGGGAAGTATGGAATACCCCCCAGGAAAAAAAGAGAGATCTACCGACCTTTTCTTTAAGACAACTGTCGGAGTAACAGACTCCTTCTACGTGCTGGGGGGTATTCCATACCCCCCAGACCCCCTGGTATTAAGTTCTCCCAAAATGTTGAAAACAATTTGAAAACTTATGACAATTTTCCAGGATTTTCCTTTTTTGGGAGATATTTCATACACCAAAGCTTTAAGGCTAAACGTTTGAGGAAGAATTTATCACCGGGGGGTCTGGGAGGTATGGAATACCCCCCAGGAAAAAAAGGGAGATCTACCGACTTTTTCTATAAGGCAACTGTCAGAGTAACAGACTCCTTCTATGTGCTGGGGGGTATCCATACCCCCCAGACCCCAGGGTACTAAGTTCTCCTAAAATGTTGAAAACAATTTGAAAACTTATGACAATTTTCCAGGATTTTCCTTTTTTTGGGAGATATTTCATACACCAAAGCTCTAAGGCTAAACGTTTGAGGAAGAATTTATCACCGGGGAGTCTAGGGGGTATGGAATACCCCCCAGGAAGCAAAGGGAGATTTACCGAGCTTTTCTTTAAAGCAACTGTCATAGTAACCCACTCCTTCTATGTGCTGGGGGATATTCCATACCCCCCAGACCCCAGGGTACTAAGTTCTCCTAAAATGTTGAAAACAATTTGAAAACTTATGACAATTTTCCAGGATTTTCCTTTTTTTGGGAGATATTTCATACACCAAAGCTTTAAGGCTAAACGTTTGAGGAAGAATTTATCACCAGGGGGTCTGGGAGGTATGGAATACCCCCCAGGAAGCAAAGGGAGATTTACCGAGCTTTTCTTTAAAGCAACTGTCATAGTAACCCACTCCTTCTATGTGTTGGGGGGTATTCCATACCCCCCAGACCTCCCGGTGCTAAGTTCTTCCAAAATGTTAAATGAATTTGAAAGCTTATGTCAATTTTCCAGGAAGTGCCATCAGATGTTAATTCAGTCACCTGACCTGGACGTGCTGTTAGTCACAATTCGCCCCAATAACTAAACAGACCGAAACGATTGCCACTCCATTCGTGAAACGACCCCATTCTCTTCTTAACGATTTCGGAAAATCACTGTTAAAGTTTACGAGATCGTGTTAATCGGATGTCGGGATAATCTCGCGAGTCCCTACAGGATCACGCGAGCAGTTCCCGAGGGTCGAGCAATACACTCTAAATGGAAATGCGGACACGTGTCGATGTCTCGACTTAATACATTACGGGGCCAGTAAAAGCTCGCTCGTGGTTAAAAATAAAGTGGAACGTCTGGAAAGAGCGACAATAACAAACAATATGCGTACTCGATTTTGAAAGCTCGCTGAATAATTTATCTTTTGGCACGGCCTGGCGGATTTCATCGGCCAGGGCGGAACGGGCGGCGAAGCGGGGCGAAGGACGGTACCTTTGCGCTGCAAGAATCGACCTTTCTTCCAGATTTGAAAAACATAAGTGACCTCGACGTGCAAACAACACATATCGATTTACCTCACATTTAGTGGTAAAAGTCACGAAAGGGAGGGAGCTTTTCGTTTTTCAGATTTACACTGCCTTTTACAGTTCAGCGTGAGCTTTTTATTTCCGATATAAATCTATAAGCTCCCACTTAAGCGTCTATAGACAATTTTATACGGAATGAGATGTAATCGCTCTCAACAGGTTATGGGCCCCGGACCTAATTAAATAGCACCTAGTGATAGCATTAAAAATTTACAACGAAAATACTTTGAATCGGACGTTTGCAAACTGCGGAAAAACAAAAGAAAATAGCTAAATGGCGCTCAGTAGAATTCCATTTAAATTTTGTGGAAAAGCGCCTTCTGAACCCGATTGTGATATGCATGCAGTTTTGAATAAAACATGCAAAGTTGAAATATTTATAGAGCTCTTTTCTTGACGCATTCCCAAAGATGAAAGTGAAATACAACGTTTCATTCGGTGTTCGTACTCCCCCCCGCCCCTCCACCGGTCGTATTGGCTAAATTCGGCACCTGAAATATTTGTGCTTTATTCCCCTCGGATAATATTCGCCATCACAAGATTCGTTTCCTTTACAAAACAAAATAAAAATGAGAGGGAAGTAACATTAAAATGATGTGATTCTGGGAGTTTGTAAGAGGGTATGATATCGTAGAGATGGTAGTATGATGGATAGAAAAAATAAAGAAGAGGATATCGAGTGAATATATATTGTTGTGTTAATTTGCGAAGTTTGGGCGATGTCTAATTTTTGTTTATAGCCGTCTTGTAATTTGTTTATTTTATTTATTTAATTGTAAAGAAATTACGTATTACCAGATAAAGAATATCTCGAATTTATTTTCGTAATGTTAAACAAGAATATCTCATGTTTTCCTCCGGTCGTAGATAAGAGTTGCGCTTGTCTCTGAAAATTGACTAATTTTGTAAACAGATGTTTGTCGCAGGTGCACGTTTAGTGTACGCCGGTTTCGTGTGACATATATAGTTCAAACGGCTGTAACTTTTGATCTAGTAGTCCAATCTTGAAACTGTTTTAAATTATGGATTCTACGGGGCAAACTCTATAAGAAAATGGTTTTTCCCGGTCGATCTCAGACAATTTTTTTTACGGCCAAAGAAAAGCAAGTGTATTACCTTCGTTTTTTACCAAAAATCGACTACTCCAAAATTTCTCGGGAAAACACTTTTTCTCATTAATTTTGGTGCGTGGAATCCAAAACGATTCGTACTTTTTCGATTGGACCCCTCAATCAAAAGTTATGGACAAAAAACCAATATATACACGGTGTCCATTTTTCGAGTGCCACTATGGGGATCTCGCTTATCTTAAGAGATAGACATTTGGTTAAATGAGGGCAAAGTTGCGAATTTTCGTGTTGAATAATAATCTGAAAAGAAATTTAAAATATTTTCAATAGTTTTGAAAATATCGCAAAAAAAAGAAAATTTCTGATTTTCGTTTTTAATTTTTTCATAGTAAACTAATCGTTCTAGGCATTTCTAATTAACACATTATTCAGACACTTTTTAATGGAGAGTTCGAAACCGGCATCCCGTTTTCAATAACTTTTAAGATGACGGAGAAACGGGTGGCAACTTTAATTTTTTTATGGGCGCCGTTTTGGATTTTGACATTTTGAGATTGCGTCTTTTTTTCTCTTTACAACGATATATCACACATGGTGGTTCAGTAACACATTTTTCCTAAAATTACAATTTTAATTTTCTGCGAAGAGTGCTTTGGAAAAACAAAACGTTCTTTTGTTGTGAACAAAAGGTTGACTTATTTCAAGTAGTGTAATTTACGTTTGTGCTAAAATTATTGCGAAAATATTATTTAACGTTCTAATTTGAATTATAATTTTCTTGCAAAACGAAGGTTCAATTCTATTCAGATGAAAATCTCAACTCAACTAGTTCCCTGCCAACGCTCTAACCAGACAGATGGATCAAACTGTCATACTTTTGTTCACGATAAAAGAACGTTTTGTTTTTTCAAAGCACTCTTCCCGAAAAATTAAATGTTTTTTTGCGATATTTTCAAAACTACTAAAGATATTTTTAATTTCTTTTCAGATTATTATTCAGCACGAAAATTCGCAACTTTGCCCCCATTTAACCAACTCTCTATATCTTCAGGTAAGCGAGATCCCTATAGTGGCACTCGAAAAATGGACACCGTGTATATACAAAAAGTTCAAAGGGCTGTAACTTTTGATCTAGTAGTCCAATCTTGGAACTGTTTGAAATTATGGATTCTACGAGCCAAACTCTATAAGAAAATGTTTTTTCCCGGTCGATCTCAGACAATTTTTTTTTCGGCCTCAAGAAAAGGCCTTTACTAAAAATCGACTGCTCCAAAATTTTTCGGGAAAACACTTTTTCTCATTAATTTTGGTGCGTAGAATCCAAAACGATTCGTACTTTTTCGATTGGACCCCTCAATCAAAAGTTATAGACAAAAAACCATATAATATATATATATATATATATATATATATAACGTTTTCCTAGTTCTTGTTTGAAACTCCTTCACTCACAATATTCACACGCTAAAGCTACAGAATGTTAATATCGCGGAAACTTTAGGAGGGAGATGATACGAGGCTGGTAACATTGGAATTAGAAAGTATTTCTTTTATAGGGCAAATTTAGAATTATTAACTTTTCTTTATGATTTTCGCGTTTGTCCCGTAAATAGGTATTCCTGTTGGGCAAATAAAGGATTATTATTATTATTAAAATGCATTCGAAAATCGAGTTAACCTTGCAAAATCAAATGACCTTGCGAAATGGGATTTCCCCGGTGATGTAAATAAAGAGAGACCTTCTTTTATGGTACACGGTCATGCCCGGAAATTTCCCCGGGGAAAAAACCAAGGTCACGTGCTCAAAGCGCCGCGTCTTTTGTTAAGGATTATTGTGTTCTAGTGCTTGTATCGTGTAGATTCCGTAATGTAAGTGCCAGTTTGATTCTCCTAAAGTTTACGCGATTATAGTGATATTATGAACTGTGTAAGTGTGCAAACTTGGAAAAAATAAGGATTTTTGAAACAAGAAGTAGAAAAACGTTATATGTAAATATAGAACCTTCATTGTTTTGCTTGAACGCTTTGCTTTCCTCCTATGTAAAATTTGAAATGCATAATTTGTCATTTTTTAATAGTAGCTTATATTGCATAACAATTGATATTAATCTCATTGCAATATCCTTTCTCTCGTTTTTAACCACCCTGCACCACAAACAAGGTCACTTTTAGTTATACCACTGGATTTATGGTTCTCTTTTCCTTCTGTATTAAAAAACTGCATTTGTGGTATTCATCTCGGAAAATTCGGCCCTTAAATATTCGTCCTCACAAACTATATTTATGCTAGCAATTGAGTTTTGTTGAGGGGTAATTCAGATGATTTAGTGAAAATTTCATTGAGCTCCATAGTGGGGGAGATTCGTAAACTTTGGATACACGACCAAACTGTTCGCCCTGACCAGAGAACTTTATTAAACCCGATCCCTCACATCGAGGTTTGCCTTTTTTATTACTACTCACTCTTCGGTCCGATAAATCTCGCCTAATGTAACGAAAACGTGGACGGCAAGTTGTTTCATTGGGATAAAATACGATACTCGAGAGGTTTCGATTTCGCTATTAAATCAAGTCGGTCAACCCTCTGACTTTTCAGTCCGCGTCCTTCGGCGGAATGGAAAAAAGTCAATTAGATTTGCCAATATACAGCGATTAAGATTGAATGGGGAGCTTATAAGCAAGAGATCCTCCGGGTTATTGTTCGATGAGACGAAAATCCGTCTGAAAAGCTCCCGGGGCTGCATAAATTAGAATTGAACGTTCGTTTCGTGAACAGAGCGCTCGGTGAAATTAAATTTTGTAAAAGAACCTTCGGAGTTTTTGAGAATTTAAGAAAGTTGGAAAATACTGTGTAAAATTAGTATCTAAAAATTGAGGTTTGATGACAGGCACGTTTGTATACAATAATTAATGTAGCGAATTTTCTAGAACGAAGTCGATTAAGGATTAGTTCTTCAAGAAAACTGTGAAGTGTTATAGATTTCATAAATTCGGACATATCAAGTCGAATTGTCCTAAGAAGAAGCTACTTTGTGTATAAAACATATCTCCACCCTGCAACTTGTGCGACAGACTACAATTGCAACGCAACTTAATTTACACCCTTTTACCGAAGAGTTTAATTACGCCAGAGAGACAACTAAAACCGCCCCAAGTGTCGCCACAATTACCCTCCGACAACTGCCATAGAAACTAAAGACAGAAGGTGGGTTGAGATTATCCGTTGGCAGCTCGGAGAGCTTTTTACTACCCGCAATTTGGGATTAAATCAATCTATCATAAAAACGCGTGTATCATACTAAAAACTTTTCGCGCGAGCAGACTCTTCCCGTCAACGATCGTAAAGAGGCAGGGAGAGTGAGCTTAAAAACTCATAAACCACCACAGGGTATGGGTTTGAATTGACCCCATTTTAAATGGCTCCTCTTTGTGAAACTTTTACGGTCGCTAACAAAATGTCTCTTTACATGCGTTAACGAAAAATATGGACGGAATAATACACGAGCGATCGAGGGAGACCTTCTCATTATTATCATGCGTGGGCGGTTAAATGAGATTCATCCCGGCGAAAAGGGCTGGAAGCAGATTTGCTACCCTTTGTTTTTATTGCATAATTGAATGCGTATGAAAAGAGTAATTCGGTAAACCTAAAGAGAATGGCTCATTTGAGACTCTTCAATTCAAATTTTAAATTTTAAAATTGGTCGTCGCATGTCTAAGTTATGCACATTTCAGAAACAGCATCTCGGGTAATAATCCCCCCCCTCCCTCCCCCTTGAGACAGCAAAATTATAAGATCGTCTGGTACACCTTCAAGGTAAATGTAGCTAAAAACCGCAAAAGTGGATCTGGGCGGACGGATGGGCCGACGGACAGACTAAACGCAAACAAGCACTTTTTGATTTTTTTAAAAATGTGGTAAAAAATGGAACATTGACATTCACCCACGAGAACCCACGAATATTCGGAGATATTCGTGGCCCCCGGTAACATAGGTCCAAAGAATATTCATTCTCAGAATATTCGCACAATATTCGTTCTTGTAAAATTGAATTCCGCAAAATTTGTCCTTGAAGTACGCGCCCCCCTCCATTAACTGTCGAAAGCTCGCACTCGGAATTTTTTCATATGAAAAATAATGTTTCACTTCAAAAAAATTTGGCCCATTTAAAACTCGCACCCTCGGAGTATTCTAAATTTTACAGGAACGAATATTCTGAATATGGAATATTCCAGGTTCCACGAATAACTTGGAAGGTGGACATTTCATGGACATATTTTACATGGACGAATATTGTGCAGAAATTCTGCAGTAAATCTTTTGGGGGCAAGTGTTTTGGGGAAGGATTTTACAAATAGGAATATTTGAAATGAAAGTTTTCTTCAGGCCCAATTTTCTTGGACGGAGAATTTTTATTGGGTCTTGTTTTCTTCGGAGGAGAGATATCTAGAAAGCGAACTTTAATTAAGTAATTTTTGGGAGCGCGAGAATATTTATTGGGAGGGCTAATATTTCGGTGACATTTTTTAAAGAAGAAAATTCCAGGGAGCAGAAAATTTCCTCCAGGGTGAATTTTCCGTTGCGGGGGAGAATTTTGAATACTTCGAGAGTGCGATTTTTTGCAGGGGCGAATATTCCACCAGAGTGATTATTGGGCCACGAATATACCTGAATATTCGTGGGGTTTCATGGGAGAATGTAAATTCTCGATTTTCTACCGCATTTTTTAAAAATCAAAAAAGTGCTTGTTTGCGTTTAGTCCGTCCGCCTGTCCATCCGCTCGTCTTTATAAACAAATAGCATCCATAAAATTCTACTTATGTAGTTCAATGGTCAAATTAAATCTCGCACGAAAAAGAAGTACTTCCTTCGAGGGACAAATTTCTTAGGCACGAATATTCTAGGGACAACGGTTATTTTCTGGATTTAGGTGGAAAGTGGTTGGAGGTAGAGTTACCGGTGTCAATTGTGCGAACCAAATATCGAGGAGGCGAGTTTTCAATTCCCAATGGCATATCTGGAGTAACTATTCCAACAATGAGTATCACGGGAAAATTTTCTTTGGGGCCGCGCCTTCTTGGGGGGGGGGGGGATATTCAGAGCGTGCGATTGCGAGCCCGCGAAAATTATTTGAACCAGTTTTGAAGAGCAGATATTTCGGGGTAGAATTTGACAAGGAGGCCAAATTTCCTTGGGAGAAAATAATCAGAGAGCGAGCTTTCGTGGATGAATTTTTATGAGCGATTATTCTTTGAGTGATCTTTAGGAGGGCAGATATTTTCTGAAGGAGATATTCAGTGATCGAGCCTTAGTGAATGAATTTTCAGGAGCGAGTTTCCCTTGCGAGCCAGTGAATATTCTTTGAGCGAAATTTCGAAGGGCAGATATTTCTGGTAAGAAATTTTCAGAGAGGCATATTTGAAAGGAAACAGGTTTTTTTAAGGGGAATGTTTAGAGAATGAGCTGCTGTGAAGGAATTTTCAGCAGTGGGTTTCCTTTCTACGAATACTTTTTGAACGACATTTCAGGGGGTAGATATTTTGGGTAACTTTCCAATGTCGAACTTTTCAGGGAGGAATACTTGAGAAGGAATAATTTTTTTGGAGCAAGTTTCCTCGAATTTTCAGAAGCGAGTTTTCTTTGTTAGTCAACCAATATCCTTTGAGCGAAGGAGCGAGAGCGAGGACAGATATGTTAGATAAGGGTTTTCCATGCTCAAATTTTTCATGGAGGAATATTTGAAAAGTTTCCTTTTCTTTTCGAGCGAAAGAATATTCTTTGAGGGAATTTCTGGAGGACAGATATTTCGAGTAAGAATTTTTCTGGGTCAAACTTTACGGAGAAAAGTACTTGGAAGGGTTTCGCGGGGGCCAGTTTTCCTTGTCCGAGAATTTCAGGTAGGGAGCTTTCGAACCCAATTTCGTTCCAACAAAATTCTCCCCCGCAATATCGGTACACGGAAAATTCGCCCTGGAAGAAATTTTATGCTCTCGCGAATGTTAATGAAAGGTCGCTCTCGGGATCTCTCCTCAAAAAGAAAACTCGGCAGAAATAAAAATAAATTTGTTCACTCTCAAATATGCTTCTCTGTCAAATTCGACCTTCCCTCAAAAATATCTGCCCTTAGAAAATGCGTTAACGGAATACTCGTTTGAGCGTAAAAGATCCTCGCTCCTGAAAATTTATTCACTCGTCCTCTGATAATTCTCTCCCAAGAAAATTTGCCCTCAGTGAAAATTTGTTCCCTCTCAAATATTCCTCCCTGTCAAATTCGACCTTCCCTCAAAAATATCTGCCCTAAGAAAATGCGTTAACGGAAAACTGGTTTGACCGCAAAAGATCCTAGCTCCTGAAAATTTATTCACGATAACTCGCCCTCTGATTATTCTCTTCCAAGAAAATTTGCCTTCAGTGAAAATTTGTTCACTCTTAAATATTCCTCCCTGTCAAATTCGACTTTCCCTCAGAAATATCTGCCCTAAGAAAATGCGTTAACGGAAAACTCGTTTGACCGCAAAAGATCCTCGCTCTTGAAGATTTATTCACGATAACTCGCCCTCTGACTATTCTCTCCCAGGAAAATTTGCCCTCAGTGAAAATTTGTTCGCTCTCAAATATTTCTCCCTCTCAAATTCGACCTTCCCTCAAAAATATCTGCCCTAAGAAAATGCGTTAACGGAAAACTGGTTTGACCGCAAAAGATCCTAGCTCCTGAAAATTTATTCACGATAACTCGCCCTCTGATTATTCTCTTCCAAGAAAATTTGCCTTCAGTGAAAATTTGTTCACTCTTAAATATTCCTCCCTGTCAAATTCGACTTTCCCTCAGAAATATCTGCCCTAAGAAAATGCGTTAACGGAAAACTCGTTTGACCGCAAAAGATCCTCGCTCTTGAAGATTTATTCACGATAACTCGCCCTCTGACTATTCTCTCCCAGGAAAATTTGCCCTCAGTGAAAATTTGTTCGCTCTCAAATATTTCTCCCTCTCAAATTCGACCTTTCCTCAAAAATATCTGCCCTAAGAAAATGCGTTAACGGAATACTCGTTTGAGCGTAAAAGATCCTCGCTCCTGAAAATTTATTCACCTGTCTTCTGATTATTCTCTCCCAAGAAAATTTGCCCTTAGTGAAAATTTGTTCCCTCTCAAATATTCCTCCCTGTCAAATTCGACCTTTCCTCAAAAATATCTGCCCTAAGAAAATGCGTTACCGGAATACTCGTTTGAGCGTAAAAGATCCTCGCTCCTGAAAATTTTTTCACTCGTCCTCTGATTATTCTCTCCCAAGAAAATTTGCCCTCAGTGAAAATTTGTTCACTCTCAAATATTCCTCCCTGTCAAATTCGACCTTCCCTCAAAAATATCTGCCCTAAGAAAATGCGTTAACGGAAAACTCGTTTGACCGCAAAAGATCCTCGCTCTTGAAAATTTATTGACGATAACTCGCCCTCTGATTATTCTCTCCCAGGAAAATTTGCCCTCAGTGAAAATTTGTTCGCTCTCAAATATTCCTCCCTCTCAAATTCGACCTTTCCTCAAAAATATCGGCCCTAAGAAAATACGTTAACGGAATACTCGTTTTACCGTAAAAGATCCTAGCTCCTGAAAATTTATTCACTCGTCCTCTGATTATTCTC
>NW_022170878.1:14183397-14186524 GCF_008802855.1 Photinus pyralis
GAGAGAAAGAGAGATGTTTAATGTTCTTGAGAAAAAAACTGGTGAGGGATTTCATATCCCCCCCGGCGATTAATTCTCCCCCAAAACGTTCAAACATAAGGATCATTTACAAACATGATGATTTTAAGTGGTAAGGATACTAAAACATTCTAGGTAATAATGTATAACCGGGGGGTCTGGGGGGTTCTCCGATGCGTGACGAGTTTCTAACGAAATGATCACTAAATTTGTCTATTTCTCCTGAAGTGTATATACCCCCCGGTTTTATTTTTCGAAATTATCGTTGAGTCTGTCTCTTTCTGCTGGGGGGTATTCCATACCCCCCAGACCCCCCGGTTCTATATTTTTCCTCAAAATGTGTAGTATCCTTACCACTTTACATCATGATTTTTGGAAATGGTTCTTATGAATGAACGTTGTGGGGGAAAAATATCAGCAGGGGGTCTGGGGGGATATGGAATCCCCCCGGGAGAAAGAGAGATGTTTTATGTTCTTGAGGTAAAAACTGGGGAGGGATTCCATATCCCTCCCGGCGATTAATTCTCCCCCAAAACATTTAGACATAAAGACCATTTCGAAAACGATGATATAAAGTGGTAAGTATATTAAACATTTTGAGGAAAATTACAAAAACCGGGGGGGTCTGGGTGGTATAGAATACTAAACTAAAAACATTCACCTTTAGGCGGCCAATCGTATCGATTCGTGATTTGCCAATAATCAAATACGGAGGAGAAAATCGATTTGTACAATGATAAGATAGTTACCAAGACTCTTATATTGAGTGCGATTCGGTACGACGACACGCAAACGGCATGGACCTCAATCCAGAACAAAACGTAATAAAAACGCCAAAGTTGAACTTCACCCCATATGCTAAAGGCTTGGGCTGGTTGTATTTCGAGTGCTTGCGGAATAACAGGGATAAAATAGCACAGGTGGGCGATTTTTCTTCATAATACCTCACTGTAATGTTTCTTACAGATTGAAGGTCACACCGGTCAAAGAGACACGTTCGGGCAGCTCCTCGACCGATGCATTCGAGTAACTCTGGCGATGAGAGCTATGGGCCTCAAACCGGGAGACATCGTGTCGCTCTGCACCTTCAACCATCTCGACAGCTGCGTGCCGCAGATCGCCTCACTTTTTCTCGGCGCCGTCGTCTCGGGGGTCGATCCCACCTTAACATCCAACGAAATAGCCTTCCTGCTAAGGCAAGTGATGCCCAAAGTGATATTTGTGCAAGAAGATTGCGTGGAAAAAGTCGAAGGTGTCCTGGAGGCAATTGGCTCGAAGGCGACAATCGTGGTCTTCGGTGGTCATTCGCGGCACCTTTCCTTCTCCGACCTACTCGAGGGTCATTCGCGAGTGGAAGACTTTAAACCGAGAACAGCCGAAAATCTGCACGAGACGGTTTTCATATTCTTCAGCAGCGGAACAACGGGCCATCCCAAGGGTATATGCCACAATCACTACTCTCTGATGCACCATACGAGCAAAAAAGGGTAATTTTAATTATTTAATCGCGGGAGTGAGGTTAGAATACCTTTCCAGAAGTGAACAAGAGCCTTCGGCTTTGATAGTCGCATTCGCATCACCTTACTGGAGCGTGTTTATATTAAATTTACATTATAGCATAGTGGAGGGAGTGACCAGGTTAGTCTACCCCAGATATGACCCTGATAATGCATGGCAGATGTTTGACTATCCGGTACGTAGATCACCCACAGAATGGAAATTGACAGTATCTTTCAGCTTACATTCGCATTTCTGAACGTGACACAAATGCTGATCATGCTGGACCAAGGGCGACCCGAAAACGTTCGAACTGACAGCTTAGCCGCAATTATCATAGGCGGCGATGCACCGCCCAAAGAGAAACTGCTAGCAATGAGAGCGATGTTCCCAAACGCTCTTGTTTGGCAAAGTTATGGCCAAACCGAAATTATGACGGCGATCACATACTTCAATCCCACAAATCCGAAACACCTCAGATTTATTGGTGAGAAGCCGTCGTCCGTCGGCTGTGCCGTACCGGGAATGTGGTACAAAATTGCAGACATCGAAACTGGCGAAGCGCTGGGCCCGGACACTCCCGGCGAACTTCGCGTTAAAACCGAATTTCAAACCAGCGGCTACCACAACACCGACTCGTCCGGAATATGGGACGAGGGCGGCTGGCTGAAGACCGGCGACCTCGCCTACTACGACCAGGACCTCTGCTTTTACATCGTCGGACGTGTCAAGGAAATGTTTAAGTTCCGCGAATGGCATATCGTACCCACAGTTCTTGAGGAAATCCTGACCAGTCATCCGGCCATCGCAGGCGCGGCGGTTATTGGTGTTCCGCACGAGATGGACAGTCACCATCCCATGGCCGTGGTAGTACTAAAACCTTCGGGCGAAAAAACCAGCGAGGTGGAGATCCAACAATTTTTGGAGAGGAGAGTCAACGACCGCCAACGGCTTCGGGGAGGAGTCAAGTTCGTCTCCCAGCTGCCGTTAACGCCCACAGGAAAAATTAACAGAAAACAAGTTAGGGAAATGTTCGTCGGATTGTGTCAAAATACGCTTCATACGCAAAAATAAATTTTCCAAAACTTTGGAGTGTCAATGTCAGTGACTGACATTTCAGAGTACAATGTATAACAATTTTGCAAATGAATCATGTTGAAAATGTTAGTGTATACGTTGACAAATAGATATAATCTTTGAAAATTAATTTATTGGATTTACACTTACAAGCAATATAACAAATAGGTACTTAATAAAGAACTAAAAAAATGGCTTTCATAACAACACTCATGTGAACCCATGACTTCTTTTTTGTATTGTGATTTTTGTCCGAAAGCAAAATCCGAACTTGGTCCCTGGCGCTTCCAAATTTCCGACCTTGCACCTTCAAAAGCCGTCTTGCTTCTAAAAAGCACCCGCACCGTAAAAAGAACGGGTTTCTTGAAATTTTGAAAATTGCTCAAACTACAATTAAACAAATATAAATTGTGCACAACACAGATAAAGCGCATTTGTTTTAACCGAAATAGCTTTTGTTTTGACATCACCAATGGATATATTTCTTGCAGACGTCTCAATCGCCCTTTGTGAGTATCCTCTTCCGACAATCCGT
>NW_022170878.1:14186624-14196177 GCF_008802855.1 Photinus pyralis
CAATTTCAGTTTATGAGAAGAATTTCATTTCAATGCTTTTCTAAATAAGAAAGTTGGAACTGCGCATGCGCAAACTTAAATTTTAAAACTAATGTTAGATTTTCCTTTGTTCCAAGCGCCTAAGTATCAAATTTCACTTAAATGGTTCCATAGATAAAAAAGTTGGCACTGCGCATGCGCAAAATAAAATTTGGAAACTGGCGCTAGATTTTCCTTTATTCCAAGTGCCTATGTATCACATTTCATTTAAATTCTTCCATAAATAAAAAAGTTGGCACTGCGCATGCGCAAAGCCAAATTTTGAAATTGGCGTTTGATTTTCCTTTATCCCAAGTACCGGCAGGCGACAGATAGCAATGCAAAATTATAAACGATCTCTAGGATCGTTAATAAACGGCAAAAGTGTAAAATTATGGAACATGTAAAAAACGGTTTTTTGTTTTTTTTACAATAACTTTTTTTGTAAGCGGTACAGAAAAAATTCCTTCCTTGGTACAAGACTCGACACCATAACGAACCAAATAGCGAAAAAAGTAGAACAATAGCTCTTAAGATAAAGAACTAGTAGCGTCGCAAAACGAGCGGACGGACGGACGGACGGACGGACGGACAAAGTGGCCACAATAGCGCATTTTTTTTATTTTTGTGGAAATGCGCTAAAAATACTTGATAGGGATAGATTATAAACAATAATAAATTAAGGGTTATTTAATCAATGATCTCAAAATATTTCAAATAGGCCACTTGTAACATAACATTTTCAAAAATCTTATGGTAGATCAGTTGCCTATAACCCAGGTACCACCTTACCCATATTCTAAATTATGTCCTATCTATCAAGGACGTCCTCTTCTCCTTATCACAAGGAATGTTTGCGAAATAGAGAAAGGGTGGTGGACATTTTTAGGCAGAGAGAAAAAATGGAACGTTTGATTCCATGAGACTACTACCCAAATCTAGGGAATATGCATGTAATTTTTTTAATTTTTTAATCGCTTTTTTACATCGTTCTAACATAGTAAAAAGAGTAAACACTGTTAGAACAATTCAATTTAACTTGTAAAATAATATTGAAAACGTTGACTTTATTCGATGCGTTTAAACGCCGCCACATTTTCAGCGGGCCTTGGATGACGTCACAAGCCACTACCAGTATTTGTTTACTTTTAGTGTTGATTTATTTAAACAGATTTTCAGTTGTAATAGCTATTCAGATCATGGAAAAAGCTAAAAACCATTTTATAGTTATTGTCTTGTACAAAAGTGCAAAAACACTATTAGAAATATTCCCAATAAAGTGTATTTTGCAGTTCCAAAAGGACGACTCCCAGATCGTTCTTAATTTTTTTTACAGTTAGTGAACCCTAAAACAACCTTTTTCAACAAATTGTGCCGTTGATTCTCGCAAATCGACGAACTATGCAATTTTGTTTCAAAATCCGATGAATTTTCTTAGTTAACAAATGGAATAATTTCCAAAGTACCTTAAGAAATGTAAATCTATAGTAGGCGAATGAAAAGCTCTCGGAAAGACCTACATTAAACAAAATACGTCCAAATCCGAGTTCACGAGAAATCAGTTTTTGACTTCGGACTTGTTTTCGACATAACAAAAAATGATTTTGCAAATCGGGTCGCATCGAACGATTCTTTAAAGGGTGAGCTTTTTAATGCTTCTATTTTACCAAAATGTATGATTTTTATTAATCAGAACGCCAAGGGCCTATTATAGAGTTACCTTCCTTATATTTAGGGAGTTATTCAATTTGTTAGTTAACTAAAAAAAATTCCACAGTTCATCAATTTGCAAGAATCATCGGGACAATTTTTGGAAATGGTTGTCTTAGGATTCCACCATCTGTAAACAAATGTAGAATGCTCTTGGAGTCACCCAGTTTAAAAGACCAAGTATCGTTTTGTAAATTTGTTTATTTAATTATGCAATAACTATCAAATCTACGGTGATCGGGTTTGTCATATTGTTTTGTTATCAAAAGAAGTGACCAAATAGGGATTTTCAAAAAGATCGGATGAATTTTACTTAGTAATAACCAATTGATCATCTTCGGGATTCCTTTTTTATATTTTTCCATAAATAACAATAACATTTGAAAATGAACGTTTCATGCCCATTGTATCATATAGAAAATTCAATTCTAAACCAATTCATTTCTCTTCATTTTTTCCCTTAGAGTAATAGTTAACGAGATAATTGAAGTCAAATGGGAAAAGAAACGACATCTTGCCATTTTTTCATCGTTTTTTGTTTATACACAACCATATATTCCGGGAGTTTTTGGCTAGGGGGACTATGGTTTTCGGATTCAGCGGATCTTTTTTCATAGAAGACACTTGATTTCGTTGAGTGAAATGACAACACCCAGCTCAATCTGCCCAAACTGTAATTTGACTGGACTAAGTACTTATGAATATTGACACAACAAATGCGATCGCGTGGCATTTGACGTCACTTTCATTCGTCCAATACTAAAGCGTTTCGCAAATTTGAATTTCGTTCGCTTATTTTGCACTTTTGAATTAACATTTTTAGCAATTAAAAACAAACTAAATAAGAAACTAATTGTTTAAGTATAATGTCAGGACAATAAATATTTGCTGGAGAAAGAATCAAGTAAATTTAAACCACATGCATATTCCCTATTATCAGGATTTGTTGGGTAGTAAAAAAAAAGCAGCATTTTGTTCTGGTGCTTAACAGTTAGTAGTATTTTGCTTCTTACCCATATTTTGGGGTTTACGGAATTTTAGACCACATGTGTCACCACTGGGGGTAAGATAAACTCCTTATCCTTATATCATTAGTTAACGTGTTTTTCCTTTTAGCAAATATTAGATTAGAATTTATTTCCATATAAAAAAAAACCACCGTACCAAGTCGTAACAGCCATAACATCTATAGGTAGGTAGCCGTTGTCCGAGATTAAGTCGCTTATCGACTATTCTATTCTAGCTGTTTTTTTTTCCTTTTATCTACGAGCATTCGTTGTCGACTGGACCGCTCCCCTCCTTCCACCAAGGAACCAGGAGCATTTCACACTTCAGCCTATTTATTTAACTACGCCAGCACATCGCAAAAGACCTCAGACTCCAACCTACGAAATAACCCCCCTCCCTACGAAGGCAAAGGTCAGATCTATTACACTTATTACGTACATTACCATCTAAAGAAGACCACGAAGTACAATTATCATATCATCTCATTCGTAATTATCTTGTGTTTCAATTCTCACCACAAATTTGTCAGTGTTGAATTCGTTGGGTTAAAGGTAAACCTTTAGGTTATGTATTGGGTTATACAGGGTGCGGATAAAATAGCCGGCTGTTTCACAGGACCCGTGAACGCTCTTAATTATTCCTTCCCTGTTATAAGAACCACTGTAGGTGAAGTGGAAAAGACGATTAAACCTCTCTCTTGCTCGTAAAATCAGATTTTCCTATTTTGTAGACTGCATTTCTCATACCTCGAACAATGAAATTGAATTTTGTACAACAAATTGTATACACGTATTACCTTCCAGATCATTAGTTGTTTTAAGAAGTCATTTCGGTTGCATAAAATTAGGTGCCCTTCAGAAACTCCCGGAATATATTGTTGTCTCCTGCATGATACGCAGCATTTTATCTATGCACCCATTTTAATTGCAATTTTAAATTACATGTCGTGTCACTCCACCGTCTTATTGACGTGTTCTATCCTACATATGACAATATACTTCAACCTAGCAGAAATCAACACTCAGAAAGGTAAAAGGTGCCAACAAAACAAATAGAATCCACACGAATAATGATAAGAAATTTGAAAGGAAAAGAAATTATAAATTTTTGCAAAAGTATATCCACACCAAAGATATAAATATAGCGCATGACACCGCCTCGCTAATTTTTGGAAGGGGGAAGGATGGTAAATGGGACTCCTTGACCACGGGCTAGGTACGAGAGGCACATTTGAAGCCTAAAACCCGAAAGGGTAGGTGGGCTGGGTTCGCTTCCACCCTGGCTTCCACATTATTTTACTGACTTGGAAAGGGGACATTGAGCGAATAAGCAAAAAGGCCACTGAATGTATATGGGCATGTAGAAAGGCTGTATATGGAGCTTGTCTCTTCGACTGGTATATTGTATACTGTAGTGATAAGGCCAATAACTTGTATGGTGGCCTGCTAAGCGTAGGGCTACCTACAGGAAACAATAAGGTACAGAGACTCGCCTTCCTGGGAGTCACTGGAACCTTTACACGTAGCTGTGGAGGCAGAGGCTCGGAAAGATCGAGGTAACCTTAGCCACGGGCGGATCTGGAAGGAAATCCTCAGGTCCGATTCCGTTTCGCAAGAAGGGATGTGATCCGGGCGGTCTTACTAAGACCAGCGACTGAACTCAGATCGGCCATTCCTCAAGCCTGAGGGGATCGTGTGGTTTACATACGGGTCCTCATCTGTGAACATTCTGAGAAATATAACCACTAAAGTAGTTATTTATATAACAAGAGCGCGAAGTTCAATTTCGCGCATTGAGACTGAAGATATATCAATCAAATGCGCGAAATAACTTCGCGCTAGCGTTATATACAATATTTTTTTTCTATTTCGATTTTTAAATGTTCTTATTAACGCACTGTTTTCCGCTCAAAACAGTGCGTTAATGAGACCTATTAACGCACCGTTTTTAAGTTGGTATTAAAGAGGAAAACCTAAATTCACTACCCTATTTGACATTCGATTGTATTTATTTACAAATTAGGGTTATGTTTTGATATACAGAAAGACAAGATTCCCTTTCTATTTGATTAAAAGCGAGACATGTAAGGCTGATAAAGTGTTAATCAAATTACAAGAAGATCAATATGAAAAAACCACTTAAATACTTTCTCCCAAAACTCAAAAGGGAATTAAATATTCTGCAACTGAACCGATTGTTAATTAAATTTGCTGTTTAAGTTCAACTTTGTCACGTGCGCGAAATACTTTCTTTCACTGTTGACGATTTCGCGCACGTTGTCAAGAGCAACCTTACTTATTAATTCACCGTTTAAAAATCTAGTACTTCGCGTTTCGAAATTCGTGCGAAAATGACAGGTTTTTTGACAGTTGTAGAAAAATGTTATTTTATGCATTTTCCAGTAAATTTAAAAACCGAAAGATGTAAGTTTTCATTCACAAATGCAGTACTGATTCACTGAAAATACGATATTATTTTATAACGATTTATATTTAATTATTATTCTAGTGTTGATAAAATGAAATACAATTTGTTATAAGACTTATAAGTACCCATATATTTTAATACAAATGTACCGAAAGAGGTGCAGCGAGTTGCATATTCTTGAAAACAATCGCGCGACAATTTTTTTCAAACTCGAGTTACATCTTGGCCCTTGGGAAATTTGCCCCTCCCAAGGATCCGCCCCTGTTGCCAACTGGAACCGGGGAGAGTGAAACAAGGTCCTATCATTTATTGAGAGGAACGGGCTCTGAACCTGGCTGCGAAGTAATAAAGGGGCTATGCACACGGGCTCCCCTTATAGATAGAATAGAGAATGCAGATGTAGGAATTGCTTGAACATTTTGTTACCTTTAACATTTTTGTTTTTCGATAACTCATAGGGGCGCTTGGGGGCCGATGGCTACCAG
The DNA here is from genome assembly GCF_008802855.1 of Photinus pyralis. NCBI lineage: Eukaryota > Metazoa > Arthropoda > Insecta > Coleoptera > Lampyridae > Photinus > Photinus pyralis. The sequence goes on from NW_022170878.1 coordinate 14,192,273, forward strand.
ACGACAAAGAGGTGACAGCGTCCGTGCGTTAATGGGTGCAGAAACCTTCAAAGAGCATTTATGAATAAGCAAAACAAGAAAATGCGCAAAGGGGTAAAAATCAATCTCGTTTATATTTGATACAAGTAAGTCGCTTGTAGAGTAATGTAATACAGCGCCGTTGTTAAATGTATTTTGCGATGACGATTCTGAGATGATACTCGATTACTTCAGTAAGAGGATAATTGTTTTTATTAACCAATTAACATTCTCAATACAGAATTTACCGAATTCCTTATGAATTATTACGTAAAACTGATCAGATCGTCTATCATCGTACATTTTTAAAGGACATATTTATAATTCAGATTTGCCTGCAAATAGAAGAATTGAAGCAATTTTAGAAACGCCCAAGCAAAAACGAGCTTACAGCTTATCCTCATTTTAAAGAGAACAGATGATTAATTTAATTATTTTTTCAAGTATTTCAATTTGCTGTGAAGTTTAATATTCATTTACCACGCACATAAAAGAAAATTCTAGTAATCGTTGCGAATTGCAATTTGTGCTGTGCTTAGGCGCCTATTTTAAATCTGCCGGGAAAATGAATTTTTCATCTGCGCCTTCTGTTTAAAAAAAAGCCTCTCAGTAATAAAAAACCATTTAAATTTTTAATTAAACTGTTTGAACTGAACTGACGTTTTTAATCCGACCTATTCGAGGGCGAAATGCACACACCTACTGCTGCAAATAAAGCATTTAATTTCAACATTCACTCCCTAAAACATAAGTACAGCGCCGCTGTTTGGCTAAACACAATTCTCTAATATACATTTAAATTTTATATAGCGAACATTTTTGTTTTTCGTTTTTTCCACAAAACATTAATTTCGTCGGAAGGTTAGGGATTTTACAAATTCGCCGAGACGTTTAAGGTTTCACTGTTGAAATGCTAAAAACATACGTGTCAGAGGGTTTTTCTTTTCACTTTTGTCTGAATTCGCATTTCTTATTATAATTGTATTTCAACAAATAGGATTTGCTTTTTTTCCAATTTTCATTTTCTTTGGAATATTTCCTATTTCTTTCCGCGTTTCATTTAATTATCGACTACGAAATTCTATATCCAAAGCTTCAGCTCACTTAAGGCCATACGGCACGTGTCTAATCTCAGAAATGTTTTCAATAAAGCGGAGCTGGTTGATTTCCTTTAAAGGAATTACTCTCCTGTAATCTGAATCCGCCGTGGAACCAGAGTCAACGAATACATTACATTTTTTTTTGCCCGACTCGATCCGCACAGTTACATTAAAATAACATTTCGACGGGAAACCACGCAGGCCGCCGAAGTTGACAGTATTGGCAAATTTATAGATCGAGGACCGAGAAATTTGGCGGGTTTAGAACGAACTTCGAAATGGGAAAGTTCTTAGATTGCGATTAGGTCTGAAGCTGCTAAATAATGCAATTAGTTAGTGGGCGAAATGCACACTAATTCGGCATAATGACACAATGAAATATTGTCACAAACATGATCCTTTAGTTGATCACTCGATTTCCCGAATCTAACTAACTCAGAATAACTTTTGGATACTCAAAGATTTAATCCAAAGGGTCAGGAAGACTAAATTTCCGTTATACAAACATAAATAAAATTAACCCTTTACAAAACAATACACAAATATCCTTCTCAAGCTACTCGCAGAATGAAGTACAAATTCTTGATGTTCTCTTTATTCCAGGATGTTGTTGGAAACTGTTCACTGTCCATAGTCGAGTCTTCCAGAAAAAAATGTCAGCATCTTCTCATGAATCTTCGTTCATTTCCGTTCGTCGCTCTTCCAGGTTTCCACATTCTCCCAACGGGGCTTTAATACTTACCTGTAGACCAATTTGGACATTTTGATCTTGCCAAATGCCATCCCTTTGAAATGCCACGTCTCATCTAAATAATACAATTTGTTTCAAATTAAGTCGGCACTATTGCTAACTTTCTTAGTTATAGCGTTAGAAAGACGCTTAAATTACCAAAGTTGTGTATGTTTTTGTACTGAACCTGTAATTTATAAAACAAAACATCATCGAATTTTTCAGAAAATAGCAAAAAAGTCACTTTTTTATATCGAACACTCTGTATATTATTACATCATATGACAGCTTATTAAATTCTCCACCTCTACCTCTAAAAAGCATTATGCGGGTCACTCTGTAATTGGGCGCAAGCCTGTTGAGGGCCCAGAACAAGAGAGGGATGATAAATAAATAAATAAATAAAGAAAAGTTGTTGACAAACCAATAATAGCAGGTGAAATAAGTAACGCTTATAAAACTTACAAGTTACAAAAAGCATATTTTCTGGGAAGTAAACTTAAACACTATACAGGGTGACAATTTGAAAACTTACCACCCTCCATATCTTAGTAAATGAACAAGATATTTAAAAAAATCAAAATCCGTTTCGGTAATTCGGAGGGGGAATCACAATTACATAGTTGGCGACGCACCCCCACACACCCCCTGCGCCCCAGCCACCCCAACATTTAAATCTTAAATAGTGACCCCCCATGTGTGATACGTCGTTGGAAAGCTCTGAAAAAATGCTTTCCAACCATACCAATAGCATTACATTTAGGTTAGTAATTATCGTGCAAATCAAAAAATAAACTAATTGTAGAATTTAAGGGCTTGATATACCAAACGGAATGAATAATTATCATTTTTAGATAAGACGGTATCTTAGAACTAGTGTAAATTGTGCACAACTCTTGTGCAGATAAAGCGCATTTTTTAAAGCGAAATAGCTTAGCATGCTATCGATGAGTTATGAGGAGAAGGCTCTTTACACATAAAGATCCCATTCTGCAGATATTTGCACTGAAAGCTTTGACATCATCGATAGGTATGTCTCGTCCTGACGTTCCACTTGCCTTTTATGAGTACCCTCTTTCGACATTTCGTTGTCAGAGACTATGGTTGCTAGAAATTCATTTCTTTCGTTGAGACCTTTCATTAGAGTACCATGAAGGTACTAGTTTCACTCCCCCTCCCGACCCCAACCGACGGTAGTTGGTAGAAAACGGTTCCTTTCGTTGAGACCTTTAATTAGAATGCCATGAAGGATAAACTCATTTTATCCCCCCTCCCTCCCCTTCACCCGCCGATCTCGAAAAAGAAGTGCAGAGGAAAATTACAGTGTGTACAAACCAATTTATTTCGATTAGACTTTTTATTAGAACACCATGAGGGATAGAATATGCGTGTACCCCCCCCCCCTATTTCATTTTGAAAAGTTTTACTTGACACCACTAAAGGCATGCCTATGCAAATTCTGAGACCAATAAATAGTTCAAAACGGTAGAAGTACGGACAGGCAAATAAAACGTAAGCAATACTACATTTTTTTAATTCTTAAAAAATGCGCTAAAAATTAAACAATACAAGAACAGAAGAATATGTACAGTCTGTTCCAAATTAAGTCGGCACTATTGCTAGCTCTTAGTTGTACAGTTAGAAAGACGATTGAATGTGTATTTTTGTCTACTGAATCCAAATCTGTAATTAAAAAAGCACCTTTTAATGGAACACCCTGTATATGATTACATCATATACCAGCTTTAAATTCTCTACACAAGTTTTTAATGTGCGATAGCCAAAATACTTCAAATAACCAAAATTTTTCAATTATTTTCCTTTCAATCTAGTTATACGTGAAAATAGTAAAAAGACCTTGTTTGTTCTAAAATATCTGGCAGCTAACTTGTTTATTATACAGGGTGACAATTTGAAAACTTACCACCCCCCATGTCTTAGTAAATAAACGAGATATTTAAAAAAATCAAAATCCGTTTCGGTAATTCGGAAGGGGAATCACAATGACATAGTTGGCGACGCACCCCCCCAACCCCCTGCGCCCCAGCCACCCCAAC
>NW_022170878.1:14196277-14202838 GCF_008802855.1 Photinus pyralis
TGAATTAATGATTTTTCCAAAATCTGTCAATTAATACTTATTTTTACTTTTAGATCAATGGATTGGCAAAGAAGCAATGGAGAAATTCAACCAAAGGGAACGAGACTATCGACAAGTCTCTTGGATCAATGATTCTTTCAAAGGGACTATCGAGGAGTCTCTTGAATTAATGATTATTCCAAAATCTGTCCATTAATACTTATTTTTACTTTTAGATCAATGGATTGACTAAGAAGCAATGGAGAAATTCAACCAAAGGGAACGAGACTATCGACAAGTCTCTTGGATCAATGATTCTTTCAAAGGGCGACTCTCTTGAATTAATGATTATTCCAAAATCTGTCCATTAATACTTATTTTTACTTTTAGATCAATGGATTGACTAAGAAGCAATGGAGAAATTCAACCAAAGGGAACGAGACTATCGACAAGTCTCTTGGATCAATGATTCTTTCAAAGGGCGACTCTCTTGAATTAATGATTTTTCCAAAATCTGTCAATTAATACTTACTTCTGCTTTTAGATCAATGGATTGGCTAAGAAGCAATGGAGAAATTCAACCAAAGAGAACGAGACTATCGACAAGTCTCTTGGATCAATGATTATTTCAAAGAGACAATCGAGGAGGCTCTTGAATTAATGATTTTTCCAAAATCTGTCAATTAATACTTATTTTTACTTTTAGATCAATGGATTGACTAAGAAGCAATGGAGAAATTGAACCAAAGGGAACGAGACTATCGACAAGTCTCTTGGATCAATGATTCTTTCAAACGGACTATCGAGGAGTCTCTTGAATTAATGATTTTTCCAAAATTCTGTCAATTAATACTTATTTCTGCTTTTAGATCAATGGATGGACTAAGAAGCAATGGAGAAATTGAACCAAAGGGAACGAGACTATCGACAAGTCTCTTGGATCAATGATTCTTTCAAAGGGACTATCGAGGAGTCTCTTGAATTAATGATTTTTCCAAAATTCTGTCAATTAATACTTATTTCTGCTTTTAGATCAATGGATTGACTAAGAAGCAATGGAGAAATTCAACCAAAAGGAACGAGACTATCGATAAGTCTCTTGGATCAATGATTCTTTCAAAGGGACTATCGAGGAGTCTCTTGAATTAATGATTTTTCCAAAATTCTGTCAATTAATACTTATTTCTGCTTTTAGATCAATGGATGGACTAAGAAGCAATGGAGAAATTGAACCAAAGGGAACGAGACTATCGACAAGTCTCTTGGATCAATGATTCTTTCAAAGGGACTATCGAGGAGTCTCTTGAATTAATGATTATTCCAAAATCTGTCCATTAATACTTATTTTTACTTTTAGATCAATGGATTGACTAAGAAGCAATGGAGAAATTCAACCAAAGGGAACGAGACTATCGACAAGTCTCTTGGATCAATGATTCTTTCAAAGGGCGACTCTCTTGAATTAATGATTTTTCCAAAATCTGTCAATTAATACTTACTTCTGCTTTTAGATCAATGGATTGGCTAAGAAGCAATGGAGAAATTCAACCAAAGAGAACGAGACTATCGACAAGTCTCTTGGATCAATGATTATTTCAAAGAGACAATCGAGGAGGCTCTTGAATTAATGATTTTTCCAAAATCTGTCAATTAATACTTATTTTTACTTTTAGATCAATGGATTGGCAAAGAAGCAATGGAGAAATTCAACCAAAGGGAACGAGACTATCGACAAGTCTCTTGGATCAATGATTCTTTCAAAGGGACTATCGAGGAGTCTCTTGAATTAATGATTATTCCAAAATCTGTCCATTAATACTTATTTTTACTTTTAGATCAATGGATTGACTAAGAAGCAATGGAGAAATTCAACCAAAGGGAACGAGACTATCGACAAGTCTCTTGGATCAATGATTCTTTCAAAGGGCGACTCTCTTGAATTAATGATTATTCCAAAATCTGTCCATTAATACTTATTTTTACTTTTAGATCAATGGATTGACTAAGAAGCAATGGAGAAATTCAACCAAAGGGAACGAGACTATCGACAAGTCTCTTGGATCAATGATTCTTTCAAAGGGCGACTCTCTTGAATTAATGATTTTTCCAAAATCTGTCAATTAATACTTACTTCTGCTTTTAGATCAATGGATTGGCTAAGAAGCAATGGAGAAATTCAACCAAAGAGAACGAGACTATCGACAAGTCTCTTGGATCAATGATTATTTCAAAGAGACAATCGAGGAGGCTCTTGAATTAATGATTTTTCCAAAATCTGTCAATTAATACTTATTTTTACTTTTATATGAATGGAATGGCTAAAGCCTAAGAAGCAATGGAGAAATTGAACCAAAGGGAACGAGACTATCGACAAGTCTCTTGGATGAATGATTCTTTCAAAGGGACTATCGACGAGTCTTTTGAATTAATGATTTTTCCAAAATCTGTCCATTAATACTTATTTCTGTTTTTAGATCAATTGACTGGCTAAGAAGCAATGGAGAAATTCAACCAAAGGGAACGAGACTATCGACAAGTCTCTTGGATCAATGATTCTTTCAAAGGGCGACTCTCTTGAATTAATGATTTTTCCAAAATCTGTCAATTAATACTTACTTCTGCTTTTAGATCAATGGATTGGCTAAGAAGCAATGGAGAAATTCAACCAAAGAGAACGAGACTATCGACAAGTCTCTTGGATCAATGATTATTTCAAAGAGACAATCGAGGAGTCTCTTGAATTAATGATTTTTCCAAAATCTGTCAATTAATACTTATTTTTACTTTTAGATCAATGGATTGGCTAAGAAGCAATGGAGAAATTCAACCAAAGGGAACGAGACTATCGACAAGTCTCTTGGATCAATGATTCTTTCAAACGGACTATCGAGGAGTCTCTTGAATTAATGATTTTTCCAAAATTCTGTCAATTAATACTTATTTCTGCTTTTAGATCAATGGATTGACTAAGAAGCAATGGAGAAATTCAACCAAAGGAAACGAGACTATCGACAAGTCTCTTGGTTCAACGATTCTTTCAAAGGGACTATCGAGGAGTCTCTAGAATTAATGATTTTTCCAAAATCTGTCAATTAATACTTATTTCTGCTTTTAGATCAATGGATTGACTAAGAAGCAATGGAGAAATTCAACCAAAGGGAACTAGACTATCGACAAGTCTCTTGGATCAATGATTCTTTCAAAGGGACTATCGAGGAGTCTCTTGAATTAATGATTTTTCCAAAATCTGTCAATTAATACTTATTTCTGCTTTTAGATCAATGGATTGGCTAAGAAGCAATGGAGAAATTCAACCAAAGGGAACGAGACTATCGACAAGTCTCTTGGATCAATGATTCTTTCAAAGGGACTATCGAGGAGTCTCTTGAATTAATGATTTTTCCAAAATTCTGTCAATTAATACTTATTTCTGCTTTTAGATCAATGGATTGACTAAGAAGCAATGGAGAAATTCAACCAAAGGGAACGAGACTATCGACAAGTCTCTTGGATCAATGATTCTTTCAAAGGGACTATCGAGGAGTCTCTTGAATTAATGATTATTCCAAAATCTGTCCATTAATACTTATTTTTACTTTTAGATCAATGGATTGACTAAGAAGCAATGGAGAAATTCAACCAAAGGGAACGAGACTATCGACAAGTCTCTTGGTTCAACGATTCTTTCAAAGGGACTATCGAGGAGTCTCTAGAATTAATGATTTTTCCAAAATCTGTCAATTAATACTTATTTCTGCTTTTAGATCAATGGATTGACTAAGAAGCAATGGAGAAATTCAACCAAAGGGAACTAGACTATCGACAAGTCTCTTGGATGAATGATTCTTTCAAAGGGACTATCGACGAGTCTTTTGAATTAATGATTTTTCCAAAATCTGTCCATTAATACTTATTTCTGTTTTTAGATCAATTGACTGGCTAAGAAGCAATGGAGAAATTCAACCAAAGGGAACGAGACTATCGACAAGTCTCTTGGATCAATGATTCTTTCAAAGGGCGACTCTCTTGAATTAATGATTTTTCCAAAATCTGTCAATTAATACTTACTTCTGCTTTTAGATCAATGGATTGGCTAAGAAGCAATGGAGAAATTCAACCAAAGAGAACGAGACTATCGACAAGTCTCTTGGATCAATGATTATTTCAAAGAGACAATCGAGGAGTCTCTTGAATTAATGATTTTTCCAAAATCTGTCAATTAATACTTATTTTTACTTTTAGATCAATGGATTGGCTAAGAAGCAATGGAGAAATTCAACCAAAGGGAACGAGACTATCGACAAGTCTCTTGGATCAATGATTCTTTCAAACGGACTATCGAGGAGTCTCTTGAATTAATGATTTTTCCAAAACCTGTCAATTAATACTTATTTCTGCTTTTAGATCAATGGATTGGTTAAAAGCAATGGAGAAATTCAACCAAAGGGAACGAGACTATCGACAAGTTTCTTGGACCAATGATTTTTCAAAGAGACTTTCTGTACATTATCATAACTTTCTTTAATAAATACGCTTTTTGTTTTTAATTTTTAATGGGGGAAGGGGGAGCGTGAGCAATTTTAGTTTTCAGATAGAAGGTGCCATGTAATCACTTATTATTTTTCAGCAACTGCTTGGAAAACATTATATGTAAGTACAGCACCCTTTTTTTGGTTTGCTTGAACGCTTTCCTTTTTTTTTTAAATTTGAATTACATACTTTAAAAATAACTTAGGTTGGAATTTATCCACTTTTAGTTAAAAGGCGGGTCAAAACTAATTAATTGATCAAAACCAAAGACTAATTTTAAAGAAATAATTAAATCAATTCAATTAAATCCGCGAATCAATTAATCATTTGATGAAATCAAAGAGATTCCACGAATCAATTTAATTGAACTTGACTGAATTCGCGAATTAAATTCAAGATTGCGAAATAGTAGATCCATTCTACTATTGGAGAAATTGAACCAAAATATCGATCAATCTTTTTTATTTTTAAATGTAATGCTTATTTCTACTTTTAGATCCATGGTATAAGAAGCAATGGTTCCACCAAGTGAACTGGACTATCGGTGAGCCTTCTGTGTTAATGATTTTTTCAAAATCTTTGAAAGAGTGTAAAGTAATACCCATTTGTACTTTTAGATTAATGGAATGGAATGGAATGGAGATATTCAACCAAGGGGATTGAGTGAAAAGCTTTTAGAGGGGCAGAGGAAGCAATGGTAAAATCCGACCAAGTGAACGAGACTATCGGTGAGTCTTTTGCATTGACGATTTTTTTCAAATACTGTAAATTTTGTGCGGCCAGCTGACAGGCTAATCCACAACCCAGTTCTTCTGAACACTAAACATCCAAAGTTCCTGTTGTGCCATTAAAAATTTTATTTATTAAGCTTTTTTTAATCACTGACATAAAGCCACCTTGTTAATTAATTGTGATTTGCGTTTAGCCCTAATCAGCAAAAAGAGCGATGATTTGTAACACGATCAATGATCAAATCGATTAATAAATGACACACATACCTATATCAAGCCGCTAAGCGCTTATGTCACATTTGCATTTTATCTACATGTTAATTTGAGTTGAGTTACGAAACTGTGACAGTAGTAAAGCTAATTTTATTAAACAATCTCCGATGCCTTGTCTCGTAGCTTTTCTTTTAATTGGCGTGTAGTTATCAACTTAATGGAACTAAAACGAACTAATTGCTTAATTGACCAACAGATAGCAAAATTGTATTTCGTCAATTTGTACACAACAACAAAAAATATATATTATCTAGTTGGGGGTTATAATGTTTCACCACTTTTATTTTTAATAAATTGTAAATTTTCCTTTCGTTTCTTGCGGTATCATTTGGAAAAATACCTTTTTGATTCTGGATCCGACTGATGTGAGATTCCAATATCGCAAAAGAAAAAAGTCGGGTATAGATCTAAGTCGTTTGTTTTATCTTTGGTTTGTGACAAAATTGTTCGGATACTCGGAATTTTGGATCAGTTATTTAAGGATTCGTTTCTTTTTTTGGTAATTAGTAGCTATTCCTTTTGGGAATGCAGTTTTGTATAAAAAATAAGGGCAAACGATACATCTGACCGAAAAATCATCTTTTAATATAAATCTGTCTATTTTAACAATCAGATACCGATCATATTTCCCGCCATATTTGTAGAGAAAATCTAATGGTAATTTTTCAGTGGAGGTGCAAATCCACGTGATTCCCTTCTAATACATTACAATAAATGTTAAAAACTTCATTACCCTGTTCATTACCGTCGAGAAATTACCTGTAATTAGTTTATTAGGGGTAGTTACTAATTTAACCGAATTTACGACGAAACGTACGCAATTTCGGTTGAAAAATATGCTAAAAACAAATACAAAGTTTAACATAAATAATCAACAGACGTTATCAAATTGGCGATAAATTAACGCTAAGACCTACAGTTATTTCGTATACAATTAAAGTAATTAACAACAGATTTCTGTCTGCAACGAAGGCGTTAGTAAGTAGATTTCGCTTACGATCTTGCCGGCTTAATGGGCGTAAAAAAGGTCATTTTGTGTGTGAATCAT
>NW_022170878.1:14202938-14230284 GCF_008802855.1 Photinus pyralis
CCCCCCACTTATTTTATAGTTTACAAGATATAGAAAAATACGTTGGCGCATGCACCTGTCTTCTAAAATTCTCGATTTTCAAAACAATATAATATCTTTTTATTTAAAATTGTAAACAAATCCGTTTGTCTGTTTTGACGCGCAGGTTTCGCCACCTAGCGGTGACATAAATGGCATTGTTACTTTAGCACTCACTTAAAAAAATGAACTGTTGAATCATATAATATTAATAATTATAGGTAACTACATTCACCAGAGTATTGCACAAGGCCAGCAACTTGTAGAAATCAAAGACCGACGATGCTATATAGCACCCACACGTTCTTGTAAAAACCTTACTTGGCAAACTACCTAGAGAATATTGTGAAATTAACATTTATATCGGAAAAATCGTGCACCGATCAGTAACGTAGGATACGAACGAACGTGTTTTAATTGTCTTCTAATCTGTTTAATTTTTTCCTTCGTTTCGTGACGTTTTATATTCAATGGAAGCTTAATAAAGTTGAAATCTAATAAAATTTAATTAATACGGCGTATAAATAATTATTTACCTCCCGTTTAGATGCGGACAAATAAATTCCTCGGCGCAATAAATTAATTATCCGATTAAAGCTCGGCAACATTATCCGCAATAATTGTCTATTATAAAATTTTAAATATTCATCTACATTATACTGGTTATGATATGTGGGTTTTTGCTTTTTGCCTCGACTAATGCTATAAAAGTCTGTTTGATGCCGCTGTAATAGCAATTGAACTTACGATTTTTACATTTCGAATTTTTTACATTCCTGTTACATAAACTATTCTGGCGCGCTCTCAATGAACCTTTGATATTGGTCATATTGTTTTCTTTTCTACTGTATCAGAGTTTTTATCGAAGAGTAAAAGGCATGTTACAGAATATTACAATCGAAAAAAAATGAAACCTAGTGTCGTGGTCATCCGTTTATGTTCAAAAATTGGTAACGATGCCACATTTTTACACAAGAAGTAATTTGCGGCAAAAGGCCTTCAAATGACTGATATAATCGTATTGCACCTAGGGGTTTAGCTAAAAAATTCTTTGTTACCTTCCTAAACAAATTTCTTCAAGCATCATGATAGAATGAAAAAGGTTGTACCTATAGATAACCATTTAGTACACTTTTACAAATCCACAGCATTCATGAACATTTAGCTAATTATATAGTGCTTTGTTTATCTAATCTATGTCATTAGAGACGGCGTAACAATGCGTAGGATAATGCCAGGTAGTTTCTTTTGTTTTCCCTTTCAAGTAATGAAATATCGCCTTAGGAGCAATAAATGCAATTTGAGATATAGCCTTATGCTTTTTTTTCTGAATATCGCGAAATATATATTTTTTAAATATATACAATATCATAATAGATGGAAATAGTATCTTTAAGTAGCGACGTAAAAAATACTGTCGTATTTCCAAATTGGTGCTGTACATTTTTCTACTTTCATTACAACGGCTGGTATTTAAAAAGACTTTTCTATTCACAGATCTAACTAAAAAAATTAAGACAGATATTCCGAGGTTCTTTTCATCATTGCGAAGAATATTCACTATCGATAATTTGTTAGATTTCAACTACAGAAGCAGCATTTCATAAGAAACGTTTGTTTCAGATATGGCGGATTGACTCTAGATGGAGTGAGTGTACCTAAACTTAAAATGGGTAACTAAATTTTCTTTATTTTATAGCGTATGTTAAAATGACATTTTAATAGGTTTGAATGAGTCGACTAAGCCGTTCTTTAACCATAATGATAGATAAAGTGATCACTTTAACGTAAGGGTAGATAAAGTAAAACAAATGATTGTGCATTCTATAGAGACATCTGTCATTCTTATTTCAAATGCACGTTATAAAATGGCGTTCAGACCATAGGACAATTCAGTTTCCATAGAAAAGAGCACGACGGCAGAACCTAAGCTTACTATTTTTGACGTCTCTAACTTAAATTCAGAATTGTCAGAAGCTTGACAATATGGCTTCTGCTATACAGTTTTGTATTATACACAACGATAAAGCGAAACTAACCATCTTTCACTCGATGGTTAAAATATCCCTTTATCGTCTAATAAATAACTAATATTTATTAGTCAGTCGTGGTCAAAAATTAGCTACACTTATTGAGGATGCTATTGCTATACGGAATAAAGGTGGGAATTTTCATGTTTCTCTTGGTTTTTTGGAAAAAAAAGCATATTTCTTTTGAAGTTGATTTGTTATTGCAAAGTTTAGAAAAAATTGAAAGGGAAAAGTTAGAGATTCACTTTAGTTATAATTTTAATCATAATTAGTCATAATTTTCCACATACAAACCCTTGTTTAGGAGACATCGTTGACTATGATTTGCCAAGAATCAGTGAATCTAACCGACTGAAAAATATGAAACTAACAATAAATTTGAAGATCAAAATGACTACCAGGTGAAAAGCTAAACAAAAATATTCCATTATTTTAAGAAAAGTAGATAGGTATCTAATGGCAATAACAGACTTAACATTAATCTAACCAGCATAAATGATATCAAATAAAGGGTTAGTTAAAGGGTGCTAAACTAAAAACACATTTATTGGGCATGCTGTAAGCCATTATCGTTACATCATATATTCTCGGATACTCAAAGCTCTGGCCAAATCTGTCATAATAGTGCGGTTACGTTATATTCACTTAACAAAGCTAATGTTAACGTCAAGCATCTACATACGCCCCGTTACTCCGAGTTTCTTTCCGTATGAGGGCAAGTTCTCTGGAAATATATATAACTGACCCCCTTGGCCATATTGACACCTCAATTTCCCATTAAAAAATCCGATACACCTGAATACCGAACGATCCTCGTGATCTTCACGCATCCATCATTTTTACAGCATACCCTAAGGGGTTGATACTGTTCCACTCGATCAGCAAATTTTTTGATTCGACATTAGCTTTAGTTTTATTCGAGGTGCCTATGCAATTTCATTTAAATATTTAAAAAAAAACAAAAAACATTGGATTGCGCAAATGTTAAAAGTTGGTTTGCGCATGTGCAATATTTTTTAATACATCTCGTATATAGTTGCTTGCGATTTGAGCTGAAAAACAATAGCCGCCTTAAGAACTTATGTACCAATTTTCAAAGCGATCGAACGTTTCTAAAGAAAGTTATCGTGCAGACGGACAGGCAGACAGACAGACAACAATACAAAATTCTAAACGATCTCGAGGATCGTTAATAATTAGAACCAAATATCTCTTCGATCAATTTGTTTGTCATTGGAGTATGTAGAATGATGCGTAAAACAGCATAATCATTCTCCGTTCTCTGCGCCCGGTTTTGGTTGGTGACAGACGATTCAATTATAAAAATATATATAACAGACGGTAGCGTTTTGAAAAAAAGTGAAGCATAGACTATAAGTATACAAAAAAATAGCACAAAAACTGGAGTTTGAATAATGTTTTCTAAGCGATACATATCTCGATAGTGTACCTTGCTCTGCGGCAAATGAATTTTTTGTCGAATTGATTTCAAGGTTTGTAGCGATTGTGCCAATACATTGCTTTGGTCAAGCTGAGCATTTGATAAAAAGATGCAGTCGTTACCTAAGAACGAGGTTTATTTAAATCAAGATTTTTACAATGTTGTCCTATTAGTGTGCAACAAATGAGAGTTCATTGCCAAATATGAATATTAAAATAGTAGCTTTTGTTTGAAGGTTATAACTTAAGGAATAAATTGTTAATTTGGAAGCGCATCCTATTTCACGGAATACTTATGCATTCTGAAGATTTTCTCGGACATACGGAATAACCTTTTATTGTATACGCATGATATTAATACATAGTACGGTTTATGGTAATGATAATGTGAATGTAACTGGAATACTAGTGTTTCCCACCGAGCAGTCGAACAAGCTTTGTAAGGAATGCTGCGCAAAACTATGCAATCGAACTGCTGTAATATGTGAAACCAGAATAAAAAAAGACATTTACAGCGATTTTATATAAATGGGCTTAATAATGCAGTAATAACGTTAAATACCTGACATTATTTCCTTTCTACTTCTAACTAGCTCGATAAAAGAGCAGCAAATCTTTAAGATTAAATCGCGCTATTAGAAAATTCCCACTTGAAAACGGATAATATCTATATTTATGTTGAAATTATTGGACTGGAGATATATCATCGCGCACGTAAATAGTCCTAGTAAAGGTTCGTAGTCGTAAATCAAGTCCTGTGTCAGGTAGAAAGACCCAGGGCGTGGGGCCACCCGTTTTTAAACAAAAAGCCCTAGTCAAAAGACGATAGGTTTCTATTTCCCTAACCAAATTAACAAACGCTCAAATTACATTACGCAAGATGTACAACACAAACATTGCAATCCGAGACAAAACATCATAATCGGTGCATTAATAATAAATCATCCGCAAAACTACCCTCACCAAAAATGCCCTAAAACTAAAACAATAATATGGGGGTTCATCACGTGGGAATGCGCAAACAACTAATTAAAACTGTTTTAAAATGCCACAAAATAATAGATCGGACGTTTGGATGGCTACAGCCTTTTACATTTTACAAATCCACCGTATACAAGTACTAGATGCCAAATCAGTGTTAACATCTAATTAGCGAGTTATTCCGTAACTTTTTCTAATTATTTCTCGCTCTTAGAACGAAAGGGAAATTTAATTGACGTAGGTACGTATACACCTGCAGAGGATGGCAAAAAAGGATTAAGCTATTGCTTGTCATACTTACAGAAGGATTTAACGGATTGAAGAAAAAGGTAATTCTAGAAAGTCAACACAAAATATTAGCTTATATGGGCATGGGCATTTCACAATATACTTTAACTACGTCCCGCTGGAGGTTCACAAAGATCCCTTGCAGTGCGGATTAGTCGCTTTGTGGTCTGTTGCTCATTTTGGAAGTACGATTAGAAGGTTACACCGCGGGAGACAACTCGTATTGTTCATTTAAGCTAGTTTTTCAACGCCACTCATGCATTTACTGGTTTAATAAAACGTACTAACAATAACTTATCGCGTTTAAACATCAAAAATCCCCATTTTGTAGCGCTGGCTCTTTGCAAACGGTATAGGTAACCTATTCCCACTTTACATGATGTCATTATTTTCGCAAGGGTGCGATGTTGAAGATAACGCATTAAATAAAAAGCCACATGGAACAAATTAGTTTAAAATAAATGGATGGAAGCATGAAAACGGACCTCGCTTAACACGCGATCCCTCTGATTACCTATACCTAAAGTACAGGTAGACTAAGTTTTATAATTAAACGAATTTCAATTCAGTCTGCTACAGTCAGAAGAAGTAATTTTTCAGAATTAGATTACAGCGTTCTAAAAATAACATATTCGTATGATACACATAGTTTAGTGTTGCGGAATTTGAACATTTAAACTATTCTCAACTTGAATATAAGGGTTCTTTGTGTTAAGTTAGAAATTTTTTAAGGGTAGCTGACGGGTAGGCTATTGTGCATTAGGTTGGAAAGGAAACACAATTTTAGTTTGAATGCATTCCCTGTGATGGTAGAGCGACGGTTTAAAGGTTCAGTGCACTTGGGACCCAACCAAACCCCTAGTTTTCTTAGAAGTCACTGTTACATCTGTCCTGTCTTAAAAATACCACAGAATCATAGTGAAATAAATTTTCGTCTGAGAGGACGCGTACGATTTCAGATGTCAAACAAACGAATTGAAAAAGAAAAAGTCATTGACAGTCAAATAATTTAACACTATTAAATTAATAAAGAGAGGGCATCTTTTAAACGGGAAATGTCCCCTTCACGGTAAAGCAGCGTTGCATAGTTTAACAGCTGAACGTGTAAATTTGCCTAAGTATATTTATTTATTCCTCCATTATAATTCGTTAAAGCGTATATTCAAATTCATACCCCTGATTTATTTAACGGGTGCGTACAAACAAATGCACGGCTAACAGGGCTGCGGCCGGGGATTCGTAATTACAAAGTCAAAATCTCCCAATCGCCTTTCGCAGCCGCGCGAGGGTTACAGATGGGGTTGAAAGTGTGTATTACAATATACGCCTTTTCATCCACGAAAAACTCAATATGTGGGAACACGTCTAGTTGACGTTTGATTTTCGTTTATAAAATTATATCTTTGCGAAATGTCTTTCAAAATTTTTTTTACATATTCGCGTAGAACCTTACACTAAAATGAATTGAATATTAAACAGCCCATCTAAAGGGCGAAGGGATGGTTCTGCAAGGCAATAATCACTTCACAGGGATAATACTCTCATTACTATTTATTATTATTCCATTTGTTTAGCTAGTCACCGAATGGGGGCCATCTGTCACTTCGCCGTCATTGCTGAGAAAGTGATAAGACTACTAGCAATTATAAATATCTGCAGATATAATTTTGTTAATGAAGCTAAAACTTGTTCAACCCCCATATTAACTTAGCATCTCGTTTCCCGACATGTGAAAGTTTGAAGGTCTAAAATAGCAGATGTGGGTTTGAATTTTACCACCCCAGGGGTGAACGTTGTCTGCACGTGTTTCATATTTAGTCCCACCACTTTGAGAAGAATTACAAAATCTTTCAACGGCAGCCAAAGATAAATATACTACACATATCCTAGTGACAATTATTAATACCTCGTCCAAGTTAAGATAAAATTAGTTTGACTAAATTACTGAAATCATAATCTATAGTTCTAAGATGGTGTAGGTACCTACAGGCTACAAGGAAATATAAAAACGATACATACAATCACTCATAAAAATAATTGAAACACAATATGAAATGATTTTGTTATATGTGCTTCATTAACTTACGAATTATTAATATACGATACAATTATCGCCATGAAAGACTGCCGCTACGTCATAATTATATGAACCTAGCTATGCACAACGTTTACAATAAAGTCACATGAGAAACAGTACATCAAATAAGGGCAGTGAACACTCGAACTATGAGTTATTGAATAACATAATGTGGTAAAAAGAGAACAAACATAAACGAATAACCAATACGTTTTATAAACATTGAACTATATATTAAACCAATCTCAAGTTGCATTTGAAATGGTTTTTTTTATATTTGTCTTGATAGTTTGCACTTTCAGAATAAATGATCGCTGTCGCCATCTCGGAGTATATTTTCTAATTAAAGTATTACCAAGACGTATCGGCATTCCCTCCTGGCGAGAATAGTAACACATTTGATAGGAATCTCAATTAATAAACGATTTTATTGAACACACATTTCATTTAAATGTTGACTTAATTATCAACAAACTTTTTATATAAAGTTGATGATTAAAAAATTAAGGACGAACAGTTTCAAGAAGGAATTAAGATGATACTTGAAATCGAAATAATTCCTGATAAAATTCGTGTCTAATATATGGCACACATAAAATCAATTTGCAATTAATTAAAAGTATGATAACTTGAATTTTTTGGTTGATAATTTTAATTCGTCTCTGTCATGGAGACTTTCAAGAACGACAGTTCAGTTAATTTGAATGTATGTATGCGACATTAGCGACAAATTAAAGTTCACCGCACATTTTCATTCAACACAATGGCACAAATGGTTTTTTTTTAAAATTAGTTAAAATCATTCTTGATGAATTAAAAAATTATTTCAATGAAACATTCGTCAACAATGTTAATTAGGGACCGCGAAAGTGATTAATAAAATTAACCACACACATTTTAATTCAATATAATCACACGAATGACATTTACAAACCATTTAAAGTGACAGTTGAAGTAAAATATTTGTTGATAACTGTACTTCAGATCAGTAATTAAAATTATCAAAAAACATTTAAATTCAATAGTTATTTTCAATCGTTACTAGTTTTATTTCCATAATTGAAATGAAGATACTTGTATATTTATTGAATTAATTGTTCCGTTCTGAATAACTATTATTTACTTAACGTCGCCCATGAACGGAATTTCAAGCAAAGGCTCGTAGCTCAACTTTAGACCACAGGTATATTTACGAGTACGTACCTGATATTTATACGTATTAACACAAAAGTGTTTTCGTATGGCAACAATCGCATAGTCCAGATGTGAAATTGGATTAATCTAAATCTAAAATACGTAATGCTTATAGTGATTATATAAAATGTTCAGAAAATGCTATAACTGAAGATGCAACGAAGTTCTGGTCTTTTATTAACTCAAAACGAGGTAATTCAAGAATACCTAACAGAATGTGTATGGGTGCTACTTCAATGTGTACACCTGAGGGTATTGTTAACGCATTTGGAGATTATTTCAAAAGTGTTTATTTACCGTCACAATCAACCATAAATGATAACAGTCCAAAGGTTACTAACATGCCCAATATCTCAGTTACTAGAATTACTACAGATGAGGTCTATACAGCTATTAAGAAATTGCCTAATAAGTACACATCAGGTCATGATCAGGTACCGAGCTTTTTAGTGAAAGATTGTGCCATGGTGTTCAGAATACCTCTGTGTATTCTGTTTAATTTATCAATCAATACGTCCACCTTTCCAACAGCATGGAAGATAGCTAGGATATGTCCCGTATTCAAGTCAGGGGATCAGTCTGAGATTAGTAATTACAGACCCATCAGCATAATCCCCAATTTTGGTAAAGTTTTTGAAATAGTCCTATACTCAAGCATTTTCCCAGGCATTAAGACGTACATTTCACCGTATCAACATGGTTTCATGGAAAGAAGATCAACCGCTACCAACCTAATGTGTATGACCCAATATATTGCACGTATTCTCGACAGCCATGGTCAAGTTGATGTCATCTACACTGATTTCACTAAAGCGTTTGACAGAATTGACCACAAAATTATGTTGAAGAAATTGGACGAAATTGGCTTCTCTGATAATTTACTGAAACTCTTCAAATCCTACTTGACATCGCGCAAACAATACGTTACATACAACAATTATAATTCGGCAATGTTTGAGTCAACGTCTAGCGTACCGCAGGGTTCGAATCTCGGACCACTAATGTTTATAATATTTATCAATGACTTACCGTCCAATGTTTCATTAAACATCTTAATGTTTGCCGATGATGTAAAGTTATACACTCCTATCTCGTCTATTCAAGACTGTGAAATTCTGCAGCGTCAATTGGATAATTTGATTGAATGGTGCGCTTTTAATTACTTGGAAATTAACCCTTCTAAATGTAGAATTGTGACCTACACGCGTAAGCTTTCTCCTGTAATATACAACTACACAATTAATTCCGTCCTTTTGCCTCGTGTTACATCCATTAAAGATCTTGGAGTGCAGTTTGATATGAAATTGACTTTTTCTGACCATATCAACCAGATTTGTAGTGCGGCGATGAAGATGTTGGGGTTTATATTCAGAAGCACTAAATCATTCACAAATGTTGGTGCTCTTAAGGCGTTATTCTTTTCTTTAGTGCGATCTAAATTAGAATACTGCAATTTGGTTTGGTCGCTGTCCTATCAATATCAAAGGGATAGAATGGAACGCATTCAGAGAAAATTTCTTAAATACCTCAGCTTCAAAGTTAATGGAGTATACCCCGAAAGAGGTTGCTGTCAAAATGCGTTGTTGGCAAAATTCAATATGGAAGACCTTGATAAAAGAAGAACCAGAACCAGCGTGACATTCCTATTCAAGATCATCCATCAACTAATTGACTGTGCGTGTCTTCTTCAAGAACTGCAGTTTCATGTTCCATATTTTTCATCTCGATCGTCCTCCACTTTTTATCATACTACACCTAACTCTAATATTCTTATCAATTCTCCTATTTACAACATGTGTAGCGTATTTAATAGTATTTGTGACAAATGTGACATACATAACTCTCATATGAAAGATATCTTAGACATTTTTTAATTGGCATTTTTATTTTTGTTTAGGCTGTTCTAGTTTAACATAGCTATAATTTTACATTTTTTTTTTCTAATGTTCATTTTAATTCTCAAGGATTTGATCTGTTATTGGAAGTTTTTCTTCTGTTGATCAATAAACGATTATTATTATTATTTATTATTATTTTATTGTAATCTCCGTATTAAACATGAGAACACTTGCTAAAGGTACCATGAATGAAAATTTATTTAAAAAAAAAAACAAAAAAAGGTAAAAAGACACTCATCTGTGATGTAAATTGTCCATGCACTCATGTTCACAAGTAGACGGATGCTGCTAAACGCTGGTATCGGTCTATCAGCAAAACTGTCACCTGACATTTCTTAAACCTATTTACCCAGTTTTATTGTACCAATTCACAATCAAGGTTTTTTTCATTTGGAAACCTTTTAGCACGTACAAATAATATTGCAATAGGAATATAAAAGTCTAAATAAAATTTTAACAATTATTATTTGTTAATAGCTGCAAGTTAAGTTTCCTAGTTCTCTAACCTTCCATGTCGTCCATTTAAAGGACACATAACGAAATACGTATGTATTGTCTTAAAAGAATCTCAAGTAAATTATAATCATATTTGAACGTAAAACAAATAGATTCTTGAGAGTTTCCGTAAAATTAAAGAGATAAGAACTGTAAAGTAACGAAAAAAGCAAAAAATGTTGATAAATATCGTGAAAAAAATTGATCTTGCTATAAATTATATGGCTATTATTTAAATAATATACTGAAATTGTGAAGATCCATGACTCTCAATGGGGTGCTTAAGAAGCTTCGGAGAAATAACACCAAAATCTACCCATTTATTATTATAACAATTTTTATGGGGAGATTTTGGTGTTATTTCTCCGAAGCTAAATAATATACGGTGGTGCATTAGAAACGATACATAGCTATTTCTGTAAATTAAAATAATTTTCAAAAAACGCTTTGGCACGTCAAATTGATCATGGAAGGAAACAGTGTCTAAAATAAAACTTGCTCACTAATGTCTTTGTCTCGCATCGCTGACAGTGCAACCCTTAAAATCTTAAATGATGCATCGTTGGTAAGGTCGCCCATCTCTGAATTCGGATATGTAATTTTTTTGGTTTAGTTGTTTCATTTCCAGCGCATTCGACGTTGCAGGTACAAGTTTTCTCTTTTTTATACCACTTGCAACTGCATAATTTTGACGCACGATCGCATTAGCTTCTATTACATAGTGATCGGCCCGACATCCTTCCAATGACATAAACAACAGCGCGCCCTCAACTTACTTTTAAAATATTTCGAAAATATCAAATCTAAAAAATTATAGTCTCACCAAATTCAGAGAAGGAAAGCCTTTCCAATGATGTCCTATCTTCCTTGTTGCGCAATTACCAATGCTAAGGGTTTTGCTTTAGTACTAGGTATGCCATACAAAAATTAAAAAGGAAGTATATAGGTACTTAATAATTACAAACATTTAAAAGAAAAAATCATCAAGATCGACCTGTTCCTAAAACGTTTCAAGATTTTTAAAAGCTTTACTGTTTTTATTATTAACAATCTCTTAAAAAATTGCCAGAATTTTTCCATGTATCTCTTCAAACCATGAAATAAATAAGAGTAAGAAAATCAAAAAGAAACTTTTAAGTTCATTCGCTACCATAGTTGTAGCAAAGATAACGCAAAAAATAAGCAGTTAGTGTAATTTTACTGTCACCAATAATCAACATACTTATAGCCATATGTGGTCAAAGAAACGTAAAACTGGTTCTAAGAACTGGAAACTTACCTTTTCTGAACACCACCACAACACTACCACCAGAAATAAATTTTTTTAAAATTAAAAAAAAAGTATACACAAAATCAAAACCCGTGCTCAGATAAATTTTAAAATACCACTCTGTCAAACGTTCAAGAATGAAGATACTATACAGGCGTTAAAGTTCCAATTAGTTGTGGTCATACGTACTTAAACCTGATTTTTCGGACCTAATTACTTTTACCTTGTAATAAATCCTATTCATCTTCCAGAAATAATAGAAAGGATGTCATTACGATATTTCTCTTATTGTTTCTTTATGAAGTGCAATTTGTGTTATCGGGGTCTTTTCAAATTTACCTTTAATTATAATATTATCTTAATTACTTATCCAAATTTAGTGCCATCTATGAAATGCATTGTTCTATTGTCATTTATACATACTCGTTTTGTCTAAAATAAATTTAATTCATTTCCTTTGTCACCCTTTTCAACTAAAGAAATAAAGAACAATTTTTTGTGTCTTCATTAAGAAATCTTTATGTAAGGGAGCGTTAAAATTACTTCCTTTTTCTATTTTCATCTTGATTTTATAATGTAAATATTTTTAACTTTAGACTTATCACTTTGTTTGTGTACGGTATTATATGTTGATTCTGTTTTAATATTAAGAGCGTCTCAAAAGTAGCGAATATTACACATAATATTGTAGATATACTATAACTAGGTATAACTATTTGGTATTTAATTACTCCACAAAAGACGTTTCAGTTACCTATTCTTATTTTCTCAAAACGAAAGCGCAGTAGATAAAAATTATGTGTTCTTAAATTACAGGATTTAACTATATCAGACTCTTCATACAATTTCAAAAAAAAAACAGCGTGATTATGTTTAAGAAATGGAAATACTTAAGAATCGCGATGTGTTGAAAATGAAAGACCAAATAACTATTATTTGAAACATTTTTCCATGAAGTAGATGTTTACCAAGATGTGCACTACTACATACATTCTGTAAAGGCAATCGTCTAGTAGTCTCTTAAAAATAATTAATTTTAATAAACCAAAGTTTTACAGAATTATCCGGATGTGAATTATTCGGGAGCGAATTTTTCGAGTACGAATTTTTCGAGTGCGAATCATCCAGGTGCGAATTATCCGGGAGCGAAATGTCCGAGTGCAAATTATCCAGGTGCGAAATATCCTGGGAGCGAAATGTCTGGGTGCGAATTATCCGGGAGCGAATTTTTCGAGTGCGAATGGTGCGGTTGCGAATTATCCGGGAGCGAAATGGCCAGGGTGCGAAATATCCTGGGAGCGAAATGTCCGGGTGCGAATTATCCGAGTGCGAATTGTCCGGGCGCGAATTGTCTGCACACGATATGATATACTTGATAGCAGCTGAGTAGGATAATTGTGTAAGAATTATATAAGCACCGTGGTACTACAATGTGTATCCTTCTTGAAGTTCTCGAGAAATGTTGAGCACAATATATAGATGCTACAAACCTGTACGGAATAATGCACGATTGTACTTTGACGTTACTAACCTGTACGTACTCAGTGTTAAAGGAAAAAAGTAAAATGATTCTACGTAGGGATTTGCAGCATTAAATCTACACAATTTCGATAATACCCACTTATTTTACCTACTTCTGTATACAGTATGCAAATAGATTGCAATTACGTACATGCAAAAGGAAAGCAAGCTCGACTCGAACATTTCCCGTTCACCCTCCTCTCTCTGCCGTGCGAAGACTCGCTAACTCCAATATATCATCCACGGCACACAATAATATGAACAACGATGATATAGTGCCAACGACACGACGCGACGCCTCACAAAATAAAATATACAACCTGGAAAATGCAATTGGATTCGTCCTATTATACACTTTACGCTACACTGCTTTGGCCAAACAAACCACCGATGCATAGTTTTACAAAACAATAACTCAATAAAATTTGAAATCTGCTAAAGTGATACCCGACAATTTTATCCTGGAGAACGCGGGCATTTTTGCGAGTCAATTTAGTTAAGTTAACCCGGAATCGGATATGCAAATCAAGTTTAATTCGATAATCAGCGTCTTAAGGGGACGACTTCGGCAGGTAACATGAATATTCATAACTTTACGGATTTATAAATTCTTGACCCTGCCGCGCGCCCCCTTCTCTTATTAGTATTCCAGCTGTACGGGTGTCGTGCGGTTTCGCAAAAGTTTACAGACGACAACAGTTGCAGATGTTACTTGTACACAATACGAAAATTGCGCGCGGGAGCGTATCGCTATTGGGAATAAGGGGGGGAACTCCGTGACCTTCGACGGTTGGTTTGGCAAATTTGAATAATAAAATTTCGCGGTGCGGGAGACGAGGGGTAAGTCGGGGCTTAAAGGGGGCAAAACCTTTTAGATTTATGTCCTTCGTTATTAACGCTAACGTCGGTTAACCTTGTCTGTGTATTATATGCAAAACTGTACCTTGCGGTGTACATTAATTATTCAGTTTTGTGACACCGTTCAGGCCTACAGCAGACTGTTGCATCATGAAGTAATTGCTTGCTCTCGTTAGCATCTTTTTTTCTTATAGGGTTGGCCGACCTAAAAAATATTCGTGGTGCCTTTTACAACTTTAATTGCAGATTACACCATAAACTACCACCTTAGACAAGAGCGTATTAATTTCAAGAGTCGGCCAATGGTAATTAGAACCGAGATTAGAGAACTCCTAGCACCCCAGGCTATAATTCAACCCTTTCGAGGTTCAAGATTCAAAGGTCTCAAAGTTTTCAGAATGTGTCAAAGTTACCGTGACCAGGACAGATAATACACCAGGTTGTCAGATGGCGAAGAACATAGTAGGGGAAGACAAGCTATAACAAGAGAACAGGAGTTTAGTAAATAGAGTACATGGGCATGCGATCTCTTTCGTGCAGGCTTCGTTGAGGCCCGAAAAAAAAAATTGTCTCAGGTCGACCCGGAAAAAGATTTTCTTATAGAGTGTGGCCTGTAGAATCCATAATTTCAAACAGTTCCAAGATTGGGCTACTAGTTCAAAAGTTACAGCCTATTGAATTTTTTTTCGAAATTTGTTTTTTGTCCATAACTTTTTATTGAGAGGTCTAATCGAAAAAGTACGAATTGTTTTGGATTCTACGAACCAAAATTAATTAGAAAAAGTGTTTTCCCGAGAAATTTTAGTGCAGCCGATTTTTGGTAAAAAGGAAGGTTATACACTGTCTTTTTTTGAGCCCCGAAAAAAAAATTGTCTCAGATCGACCGGGAAAAAAACATTTTCTTATAGAATGTGGCCTGTAGAGTCCATAATTTCAAACAGTTTCAAGATTGGGCTACTAGTTCAAAAGTTACAATACAACGTTTAGAATTACCACTGGAATCGTCCATCTTTGGAAGGCTGGATTACCCCTATATTTAAGACTTGTGGATTAGAATCAAGAGTTGTCGATGCTGGATTCTGGATCGTAGCGAGAAAGCCGCATGTCTGCGGGAATTTTATGAAACCGTATTAATTGCATACTAAATTGAATCGGTTTTAAATTCGCACGTCGGATTTTCGCTATTTTACACTTGATAAAGTCAGCTTCGAAGGAACGCGTCCCGCGTCCCTACTTACACCGAACTTAGCTCGCGAAATACCTTATCTCTTAACAGCGATATAACACGTGAGTTAATTGATTTTCGCCTGATAAAACCACTTATAGCAAATGACCAGATGTGTCTTACTTCTAACACCTTATCTAAATTGAGTAAATTAAAAATCCGATAAAATCAAAGAAAACTACGCAACTACGTCACAAATTTCCAAGAGGAAAAACACATACGGAAACACAAATAGAACAAACCAACTATGATTACTTCTTAAACAATCCGCCAGATCTACTTTCAAAAATTTCATCATCTTCATATACAGGAGCTCTAGTCATTTTTTTTTAAATATTAGCTCGACCATTACTGGTGAAACGGAGTCGGTGCAATTGAGCTGGGTCTGAAGACACCGCCAAGGTTTGACGCTGTCAAATTAAATGGCGTCAAAATAAACGAATTTTTGTTCGTGTTTTATTGCCGGAACGTGGTGTTAAATGGGAGGCTAATTAACAGTAATTATTGTCAACACAGGCAAAAATTCTGATCCGGAAGTCCGGGGGTTTTTAACCATACAAAGATAATAATGATGAAATAAAGGTAAAGATCTCTGTAAATGAAAACAAAACGGAAGTAAATTAAAGGGATCTCTGTCTTTCCAATCTGGGATGTAAAAATTCTTGGTCTGGTTCTGGTTGGTAAAAGCTGCAGTGATTAAGTCCTGGTTCTTGTATCTGGTCGATAAGGGGTGAATTAATTAAGTTCCTGAGTCTTAATAATAACACTTTTATAAAGAGAGGGAGATTGAGAAAGGATTCAATGTCAAAGGATAGGGACGACAACAGGCGACATCTAACGGAGGAATTTTATAACACACAATATAGGATATTTTGTTACAACTGAAAATATATGCAGAATAACTCATCGTTGAAGTTTCTAGTCTGAACTGGCAAAGCTCGCGATCAAGGTTTCAAAGCCATACTGAAAATTTGAGGCTTCAAAGGTTTCAAAATGAGAAAAAGGTAAAGAGAACACAAGGTATTTCCATAATTTCAAACAGTTCCAAGATTGGGCTACTAGTTCAAAAGTTACAGCCCTTTGAATTTTTTTTCGGAATTGGTTTCTAGTCTATAACTTTTGATTGAGAGGTCTAATCGAAAAAGTACGAATTGTTTTAGATTCTACGCACCAAAATTAATAAGAAAAAGTGTTTTCCCGAGGAATTTTGGTGTAGTCGATTTTTGGTAAAAAAAGGGAGGTTATACACTGCCTTTTTTTGAGGCTCGAAAAGAAAATTGTCTCAGATCTACCCGGAAAAAAATTTTCTTATAGAATGTGGCCTGTAGAATCCACAATTTTAAACAGTTCCAAGATTGGGCTACTAGTTCAAAAGTTACAGCCTTTTGAATTTTTTTCGAAATTGTTTTTTGTCCATAACTTTTTATTGGGAGGTCTAATCGAAAAAGTACGAATTGTTTTATATTCTACGCACCAAAATTAATAAGAAAAACTCTTTTCCCGAGAAATTTTGGTGCAGTAGATTTTTGGTAAAAAAAGGAAGGTTATACACTGCCTTTTTTGAGGCCGGAAGAAAAAATTGTCTGAGATCGACCGGGAAGAAACGTTTTCTTATAGAATGTGGCCTGTAGAATCCATAATTCCAAACAGTTCCAAGATTGGGCTCCTAGTTCAAAAGTTACAGCCTACTTTTTTTTTATTTTTTTTTTGTCCATAACTTTTTATTGAGAAGTCTAATCGAAAAAGTACGAATTGTTTTGGATTCTACGCACCAAAATTAATAAAAAAAAGTGTTTTCCCGAGAAATGCTGGTGTAGTCGATTTTTGGTAAAAAAGGAAGATTATACACTTCATGAAAACTTCGTACGAGTAAACAGTTATTCTAAGCTCTCTTCTCATTATCAGCAAATGGTCACAATAGCATCACGTTACCGTACACGTTAGTGTTGTCTATTTATTTCAAATTGCAAAGCTACTCCGCCCTTTACTTTCTTTGTAGGACCCGCTTTAAACGCAATGCTGTCACATACGACGGTGTCCATTTCGTGCGGTTGATGCGGGTCATCCCTGCTGCGGTCGACATGTAAGAAAGTCGGCATTCCCGCCATCAAATTAGGTCGCGTCGCTACGCTAATTATTTTCAAAGTTCCCTTTGACCGTACCTAGAATCAACTTGAAGACTATCTTCGTGATTCTTGAGAGATCAATCACGCCGCAAGGCGTAACACCTCCCCATTTCGCAATTTCTTTAGTGTAATTCGAAACACAAAGGGATAATTAGGTATTCCGGAATCAAGCACGCCAACTGTAATGGGTTGACGTGTATCTAAAGTAGACATTAATTATCCTCACATCTCCCATAAAGCCCTCTTTGGGGAAAGGCAATAGTGCAAACAGCACCCTGAGGTATGCTTCTTTTACAAAAAAAAAAGTTCCACATAAATATCCGCTATTGTAATGCATTAAAATGAGCGCGGGTTATTTTGTGATAAGCACGAATGGGGAAACGGTTTGTTTAAATTTACGTTTAAATATCACCCCTCGGGGACGTAATATCACTAATTCACGTGAGTGATTAATTTAGTTTGAACGCGCAAATTAATTGAGGCTGCTTCACAAACAAAACGCTAATAATTAGCTTGTCGCTTTTCGAAGTGCGACTGTAAAATTTCGAATTTCATAAGCGTCGGATTTTATTACTTACACAATTTTGACGTTCAACCGCTACAATGAAGCCGATATTCTCCCAAGAAACAATAAAATAGTAACAGCAGCTTTCAAAGGCAATTTCTATTTTTATGTTACCACAGAGCAGGAAACTTTACGGCTTAATAGTCTTTTACATGCTGATTTAGTGAGGTGCTCGCTTAGATGCAGCCATCTGCAGCAATAGGGCTTTGTTACTGATAAAAATGGGAAATGTGCATTACTCTTCATAAACGTGACTCGTAGATTCATATGTTCACAGCTCTAGCTCCGTGCTCCTGCTCCTACTAATCCATAAGTCCTTCTTATATACTCATTCTCAATCAGCAGAATATTGTATGCTCTAAAGAAACTGCGTTATAAAAATGTGCCAGAAAAACTTATCACACAACCTTAGTTAACCTTAGTTTGCTTCAGCGCATATACACTACGTCTTCAACTGATCCAATCGGACGGACTGCCCGAATAAAAATAGCGTAAAGAAACGTTCACGATTTCCGACCGTCGCGAACCAGCCTCCTTTTTTCATTGATTCCAGTATCTAAAGGAACGCCGCTTCCATTAATAAAAATATCTCCTTTCTAAGATCTTTCAAAAACATCACCAATCACAATCAGACTTGATAACGCGAAGGAACGCGTCCCTACTTACGCCGAACTAACGCGCACATCGGTATCTCTTCTAACAGCATTACGAACGCGAGCGTTAATTAATTCGTTCGATAATAAAACTTTTTCTCGTAAACGAACCGACGTGCCTACCTTTTAAAGTGACAAACTTTAAACAGGAAATAATACCATAATAAATTATAAAACGAGAAATAACACTGAGGCACACATTCAAGTAAAATAAACCAACTTTGTGCTTATTCGTAAATAGCCCGGTTTTTTTCCGCTCCCGAGCGCTTTTCCCACTCTTGAGCGTTTTTTCGCTCACCAGCGCTTTTCCCGAACGCTCGCGATAAACCGCTCGAGCACTTTTAAGAGTGCTCGGAACTCGCAAGCGGTTTCGCTTTGCTGAACAACTCGATATTCGCGAGCATTTTTGAAAAAGTTAGAGCGCTCGTAGCTCGTCGTTCGAGCGGTTTTTGAGAACGTTCGACCCAGTTCTGATTGTTATATACAGGATGTCTCGTTATTATTTTTGGTACTTAGGCCGAAATAAAATCTACCTCGCATTGTTTACACAACAGTATCTATATCTACCAAGAGAGCATTGTCCATGAAGGCAACTCGCACTATCTTCAAGAGCAATATTCACGCACCTAATTCACGAGTTATGCGTTGAAGAAATGTAAATCATTTCAGGTTGCCGACGAGCATAATGTATGAGGAGGTCTTTTACCACGCCCACAATCACCGTTCCCAGAAGCTCATTTTCATTTTAAACTTTAAATCGACAGAAGTTACAGGAGAACGTAATCCATGAGTTTTGTTCTCATTCCAACAGCCATTTCTCATTATTAGACATTTCCATCAGGAGAATATGATTTGCGAGAAGGTTTTTTTCTCCTAATTCACGTATATCTCTATGGCTACCAAGAGAACATAACTCATGGGGGATCTGGGTGGATCAGCGAGCAGGTAATTCTGCTCCTAAATTAACTACCCGGTAGAAAAGGTTTGTTATTTACCAGGAGAATGTAATCTTTAAGGAGAACACTTTCTGTGCTCTAGAGATACGTTCGAACTCTTCATATTCGCTTAACATCATCGATCAGGAGAATATTATGTGCGAGGAGGTGCTGTTTCTGCTACATATAGTATCCGTTGCCTAAAAAAATGCTGTAAATTTTCTCTGGCTACTAAGAGAACATAATTCATGAGGAGGTCATGTTCTATGCTCATCAGAGCAGTTGCAACACATTATTTTGTATTAGTAGAACATGATGTGCAATTTACGGAACATCCAATGGTCTGAACCAGGAGAACATGACCCCCAGCCCTTCTGTCCTTCACAGGGCACCTTATATTTATTTCAAAATTCGTATATTAGGAGCTACTTCTGCTTCTAATTCCATGTGTATCTGTTAGCAAAACATTGTATACTAGTTTCACCTGCTACTAGGAAGACATGGGCCATGAGGAGGACTTCTATTCTATATCAAGAGAAACCTTATTTTCGTTTAACACTTTAGATCAGAAAAATATAGTGCATTATGGCTATCAGGAGAACATAACTCATGAAGATGTCTATCTATGTAGTCAAGAGGACCTACTTTCCTTAAAAATTTTGTATCAGGAGAAAGAACTAGTGTTGGGAGGTGTTTCGGTTCCTAGTTCACGGAGTACCCATTAGAAAGGTTTCTTCCTAGGAGATCATATGTCACTTGGAGGTTTTGTTTCATCCTCAAGAGAAAGGTTCCAACATCTTATCTTAGTAAGGTTGATATCAAGAAAGCATGGTATGCGTGGAGGTAACAGCTAGAAAAATGTTGTAAACTCGCTTTTGCTACCTTGAGGACATCAACTACGGGATAAACTTCTTCGGTGCTTAAGAGAAATGTTCCAACGACCAACATGTTCGATCAGGAGAGCATTATGTGCGAGGAAGTGTTACCGTCTGCTAGAAAAACATTTTAAGTTACCACCAGGAGCACATAATCTATGAACCTGTTCTATGCTTACGATACGTGAATTAAAAAAATTTCTGTATCAGGAGTCATAACATTTCATTTTCTCTTAAACTTCTTTATCAGGGGAACATAGTCACGGAGTAACCGTTGGAAAAGTGCTGTAAATTGTCTCTGACTACCAAGTGAACATAATCCATGGGAATGTCTTGATCAATGCTAGAGAGGAGACTAATTTGGTCCATTTATTTTCGTTTAAAATGCATCAGGAGAATTCATTGTGCGTGGAAGTGTTTAGCTAGTAGGATAATATAGTCTATCAACTTTATTTTCATTTAATCCTTCCTATCAAGAGCACACGATGTACGAGGAGGTATTTTCCTCTTAACTGAGGCAGTACATCATTGCTGTGGTATCAGGAGAATATAATCTCTGTGGAGGTCGAGTTTGTCACTCAAAAGAGACGCGCCAACAATTTTTTCCGGACCTCAGAATGGCCAAATTATCATGGAAATGTTGAAAGAGAACGCAGGACCGGGAAATCTGCCCCCCCCCCTCTCAAAGTGAAAGTAGTCTGTGACCTAATTCCCCAACTTTCCGGTCACCCCCACAATTCTGCTCTTCGGGGAGTATTTCTGGTGGAGGGATTCCTTACCACACACAGACCTCCGTGATTCGTTCTCCATCAAAACTCACCCTTATAATAATTTGTATAGAGAGAGAGAGAGAGAGAGAGAGAGAGAGAGAGAGAGAGAGAAGAGAGAGAGAGACGAGAAGAGAGAGAGAGAGAGAGAGCAGAGAGAGAGAGAGAGAGAAGAGAGAGAGAGATGAGAAGAGAGAGAGAGATGAGGAGACGTGAGAGAGAGAGAGAGAGAGAGAGAGAGAAGAGAGAGAGAGAGAGAGAGAGCGATCGAGCTTCGATGTGTTTTCGTAAAAATGATGACACGTTCCGCGTGCTGAATATTTTGAGGGGAATATACATCTCTGGGGATGGTAGGTTCTCGTTTCCAAAGGTGTAGAAGTAGAGGGGAGTATACATTACCGGTGTGTGTGTGGAATCCCCCCCTCGGTCCCTTAAAGGAGGCTTCCATTGGTCTTCCTTTAGAATGATGACAAAAACTGATTGTAAAGGGGTTGGGGAGAGAATGAATCAACGGGTAACACTTGAAAGTCGTGTTTCCTAGCGGGTATTTCATCCCCCCCCCCCTCCCCTACACACGGGTTACAGAGTCACGTTTGCAAACGTTAAGACGTGGCTTCAGTAGTACCCTCCAGCCAAAAGAAGCTTCCATTGCTCTTCCTTGAGAATGATGATGCCAAAAGCTCATCGTAAATGTGTTGGGGGGGGGGGGGGGGTAACACCGGATAACACCCGAGACCCTTTTTCCCTGGGAGGAAATCGTCTTTTGTCACCGTATTTTAAAGGAAGGGCAATTAAAACATCTTTCCATTTCCATACACGCGAGATGTAAGGATTGAATGCGTTTGGGAAAAATGTGTCACGGGGGGGGGGGGGGAGGGTCTGGAGGGTGTGGAATACCCCCCAGGAAAGAAGTTTCGAGAATATTCGAGAATAAAGTACCATTGTAGACTATAGGAAAAAGTAATCGATTTTTCCAGTCCTCCTGGGAGATATTCTATACCCCTCCCCAACCCCCCGACTCCACAGTGCTACGACCTTCTTCAAAATGTTGAGAACAAGTTGCACGCCTATTATTATTTTCTAGGGAATTCCGTTACCCGTTTTCTCTGGGGGGGACATTCCATACACGACAGTTCTAGTGATTGCATGTGTTTGGGGAAGATGTAACACCGGGGGAAAGGGGGGTACGAAATAAACTTCAGGAAAGGAAAGTAACGAACATTTAAGTGAACAATAAACTCTTGTAGCAGAAGCACAAAACATGTGAGAAGCTGTCCCTACGTCTTATTGGCGGAGTAGAAATGGCCTACACTTTTTTAGCTACCAGGAAAACAAAATTCATTTTTTCTGGCTACTAGGAAAATATCATCCTTGAGGAGGAATGTCTATCAGAAAAACCAGGTAATTTTGTCTGGTCACAAGAACAACATAATCCCCCAAGAGAAACGCTCCAACATCATATCCATCAAATTTAAAGAGTTTTTTATTATAAAAATGTTAATTTTCTCTGGCTACCAGGAGAACATAGTCTTTTACAGCATCTTGTTATATTCTCTAAAATTGTAATTCCAATACTTACTTCATATTCCTATAAAATTGTGTATAATGTGCGGGGAGGGGAGAGAAAAATGTCCACTTTCTTGGGTTACTAGGAGAAGAAACCTAACGAGGAGGTGTAAGTTGTTCTATTCTCAACAGAACCTCCTATTTAAAATATTGTCAGGGAGTATAATGTGTGTGGTATCGTATCTGATACTAATTCGAGGAGTATCCGTTACGAAAATGTTGTGCACTTTCTCTGCCTATCAGGAAAACATGACTTCGCCCTTGCATTGCCAATACTCCAAAGTTAATGCTTGTAACCCTCCTTCTGTGCCAGATTTATGCTTAAGAAATTCTGCAATCTCACTTTTTCAGATTTATCCAGACTTCGTGCTTTTAGGGAGATTCTTCTCGATCAATTTCCGTTACAGCGAGTATACGTTTACAGTTCAAAGTGAGCACGCATAACAACAAGGTAACTAAATCAAATTGAAGCGAGCGAGCCATTTGAGCGCACACGTTCGTGTTATAACAGAACGAAAGGGTGTATTTTACATTTGAACTCGCTCAACTTTCCCAATTCACATCAATAACACGCAATGATGTATAACTGAAAGTTCAATGATGTTCTTCTCCTACATGGAGACATTTTTCCACGAAAGGAATGTACTGATATGAAAATTTCTGTTACACATGTTGAATTCGTTTTGCGTGATTGCTTGATATTCTGCTATTGAGAAATTCCTATCTGCCCCATTCCCTCATTTTAGCGGCTCACGGCAGCTTTAATCAAAAGATTTGTCAGAACCTGTCTGGCACTTGGATATCACAAATTTGTACGGTTGTGCAATGCAGCCCTGTAAAATTTACAGCTTTAACACAAATCGACGCCATCTACCCTTAATTGCCATCCCGGTTGCAAAAGAAAAACGAGGGTTGCTCGAGGGAGAGCAACCACTTTTATTTACCGAATGGAGCTGCAGTCCGGTGCATAAGACCAGAAGCGTATGGGACGGACCCATCTGCTAGGCCTCCGGCGTTCTACTTTAAACGGTTACGATTATCGTCTAGGGTAATGGTTTATGAAATATCCCGCCGTTAGAGATTTAATCTTTTAAGGACTTCACGGAACTACCGAAATTTTCATTTCGGAACATTATTAACTTCGCCTCTTCCCGAAAGTTTAATAACAAGCCGGTAATTGTATAAAACCAACATTCGAGCGTGGGGTAAAGCGCTTAGTACGTATGCAGGAGTGCACTAATTAACTCGGGAGCGCGTCACTTCATAAAATCTTTTCCAAGTTTTCGCATTTAACGCTTGGAAGTTGCACCGGCAGTTTCAATTAATCACGTTTCAGTATTAATTACTCCAATATCGCTTAATTACCTACAATGACAAATTTGTCTCGTTCCCGTTCTGAGCCGATATTAATATTTAATACAGCTGTCAATGTTGGCGTAAGCACCCTAGAAAAAGAAAGGGTTTCATTTGAATATTTTACCAGTAATTTAAATATGGCGTATTCAAAGAGGGCTGAATAAATAATTATACAAACATACAATTGGCGGTAATTATCTAATTAAGTTTTCATATTTGGAAAACGTTGAATGATACTAGAACACGCCAAACACGTTTTACAATAAAATGTTTATGGGGCACAAACACAATTTGTTAACAGGAGCACACAATTTTAAGTTACTACGACTTTAATAATCTGTACGGGTTCCCCTACTAACTCGTATGGGTGTACCATGACTATCGATTAAACTTATGGGGAAAGGGAGGAAGTGGTAAAAGAATAAAATGGATCCTTTGGTTAAAATTACCATTTTTACTTCAATAACGTCAATTTTAATCCCACATCACCAAGCGATTTAATGAAAATATTATAATTTATACTCAATTTCCATTCAACACGTGAACGAGTTAAAGTTTTTAATCTAAATTTTAAAATTCTTGCATACTCCAACGACGCATATGATATTCTAAATTCCGCCTCGACTCCATGAATATACAGCGCATGAAGCATTAAACCAATATTTTAAAATCGTCGTTAGCCTGCACACAATTGAATTTTCTTAGAAAAACTTTAAGTAACAAACTTTTCACATTTCTATACGTATTCAATTCTATGTTTACTGGTATGATTTATACGAGCGTTCTTTTAAGAAAAGTTTTAAAGGTGAACAAAAATGTCGTCCGTTATTTACGACGAAAGTTTCAAGCGTCCTAATTATTTATTAAACTTTCTTAATTAAACTGTGACTGGGAGACAAATATGATAAATCTAAATCAACGAGTTTAATCTACTGTTGAGATTCAATGTAAATAACTCGCTTTTCTTTGATCCTTTTGGAAGTTTCCTGTATAATTTTAAGATGATCTCCCCTTCTCACGTTTCAAACTCGTCTTCATTGATTATGTTATCCTGATAACAAGCAAAATTCTACATTTGCTTAAAAATACCAAGTGAATTCGAAGCAAAAACACTCCCTCACACAATATATTCTCTTGATACAACAATAATTAACTGAAAGGACATTTGTGTTGAGCTTGGAAAAGGCCTCTTGATTGATTATATCCGCCTGATAGGTAGGCACAGAAACATACACTTTCTTAGAAACTACTTCGTGAATTAGGGGTAAAAACATCCCTTGGCACAACTTATTCTTCTAACATAATAGTGTAAACGAGAACATAATGTTGAAAAGCCTATTTTCCCCTTAGAAATAGACCTCGAGGATTATGTTCTCCTGTTAGCCAGAAGTGAATTAAGAGGGAATTTACATCCTCACATATGCTCTCCTGATATCAGGGTTTAAACAAAAGATATCTTCTTGGTAACCAGAGAAAATTCTTCTCACAGATGGTGAATCAAAAGCAGGAACATCAACTCGCACGTTTTGTCCCCTGATACAAAAATGTAGACGAAAATAACACTTCGCTCGAGCCGTAGATTATGTTTTCCTAATAATGAGCAAAATTTTACAATTACCTAACAAATACTCAGTGAATCAGCAGCTGAAACACCTCCTCGGACATTATAGTTTCTTGAAACAACAATAATAAAGTGGAACGGCATTTGTCTTGAGCTTGGAAGAGGCCTCTTAATAGATTATGCCCGCCTGGTGGATAGGCACAGAAAAGTACATTTTCCTAGCAACTAATCTGTGAATGAGGAGTAAAAACATCCCTTGGCACAACTTATTCTCCTAACATAATAGTGTAAACGAGAAAACAACGTTGAAAAGCCTATTTTCCCCTTAGAAATAGACCTCCTCAAGGATTATGTTCTCCTGTTAGCCGGAAGTGAATTAAGAGGGAATTTACATACTCACACATGCTCTCCTGATATCAGGGTTTAAACAAAAGATATCTTCTTGGTAACCAGAGAAACTTCTTCTCACAGAAGGTGAATCAAAAGCAGGAACATCAACTCGCACATTTTGTCCCCTGATACAAAAATGTAGACGAAAATAACATTTCGCTCGGGCCATAGATTATGTTTTCCTGATAATGAGCAAAATTTTACATTTACCTAACAAATACTCAGTGAATTAGCAGCAGAAACACCTCCTCGCACATTATAGTTTCTTGAAACAACAATAATAAAGTGGAACGGCATTTGTCTTGAGCTTGGAAAAGGCCTCTTAATAGATTATGTCCGCCTGGTAAGTAGGCACAGAAAAGTACATTTTCCTAGCTACTGCTCCGTTAATGAGGGGTAAAAACATCCCTTCGCAGAACTTATTCTCCTTATTCTCCTTATTTTCTTCTTAGGAATAGACCTCCTCGTGGATTATGTTCTCCTGTCAACCAGAAAAATTACATTTACTTAACAGATACTTAGTGAATTAAGAGAGAATTAACCTACTAACACATGCTCTCCTGATACATCCTCTAAACGCACATTCGGTTTGTAGCCCCCCCCTGCCAAGCAGATATTTCCTTCTCCAGTCTGTACACGAGGCGTCTCCGTAGACATATTAACCCTGTAACATGTTGGAATGGTCTCCAAAGAGCTACTCGATGAATTAGGAGCTTCTGCACCTCTTCGTACAGCATATGTACAGCACACGACAGTAAAGTGTTGCAAAACGTATCTTGAGCTTGGAAACAGACTTTCTCGTGAATAATGTTCTCCTGTTAGCGGGAAAAAATTACATGTACAGATACTCGGCGAATTAAGAAATTAAGAAAAAATTATCAAAGTCCTCGTTTCAGATCGAAGGGACTTCAGCGCATTTTTGTGTGGCAGATCAGTATTCTATTAGCCACTTTCGATTCAACCATCAATAACAGATCTTGTCGAAGGATACTACATTCACTAACCGCTTCCCACTTTCCTCGTGCACCCGCAATTCGCTTTTAAAGATTTGACTCCACCATCAGGAAGATCGTGTCGGGGCTACCACATTCCCTTTGACGGTACCCACTTCCGACGTTCGGTTCACCCGCAATTCGCGTTTGAAGATTTGACTCCACCATCAGGAAGATCGTGTCGGGGGCTACCACATTTCCGTTGACGGTACCCCCTTCCGACGTCCCGTTCGCCCGCAATTCGCGATTGAAGATTTGACACCAC
>NW_022170878.1:14230384-14232572 GCF_008802855.1 Photinus pyralis
GTTCCAAGATTGGGCTACTAGTTCAAAAGTTACAGCCCTTTGAATTTTCTTTCTAAATTGGTTTCTAGTCTATAACTTTTGATTGAGAAGTCTGATCGAAAAAGTACGAATTGTTTTGGATTCTACGCACCAAAATTAATTAGAAAAAGTGTTTTCCCGAGAAATTTTGGTGCAGTCGATTTTTGGTAAAAAAGGAAGGTTATATATACACTGCATTTTTTTGAGGCCCGAGAAAAAAATTGTCTCAGATCGACCCGGAAAAAAATTTTCTTATAGAATGTGGCCTGTAGAATCCCTAATTTCAAACAGTTCCAAGATTGGGCTACTAGTTCAAAAGTTACAGCCCTTTGAATTTTTTTTCGAAATTGGTTTCTAGTCTATAACTTTTGATTGAGAAGTCTGATCGAAAAAGTACGAATTGATTTGGATTCTACGCACCCAAATTAATAAGAAAAAGTGTTTTCCCGAGAAATTTTGGAGTAGTCGATTTTTGGTAAAAAAGGAAGGTTATATATACACTGCCTTTTTTGAGCTCCAAAGCAAAAATTGTCTCAGATCGACCCTAAAAAAAATTTTTCTTATAGAATGTGGCCTGTAGAATCCACAATTTTAAACAGTTCCAAGATTGGGCTACTAGTTCAAAAGTTACAGCCCTTTGAATTTTTTTTCGAAATTGGTTTCTAGTTTATAACTTTTGATTGAGAAGTCTGATCGAAAAAGTACGAATTGATTTGGATTCTACGCACCCAAATTAATAAGAAAAAGTGTTTTCCCAAGAAATTTTGGTGTAGTCGATTTTTGGTAAAAAAGGAAACACTGCCTTTTTTTTGAGCCCCGAAAAAAAAATTCTCAGATCGACCCGGAAAAAAAATTTGCTTATAGAATGTGGCCTGTAGAATCCATAATTTCAAACAGTTCCAAGATTGGGCTACTAGTTCAAAAGTTACAGCCCTTTGAATTTTTTTTAAAATTTGTTTTTTTCCACAAATTTTTATTGAGAGGTCTAATCGAAAAAGTACGAATTGTTTTCGATTCTACGCACCAAAATTAATAAGAAAATGTGTTTTCCCGAGAAATTTTGGTGTAGTCGATTTTTGGTAAAAAAGGAAGGTAAAACACTGCCTTTTTTTTGGCCCCAAAAAAAAATTGTCTCAGATTGATCGGGAAAAAACATTTTCTTATAGAAAGTGGTCTGTAGAGAATCCATAATTTCAAAGAGTTCCAAGATTGGGCTACTAGTTCAAAAGTTACAGCCTTTTGAATTTTTTTTCGAAATTTGTTTTTTGTCCATAACTTTTTATTGAGAGGTCTAGTCGAAAAAGTACGAATTGTTTTGGATTATACGCACCAAAATTAATAAGAAAGGTGTTTTCCCGAGAAATTTTGGTGTTGTCGATTTTTGGTAAAAAAGGAAGGTTATACACTGCCTTTTTTTGAGGCCCGAAAGAAAAATTGTCTCAGATCGACTCGGAACAAAAATTTTCTTATAGAATGTGGCCTGTAGAATTCATAATGTCAAACAGTTCCAAGATTGGGCTACTAGTTCAAAAGTTACAGCCTTTTGAATTTTTTTTCGAAATTTGTTTTTGTCCATAACTTTTTATTTAAAGGTCTAGTCGAAAAAGTACGAATTGTTTTGGATTCTACGCACCAAAATTAATAAGACAGGTGTTTTCCCGAGAAATTTTGGTGTAATAAATTTTTGGTAAAAAATGAAGGTTATACACTCCCTTTTTTGGAGGCCCGAAAGAAAAATTGTCTCAGATAGACCCGGAACAAAATTTTCTTATAGAATGTGGCCTGTAGAATCCATAATTTCAAACAGTTCCAAGATTGGGCTACTAGTTCAAAAGTTACAGCTTTTTGAATTTTCTTTCGAAATTGGTTTCTAGTCTATAACTTTTGATTGAGAAGTCCGATCGAAAAAGTACGAATTGTTTTGAATTCTACGCACCAAAATTAATAAGAAAAAGTGTTTTCCCGAGAAATTTTGGTGTAGTCGATTTTTGGTAAAAAAGGAAGGTTAAACACTGCCTTTTTTTGAGCCCCGAAAAAAAAATTGTCTCAGATCGACCAGGAAAAAAAATGTTCTTATAGAATGTGGGCTGTAGAATCCATAATGTCAAACAGTTCCAAGATTGGGCTACTAGTTCAAAAGTTACAGCCCTTTGAATTTTTTTTCGAAATT
>NW_022170878.1:14232672-14329436 GCF_008802855.1 Photinus pyralis
ATATTTTAGACATTTCTACAAGATCAATTTAAGAACTAATTATTTACGTTTACTATTGTTTACAAATGAGTAACAAATAAAATATTGTACATCATACGCCAGGTAATAGTTTTTACTGGCTCTAGGAGATGACAGGCTCGCCTAACGGCTCGCCAGTCAACTTCTCCTATCGCCAGTAAAAACTCACTTACCTGGCTAATAATGTAAAATACTATAGAAGGCGTCTAAAAGAAGAGTGCGTATCTATAAAAGCTTTAGAAGGCGTCCAAAGAAAAGGGGCGTGGCTATAAACGCCTTACAAGGCGTCAAAAAAAGAAGGGGGAGTGCCTATAAAATTTTTTAGAAGATAATGAAGGGGGAGTCGCTAGAAAAACTGTAGAAGACGTCCAAAATAAGGGGGCGTGGCTATAACAGCGTTTGAAGGCGTCTAAGAGGGAGCGGCAATAAAAGCTTTACAAGGCGTCTAAAAGGAGAGTGGATATAAAAGCCTTAAAAGGCCTTTAATAAAATAAGGGACGTGGCTATGAAAGTTTTTAAAAAAAGGAGGCGTGGCGATAAAGGCTTTAGAAGGCGTCTAAAAAGGGGGCGTAACTATAAAAGCTACAGAAGACGTCTAAAAGCAGGAGGAGTAGCTATAAAAACTTTAGAAGGCGTCTGAAAGAAGGGGGCGTGAGTGATGAAGCTTTAGAAGGCGTCTAAAAGATGGGGCGAAGCTTAATATCTTTAGAAGGTGTCTAAACGGTGGCGGAATAGCTATAAAAACTTTAGAAGGCGCCTAAAAGAAGGAGCCGTGCCTAGAAAAGCTTTGGAAGGGGTCTAAAACAGGGGGGAATTGCTATAAAAGCTTTAGAATGCGTCTAAAATAAGAGGGCGTGGCTAGAAAATATTTAAAAAGCGTCTAAAAGCGGGGGGCGTGTCTATAAAAGAAGGCGTATAAAAGAAAAGGGAGTGGCTAGAAAAGCGTTAGAAGTACAGAAAATTATTTTAAAAAAGTTCGACGTAGCTGTTAATTGAATAAATGGAAAATAATGTTCTTTTGGTGGAAGTTATTTTATATTTGTGATAATCCACCTTTATGGTTAGGTAACACACCTTTACATCTGGAACAAAAATATGATATGCTCTGTATATACCCAATCGACCGTTTTGCGCAGATGGCGAATACTAGGGGATTTTGGTAACGAAGCTAGGGGAAGGGGTGAAAGAAGAAGAGGCGACGAGGGTTTTCCTCAGACATACGTAGCTTCGCATAATGCTAGCATTATGTTGAAATCTACGAGGCAAATGCTGGAGCAGTACTCTCCCCCTCAGCACCCTAACTCCGTTCCTTCCGTTCCCATCCCTAACTTTACCCATCCTTACACTCCCGTTCTCTGGCTGAAGAGGGCCAGGAAGCCCTGAGCAGCCCGCCTTCGGTATCCCTGTAGTCCGGGGTGCCGGAGGAATGAAACACGTTGGCCTTTTTCCTTTTCGAGGTCCGCGGAAGGCATCACGCTTTCCCGGTTTTTTGAAAAAATTATTCTTGATTATTTTGGTGGTGGTGTTTTGAAGGTGTATTTATTTTTTTATACAGGTAGTAACCATTTTATTCTTTCTTGTTCTAGCTATTAATAATTGAATTTCTTGCCACAATTTGATATTATAATGATATTATTTACATTTTTGCTGATGTTGCATAAACTGTGAGACAGGTGATTATGCCATTGTTTTGTTAATTAAGTATTTATTATTCACGAAGAGTTGATTATCAGTGCGATGTTGCTATATTCCGTGAGGGAAGTACCTAATACAGTTTGATTGTTCGTATCTGTTACTTTCTGATTCGTGGCGCGCTGCAGTTTTTGTGCGTTAGCTATACGAAGGGGAGTCTCTTATTTGATGTTTCGGTGTTTGTGTGAGTGGTTCATTGTGTCTCAGTGGAGTAGGTACCTAATACAGTTCCATCTTTCGCTGTATCTGTTGCCTACTCGTCTCGTGCGGATTGCAGTTCTTAGCATCTTAGCAATGCGAGTAGGGGCCCTCTCCTTAACATTTCCTCTATTTAAAATATGTTCTGCTTGAGCGATAATCGATTTTCACATGAATACTTGCTATTGGTCATTGGCATTCTC
Source organism: Photinus pyralis (assembly GCF_008802855.1). Classification (NCBI taxonomy): domain Eukaryota; kingdom Metazoa; phylum Arthropoda; class Insecta; order Coleoptera; family Lampyridae; genus Photinus; species Photinus pyralis. Next base: position 14,234,784 of record NW_022170878.1, read on the forward strand.
ACATGTACTTTTCGTGTTAAATTAAATTATGTTAACGGAAGGCTGGAGTAGAGCCACACCCTATGTTTCCTATGTACATGCAATTTATTTAGGTATTTGGCGAGTTGTGTTATCTCAATTGATCGTACAGGTATTTTGATGAGTTTTTGTACTGAATTGATTTTGTGTATTTTGTTTTTATAAACTTGTTTAATTGCATTTGATTTGATTATCTGATTTTTATCATACAATTTGAGATGTTTTATTAATGTGTATTTTCTCTTGCATTTTATTGCTGTAGGTGATTTATTTCATGTATTTGTGTCTGTGCCAGGGTTTTAGTCCCGTAGAAGGTTTCCCTGGCATGGTCTTGTGTGTGCGTAATATATTTATTTGTTCTTGTCATTTCTTACACACAAAAGTTCTGTCTTTTATTTGATTCCCTTCCCGATTATGTCTCACCACATTATAAGAACCGATTACACAACATAGGAGTTCATTCGTGCCATCCATGTCGAGCAGACTGCCATCCAAATTCAAAAATGCTGCGAAATTTCCATCGTTTCGAATTGAAAGGTAGATGGCTCTGCTGGAATACCAGGAGAACATGAACCCAGAAAGAGTAAAATTAATTAATTACCCTTAATTACTTAAGTTCTTCTTTGTAATGCTGGTTTCAAATATGGAAATAAAATCTCAATTAAGTTATTAATTAAAAATTATTAAATTAACAAAATCCCACAAAAAGCATATAAAGAACAATAGGGTTTGGAACATAAAAGTAGGTCTTGATATTGCCATTGACGCTATGGATCCGTTAAATTAATTTTATTAATTGTTGACACTCAACGAATTAGAGAGAGTAATTTAATTCATTCAGAATATGTGCAACGGCCTCGACAAAACTAGGAAAAACAGCGGTCGGATGTGGAGAAATCCTACTCTCATCACCGCTTCGATACTTTCCAGTCTGTACCAAATATATTTGTTTCTCAGTTGTAAACGTTGATTAACAAGACAAAACGCAAACGGGTAAACGTCATGTTTAAACGCTACTGACTTGTAAAACTGACAGCAGACTTGTAAAACTGACAGCAGACCTGTAAAAATGTTACAAGTTAGTAATCTAGCAATTTCATTGGCCAGAATTAATGCGAAGTCTCTGTTACATATGGATCACATGATATTTTAGACATTTCTACAAGATCAATTTAAGAACTAATTATTTACGTTTACTATTGTTTACAAATGAGTAACAAATAAAATATTGTACATCATACGCCAGGTAATAGTTTTTACTGGCTCTAGGAGATGACAGGCTCGCCTAACGGCTCGCCAGTCAACTTCTCCTATCGCCAGTAAAAACTCACTTACCTGGCTAATAATGTAAAATACTATAGAAGGCGTCTAAAAGAAGAGTGCGTATCTATAAAAGCTTTAGAAGGCGTCCAAAGAAAAGGGGCGTGGCTATAAACGCCTTACAAGGCGTCAAAAAAAGAAGGGGGAGTGCCTATAAAATTTTTTAGAAGATAATGAAGGGGGAGTCGCTAGAAAAACTGTAGAAGACGTCCAAAATAAGGGGGCGTGGCTATAACAGCGTTTGAAGGCGTCTAAGAGGGAGCGGCAATAAAAGCTTTACAAGGCGTCTAAAAGGAGAGTGGATATAAAAGCCTTAAAAGGCCTTTAATAAAATAAGGGACGTGGCTATGAAAGTTTTTAAAAAAAGGAGGCGTGGCGATAAAGGCTTTAGAAGGCGTCTAAAAAGGGGGCGTAACTATAAAAGCTACAGAAGACGTCTAAAAGCAGGAGGAGTAGCTATAAAAACTTTAGAAGGCGTCTGAAAGAAGGGGGCGTGAGTGATGAAGCTTTAGAAGGCGTCTAAAAGATGGGGCGAAGCTTAATATCTTTAGAAGGTGTCTAAACGGTGGCGGAATAGCTATAAAAACTTTAGAAGGCGCCTAAAAGAAGGAGCCGTGCCTAGAAAAGCTTTGGAAGGGGTCTAAAACAGGGGGGAATTGCTATAAAAGCTTTAGAATGCGTCTAAAATAAGAGGGCGTGGCTAGAAAATATTTAAAAAGCGTCTAAAAGCGGGGGGCGTGTCTATAAAAGAAGGCGTATAAAAGAAAAGGGAGTGGCTAGAAAAGCGTTAGAAGTACAGAAAATTATTTTAAAAAAGTTCGACGTAGCTGTTAATTGAATAAATGGAAAATAATGTTCTTTTGGTGGAAGTTATTTTATATTTGTGATAATACCACCTTTTGGTTAGGCAACATCACCTGTACATCTAACAAAATATGATATTATTATATAACCCAATCACCGTACCATCTGGCAGAATATACAGATTGGAAGAAAGTAGGATTCGGTGAAAGAAGAAGAGGCGACTGGGGTTTTCCCAGAAACGTAGCTTCGCATAACGCAGATATTCTTTGAAATTACGCGGCAAATGCCGAGCAGTCTTCCCCCTCAGCACCCTAAATCCGTTGTCGCGTTCCCATCCCTAACTTTACCCTCCGTTAATTTTATGGTGAAGAGGGCCAGGAAGCCCTGCAGCAGCCCGCCTTCGGAAGCCCTGAGTCCGGGCTGCCGGATAAGAGCACGTTGGGTTTTTATTTTCGAGGTCCGCGGAAGGCATCACGCTTCCCGTTTTTTGATAAAAATTATTTTGATTATTTTGGTGGTGAGTGTTTTGAAGGTTAGTTTTCACAAAATACAGGTAGTAACATTTTATTCTTTTTTTTAGCTATCAATAATTGATTTCTTGTAAATTTGATATTAAATGATAGCAGTTACATTTTTGCTGATGTTGCATAAATGTGAACAGGGATTATGCCATTGTTACGTAATTAAGTATTTATAGACGAAGTGTTGATTAACAGTGGATGTTGCTATATTCCGGAGGCAATACCTAATACAGTGGGATTGTTTTCTGTTACTTTCTGATTACGTGGCGCGCGCATAGTGTTAATTAAAAAAGGAAGTCATTATTTGATAGACCGGGTTTGGCACTGAGATGGTTCATTGTCCTCAGTGGAGTAGGCCTTTACATTTCTTTCGCTGTATCGTTGTTACTCGTCTCGTGCGATTCAGTTCATTAGCATCTTGAAAGCAGTAGGGGCCCTCTTTTTAACATTGTCCTCTATTTAAAATTTCTATTTTGAGGATAATTGATTTTCACTATAAACTAGCTATTGGCTCATTGGCCTTCTCGCATTACTTTTCGTGTTAAATTAAATTATCTTGCGAAGGCTGGGGAGAACCCTTGTACCTATGTACATGCAATTTATTTAGGTAATTTGGGAGTGTGTTATCGTCAATTGTCGTACAGGTATTTAGATGAGTTTTTTACTGAATTATTTTGTGTCATTTTTTTTTATAAATTGTTTTTCATTTGATTTGTAGTCTGATTTTTAATACAATTTAGATGTTTTACTCAAGTACTTTTCTCTTGCATTTTATTGGCTGTAGTTGATTTATTTATGTATTTGGTTGAGCCAGGGTTTTAGTCCCGTAAAGGTGCCCTGGCACATCTTGTGTGCCGCGTAATATTTTATTTGTTCTTGTCATTTCTTACACACAAAAGTCTTCTTTTATTTGATTCATTCCCGATTATTCTCTCACCACATTATAAGAACCGATTACAAAATAAGATTCATTCGTGCCACGGGTAGGGACTGCAATCCAAATTCAAAAATGCTTCGAAACTTGTCCACTTTCGTTGAAAGTAGATTCTTCTATTTTTTTCCCAGTACCAACGGAAGTAGTTTCTTTCAGCTTTAGCTCCCCTAGGAACATTATAATTTATTTTCGTATCATAGAACCCCTACTTACATAGAATCATTTAAATTTAATGAAATGCAAGTATGTGTATTATACCCTTAAACTTGTGCATATACTTTGAAATTAAAATTGCATTATTGGGGTCAGAATGTTTACCCTGATGCAGGCAACTCTGTCATACCGCATGATCACAGACAGTCAGTTTGGTGACCATTTTATTAATAACCTAAAGCCGGCTAAACAAGGTCCTGAGAAGTTCCCTCTGTATATACAACTTACGACGATGCATACATTTTTGAGAGTTTGCAACCATGCAATTTCAAGGTGAGAAATAAAATCTCAATTAAGTTATAATTAAAAGTTATTAAACTATTGCAGCCCACAAAAACATATGACATAATTTATTTAAAAACGTGAGGTTAATGTTGGGTTAATGCTTGCTTATTATTGTTTGAATTTCGCGCCATGTGAGTGACACATCATGGCGGCCCCCATGTAATTTCATTTGTTAATTCAGCATTAGCAGTCCATTTTAATTTATAAGTTCGTGGTTTGGCATCTTGTCAGGAATGGCGGTCGTGACCGCGTCGCTCCATTGTTATGAATGAAATGTTTAATACCGTTATCCTTTTGTTTATAATTGTTTACGTTTTTGGTGTAATGCTTGTACAGATCTTAACCCAACCCCAGCCTCGAAGTGAAGATGACAGATTTCACGGCAAGGTGGCAACGTTGCAATCCCAGTATCAAAACACGGTTCCCGCTCAAATTTCAAACAAAAGAATGGCACGTTATTGAATCGTCTAAGGTAGGACCCCCTTACGTTACACGAAGCTAATACAATGACTCGGGACCCAGTCGGGCAGGAACCCTCAAATAAATCGCTGTAATGTCTGCGAGTTTATTTATTATAAACTTATTCTGAAAACCCGGGAATTTGGATGTGGTACATTAAAAGCAAAGCAAGCAAAACCTAAAGGTGCCGCACTCTCGCAAAAGCAGACTACCAAGGCGAAAAAGAGCGCGACCTGAGAAAAAACCTTGGCCTTGAATAAAACCCAAACTATGTTAATCAGTAATCACAAGCAAACTAAAACACCAACCACCTAAGCAAAACATGTAACACTGCCTTAATTAATGAATGAATTCAAGTAGCAGGGTACGTTTGAAAAGTATGCGTAGAGTATTCGTCACAACATGTCATGTATATATAATGGGACACCGTTCTACCGTTAGGTGTACGGTGAAATACATTACATTACTATACAATACATTTTATACACTGTCATGTACGAATCTTGTCCACTCCTTTCTGTCTCTTGCCAGGTTTCTCGGTCCAGGATTTTCCTCTTTTCTTTAATGTCTTTCCAACCGTATCTTCCCACGTCTGCCTTGGTCGACCTCTTCCTCTCTTGTGTTGGATTTTCGCTTCCCATATTTGCTTAACTTGTCTCCCATCGCTCATTCTCTGCAGGTGGCCCCACCAACTCAACTGTTTGCTCACTATGAATTCTGTTATCGGCTGTACTTGCAACTCTTTTCTTACATCTTCATTCCGTATGTGGTCTCTTCTTGTGATTCCCTTCACTCTTCGCAGATATTTCATGTCGATTGTCTGTATTTTACCTAGTTCTTTTCTCCCTAACGTCCATGATTCGCTGCCATACGTCAGAATTGGTCTAATATTACCTTGTACACCATCATCTTTGTTTTCCTGGATACTTCTTTCTTGCTAATAAAATTCTTATTTAGTGCATAATACATTCTTGCCGCTTTTTGAATTCTTTCATTAATTTCTCCTTCTTCGTTTCCTCTGTCGTCGATTTGTACGCCAAGGTAGGTGTAGTGTGTCACCTGTTCAAGTTTTTCTTCTTCGATGTAAATATGTAACTCGTGTGGTTCTTGTGCTATTGACATTACTTTTGTCTTGTTTTTATTAATTTTCATTCCATTTTCTGCTAGAATTTTATTCCAAACGTCCAAGTTGTCTTGAAGGTCCTTTTGGTTTTTGGCAGTAATTACAATATCGTCTGCGAATGCACATGCTGCAATCTCTATTCTTGTCATGTTTTTGTATCCGACGTGTAGTTTTTTATTTATCTTTTTTTGACACTGTTTGATAATGTTGTCCATAAATATGGTGAATAATAGGGGACTCATGACTCCTCCCTGCCGCAATCCTGCTTTGGTCGTAAAGCTTTCTGATTTTTGATTTCCTTTTATGACACGATTCTTACTATTCTGGTATAAACTTTGTACTACTCTTATTAGTTTTCCATTTATGCGTTCTCATACAAAATTTTCCCCACTTTCTTGCGAGGCACCTTATCAAACGCTTTTTCTAAGTCTATGAAGGCGAAACATGCATTACTTTTCTTTTGTGCCGTCTTTTGAATAATTTGCTTTATGGTGAATATGTGGTCTTGGACACTTCGGCCTGGTCTGAATCCGTTTTGTGGCTCGCTTAGAGTTGTTTCGATTATCGTTCTTAACCTTCTCTCTAAAATACGCTCGTATAATTTTAGAGTCGTACTTATTATTATTATTATATTATTACCCCGGTAATTGCCGCAGTCGTGTGGGTCTCCTTTCTTAAATATTGGTACTACTAATCCCTCGTCCCAATCTGTTGGTACCGTTTCTTCGTTGAACGCTTTATTAAATATATCCAACAGCATTTGTCTGCCTTTTACTCCTAAGTTTTTTAACATATCTCCCGTTATCTTGTCATGTCCAGGTGCCTTTCCTAGTTTTATTTTGCGTATCGCCTCCATCATTTCGTTTAGTGTGATAAGATTTTCCTCTTCATCCTGTTCTCCTACTGCCCTTGGAAATTCTTCGGAGTCTTCTTGTGCCTCTTCTAACAATTCTTGAAAATATTCTTTCCATCTGTTCATTATGTTTTCGTCTGTTGTTAATATCTCTCCTTCTCTGCTTCTAATTGATACTGTATTTCTGGTTTTTCCTTTTCTTAACGTTTTGATCATCTTAAAAAAGAGTTTCTGATTGCCTTTACTTTCTTCCTCTATTTTCTCACCAAAATCCGTCCAAGCTCTCTGTTTAGCATCTATGACTAATCTTTTGACTCTTTCACGTTGTTGTTTATATTCCATGTAATCCGCGATAGTTCTGGTACTCAAATATTTTTTCCATTTTCTTTTCTTGTTTCTTACTTGTTCCTTTCTTTCTTCATTCCACCAAGCTGTCTGTTTCTTGTTCTTAACTGTTCTACAAGTTCCGCATACCTGCTTTGCTATCCTTAGCACCAAGCATTTGAAGGTTGTCCACATCCCTTCAACCCTGCTATCCACAGACCCGCAACTTTGTCTTTCTATTTCAGCTTCTAGTAGCCTAGTGAATTCTTCTGCAAACCTTTGTTCTTTTAGTTTGTACGATTTAATTGTTTCTGCTACTGGTATTTCTTGTTTCCTCCCTCCTTCTCCCTGTTTTGCTCCGATCTTTCCTTTTATCTTGGATACTACCAAATAGTGGTCACTATTTATTTCTGCTCTTCTCGAAACTCTTGTGTCGTTTATGTTTCTTCTGTTGTCTATTTCTGCTAGTATGTAATCAATGATGGACTCTTCTTGCCTTGTTCTCTGCACTCTAGTGAATTTGTGAATGTCGCGATGTTTGAAAAACGAGTTTGTAATAATTAGCCCATTGTAAGTGCAAAAGTCTAATAGTCTATTGCCGTTATTGTTTCGTATTTCTTCTCCATGTTCCCCTAGTACCGTTTTGTATTTGCTGTCTTTCTTGCCTACCCTACTGTTGAAGTCGCCAGCTATATACAGCTTCCCTCTAGCATTTTCCGTTACTTTGTTTAATTCTTCCCAGAACTCATCTTTCTTTTCAGCTTTCTCGTCTTCATTCGGACCATATACACTGATGATTGTGGTTATTGGCCCTTTCTGGTCTTTCAGCTCGATTTCCAATATTCTTTCAGACCACCCTTCCCATCTGTGTACTAATTTCGTCAAATTTCTGTGTAATATGCATCCCACTCCTCCCTTGGCTCGCGTACTTTCTTCCACTCCGCTATAGATTAGCATGTGCCCATTTTTCATTTCTACGACTCCTTGTCCCTTCTTTTTTGTTTCGGACACTGCCAGTACATCTAACTCCGCCTTCTCAAATTCTTCAATTAGCTCGTGCTCTTTTCCATTAATTGCTCGTATGTTCCAAGTACCAAGTTTCCATATTTCCGATTTTGTATGGTTCTGTGTTGTTTCTTTTGCTGTCCTTTTCCACGCATTTGTCGTCGTCTTTGTTCTGATCTGTTGTATGCCTGTTAGTTTTTTGGTAAGCAACCCATACTAGACGCCTTCTTGGAATACGTGGGTTGGGGTGACCTTTGACTAATGGTTCTCGTTCTTGGTTTTTTCCGTACTTCGTTAACTTCGTCCTCTTGCTCATCTGCGCTTGTGATGTCTTCTACGCCATACTCCTCTCCGTTGACAATGAGCTTGTTGTATTTCAGGTATGCGCGATGACCGGACTCTCTTGCTGTTCTTAAATGGGTTGCTAATACTTTCCTCTCCTCTAATACGTGTTTTGGAAAATCTTCGTGTATGTATATGTTTGTACCTTTTAGGTTTTTCGCCTTTTTCAGTACTTCTATTTTGGTTTCGTACTGGGCCAGTTTGATGAATACTGGCCTAACTTTATTCAGATGTTTTGCCCCTATTCTATAGACTTGTTGTATTTCTGTCTCTCCCGTCGTAGTATTCATATCGATGTCTCTTAAAATTTTCTGCGTTGTTTCTTTTAGTTGCAAACGGTCTCATTTTCCTTTTCGGATATTCCATACACCACCAAATTATTTCTTTTACTTTCTTTCTCAAGGTAGTCCATTCTTGAACTTTGCTGCTTTAGGATTCGTTTGAGCTGCTCATTTTCTTGTTTGAGATTCGCGTTTTCCTTTTTTATTTCTACAAGCTGGCGTTGACACTCATCCATCTTACCCTCGATGCGCCCCGTTCTTTTATTTAACTCATCTAATTGGGTACTGATTTTCTCCAATATACCTTCCATTTTGTTAGTAAAATTGTTTGTATATGTATGTGATAAATGCGGTATTTGTAAACAAAGTGTAATCGATTGTTCGTTATCGTCACCGTTTGTGATTAACTACGTCACTTACGTGTCTATGTACGCGCGCTCTTATCTTTAGTCTATTGAGTTTTGTCCGTATTTGTGTCTATTCACATAACTGCACCCACTATTTAACCTTTAATCCTATTTCGCACTATTTTCTACTACTAAATCACTGGTAATTCACAATTTATTTCATCGTGCGGGATCGTGTGTTCGAACCGCGTAGAGTATAAACATGTCATGTACTTTCCTTTAATCGCGACTAGAAGGCAACTCACTTTTTAGTTAGTCATTGGGTGGTGAACCTGGTTATTCGTTAGGTTTGGGCCAGCGTCTTCGCTTGATTGCCCTCCTGTTTCACGGCTATATTGTTAGGGCTGGCATATTTGCCTATTAACCCGTAGCGCACTTAAGATTGTTAGGGGCAACACATTCATGCATTTATTGATATAAGTCACTTTACTAGTTATTCATATCATTATATTATACCGAATAGAGTGGTATGAAGTTTGTAAAAACATGTCTGATCTATTATTCATGTTGTGACGTAACAATAGGCAGTTATGACAATACACAGTGTGCTCGTAGAACCCCCAATTATGTTCAGTTTCCACATAATGACATTGGTATAAACCCCAGACTTCCGGAACTACTACCTGTGCTTCGTAACACTCCCCTGGCATTTGGCCACGTAACGACACAAAAGTGAAGATGATTAAGGGTTGGGTCGCCGCCCATGGGTAGGACGGCCTTCGGTTAGCAGCACTTCGTCCCTAAAGTTGGAGGTTCGAGGGCTCTCGCATCCTTTCGTGCCTTAGCTCTAGAATACATTTCTATTCTAGCGTCCGAGCTCCCTCTCACGGTAGGGAGACATTAGTTAACACACAACAAGGCACACACATTCGCGAATGTTACGAGTCACTCTAACCTATAAATACACCTAGCATTACATGCCCTACTTCACGGAAGCCGAGGTTCTACATAGGTACACACCCGTGCACAATGTAACTGAGATAAACGTGGTCTAAACCTGAGATATCGTAGACTTCCACAAGTACATGGATATTAGTTTGCGGGGGCGAGATTATGCTAATCAAAACTCTTCAGTTTAGAATCTATGTGCGATAAATGAGTTACCATTCGTAATTTCGACATATCTTGTTTTAATTAAATTTGCCTACAAGGCCATATGTAATTTTCCATCTTGCTTTTAACAAAAGGACTTTATTGCACCAAAGGTGAGGCACATCCTGTATATTTCACCCTTTCTTAGAATCTAGGTATCTGCTTACTTGACCCATAATTCCCAAAACTTGTTTTTAACCTGTATGTTCCCTCTTGAAGTCTGCATGCTACTTTTTGTTATCTTATAATTTTATGTTACGCATTCACATCATTACAAACAATTAATTTTACAACACAATATAAGGTATCAGCCCACTACACCGTTACGTATCATGACCGTACTATATACGTATCAGGCACGGAAAATATACGATACGGATATACTATACCCACTAGACCGAATCAACGTATCATACCCGTGCGTAACGGTTATAGTGACCTTAGCATCCGCGTGTCGTATCCGTACGCTCGGTTGTACTTATAAACAAACGCGGCAGGGTGCGACACGAAAAGTCGAGCGAGAATAATGGGCATTATTTAGACCTAGTCGATGACAAAAAAAAAATGTCAATTGTACTTCCGTATGTTCATGATTTCTGCGCCTGCACGCACCGGTTTGGGACCGTCGCGTGCTATGCACGGAGCGTATCGGCACCGTCAAAATATTCGTTGACGCTCCGTGCATGGCACGTTACGGTGCTGGTCGGTGTAGCGGGCATAGTCTCATACTATTCCATGCAAACAATATTTTTTTGTCTGTCACGTTCCTATTACGGTCATGGTATGATAACGTTGTAGTGCGTAGAGACCTTATTAATTTGACGGTTGGTTTTTTTATTGGTAAGTTCTTTTTTCCCAGCCTATTTCTATTTTTATTGGGGGAATTACCATTTTCAAAGTTTATTTGTGCAATGTAATATATTTCGACTTAAATTTCCTAGCTTTTACAATCATAATAATTACGATCATTATTAAATAAACTTTTCACAATTTCAGTGTTTTATTTTACGTTCCTTCCCTATTGTGCTTCAGGCCAAAGCGTTGTTTACAACTAACGTAAGGGGGCCCTGCCTTAGATGTTTGATCACGTGCCACTTTTCAAATCTAAGCGGGATCTTGTTTAGTTTTGGAGGGAATAGTCATTCGGGTGGCCATTTTTAAACGTTGCCGGGTTGACTTTATTTCCGTGTTCTTGTAGTGCGAAGTTAGCGTAAACCTGGGGGTTAAATACACTACAGTTCTATCCTTTTTTGAGAATAACGGGCTCTAAACCTAGTAGCGAAAGAAAGGGGGTAGGCCTAAGTACTGCCTGAACGGGGCTTTCCTGTGAATAGAATAGGCGCACGTAATTTTTTTCTGACTCACTGCGAATTCGAGTAACAATAAAATATACCCTGCAATGAATTTCCGGTGGCTGATTTACGTTTGCTTGCGACTCAACACAAATAAAACGCACCCTGAGCTAAATAACAGGTTCTTACAGTTCAATACTAATTCTAACACAAAATAAAATCCACCCAACGGTGAATTACAGTAGGTTGACGTGACTTAGTTCACAGGTCAAATCGCATTGTCTCTTCGATTTTCCCACTACTTTATTTTTTTTATTGACAACCATTCCTCTGCACACAACCTGTTTCCGCGAATAATGCTAATTTTAAACAACCAATCAAATTCATTGATGGCGTGGAGCACTTTTCTCACGCAACCTAGGAACCTCGATAAAGACGGCTGCAAAGTAAACAGAATCCTCGTCATGGTCGCCTGAAAGTAGAATACTGGCAATTGTTTTAAGGCGTAAATAATTGTAAAAAAAATTTATTAAATTCCAAAACAAAGATCGATACAGAAAAACAATGAGATTTATAAAATCTAGATAACATCTATAGATTCCCTTCTCTTCTTTCCTTGAATCTACACACTTGATTTCTTTGAAACAAAAGTTTTATCTTCTCTATTCACTTCTACAAAAATCTATGTATATAATTATGTGTAATATAGTAACGTTCACGATTTCAAATGACCAATTGATAATAATAATAATAACAGGAACGTACTAACAATTTTTTGTACACAATACAAAAAAATCGCGACTGCGATTCGTAACACTTTTAATCTCCGGCCGTAGTGCTAGACCACGTTCAATTGCCTTTGTATGAAGATTGCCGCAAGTATAAAGGTACTGATTCGGTTTTGTGTAGTCCGATGACCGTTCCGTTTCTGAGATTCGTGTAATACAGGTTCGGGGAGTGATCGTCGTGTGGCTTGTGCTGTACGCCGTCCGGATCTTTTAAATACACAGGTTTGTTAAAATTGATTTGATTCACCGGCTTGTCGAACCAGTTCAAATCGGGCGTCTGTTGTTCCAAATACGGGACGTTGATGTAGTCGGTGCCGTTGTTGTGCACGTCCATTTTGCTTTTTAACATGTCCGAGCATAACGTCTCCCAGTCGATGCTGGTAGGACAGTTTCTGACGGTTATGTCGGGAACGTGCGCCCGCTCTCGCTTCGTCGCCATCAGCATGAGGTACTCGAACTTTTTCGCCGCCTCGGCGCCTTTCCTGTTGAGTAAGTGTTGGAACCACTGTTTGTGAAATGTCGCCGGTTGCGTTAACATGTTGGCCAGCGACATGTTTTCCGGTAAAAGGTTCATGAGGTCGTGCAAGGAGTCGTTGTCCTTTATCGCGGGTGGAATGTGGACGTTATCGAGGAATTGTATCAGGTCCCGTTCGGGCTGTTGGAATATCAATGGCTCGCGACGATTCGTTACTAAAAGCAGACAATAAGTGGTATATAGTTTCCCAGGCACTTGCGCAAATGGCGTATTTTTACTAACACTATTAGCTCCAGTTGGCGCAACAACATTATTTCATAAAATATGTATATCGGATCAGTTAAGTTGACCCCCCCCCTGCCCTCCCAAATTAATATTCTGCATTACTGTAAACAAAAGCTGTATTTAATTCGCCGTTTGCCATGTAGAACACAAGGACGAATTAATATTTTAGAATTTCTGTTCCGTCACAGATATACGTAAAGAATAGATTGCTAACCATAATGGATAAATTGCTTAACATATTTATCCTCTTAATTTAAATGACCTATCTCCTTAAAAGAGCCCTCTATTTAGGAATGTTATTACCACAAACAGTTTAGTAGGTATTTGGTTCTTGAAGAAGGTTGAAACATTTTCTATGCTTTTATCGTTAGGTGTCACTGTAAAAGTAATGTTTTATCTTTTTCTGGAGAAGGAATGCATGATCGAAGTCGACTCGGTTGCACTTATCTTATCTACGCCAATATTCGTTACGACGGATATATTTAATTATTTATAAATTTTTATTTACTACAACTCACTTTTGCTATTAAACTTACGAAAAAGCGATTAGACTCATAATAGTAGAAATGGGTAATATACGGAGAGCTGGCTACGGAAAAAAGTGACTTATCGCTACATGTAAAGTGTGTAAAGTATCCTGATACATAGTGAAGTAGAAAAAGTCATGTCTGGCAGCGAAATCCCGTGCCTTAAGGTTGGGAGGGGTGGTCAAATAAGTCAAATTTTAATAAAACTGCCGATTTTCCAACTTTATTTACCTCTGGCGCCTTTATTTTGAATCCGACGCAAAAAATCAATGAACCTTTTTTGTACAGCTTTTCAAGGTACATCTTTTTTGTATTTAACATTTTTCGCTATGATGCTTACTTTTCGAGAAAAGTGCAAATTAAAAAAAAATTATAAAATAAATATTTTAACTTTTCAATTTAGAATTTCTCAGAAACTAAAAAACTCACAAGAAAACTGTAATTGACTTTTTTGTTGAGTTTTGTATGCCACATTTGTCAGTGTGTGCAAAAATGATTACAAAAGAATTTTTGTTATGGCCCTTTTAAACTGTATGAATGTGGTTCGTTTCTTGTGAACACGATAACTCAAAAACGCCTGAACCGATTTTTATGAAATTTGGAATGTTTATAAAATTGTATAGGGAATGCCACACGACCTATTTTGGTTTCGGTCCGTTACCATCTTCAGAGTTTTTGAGGGTGTTAAAAGTTTAAGGGCCATAACGGCTTAAAGAAAATGTTTGTAATCTTTTCGCAACACTGGCTAAGGTGGCACAAAAAACTCTACAAGAAAGTTCATAACAATTTATTTGTGAGTTTCTAAGATTTTGAGAAATTTTAAATGTGTGTTAAACTCTTCATTTCATAATTTTTCTAAATTTGCACTTTTCTCAGAAAGTAAGCTTCATAGCGAGAAATGTTACATATAAAAAAAGAAGTGCCTTGATGAGCTGTACAAAAAAGTCTCATCCATTTTTGGCGTCAGATTCAAAATAAATGCGACAGAAGTAAATATAGTCGGAAGATCGGCAGTTTTATTAACATTTGACATATTTGAGCGCCCCTCCCAACATTAAGCCACGGATCTCACTGACAGACATGACTTCTTCTACTTCACTATGTATCAGGATAGTTTACACAAAAAATCAGCCATGTAGCGATAAGTTTGCGTTTTTTAGAGAACGTTTGAACGAAATGATATAGAAATCAAAGATAATAAACGAAAAAATGAGCATTTAACTCGATAAAGTGTACATTCAAGAACCTGTACAATTTTTTTTGATAATTTTGCGTTCATTGGCTAATGGCATCTTATTTTGAAAAACCTTGGATTTGACAACATCGGTACTGCATAGTGGGGCAAGACACGCTGTATAGAAACCGTTCAAGTAATAAAAGTATCATATTACGATGTGAATATATGACAAATTTCAAATAGGTAAAAGAATTTATTGTATTTCAAAACGTTATTCGTTTAGCGCGAGTATAATATCTCGAGCAAGTATAAAAACCATGTTGGTTGAATGTACAAGGGTTTTTACAAAAATTTTAAATTTTAATAAAACACATTAGATATGTGAATGGTTTTTTGATAACAAAGTTTAGCCTAGGAGTCCTACAGGAGCTAAGTTTTGATTATTAAAAAATATACTATATGTACGTTGAAACTGTCAAAATTAGCAATAAGTTATTCAGTCCCACAGAACACCCAGAAAAGTAGTTTTATTTAGGGCCTGATTAATCTCGGATTATCTGAACCGTTTCAATAATAAAACAAACCTAATAACTCCTGTAGGGATTTCTACAGGCTCTGGTGTGTTTCAAGGATCCACAATTTCTGGCAAGAGGCAATTAAAATAAACCCCTAAAGCAGATCTAAAAAAGCGGCAGAGCATCTCGGGTGACCCTGCAGCGTCATTGAATTTGACCCATTTCTTATAGGCTTTTTACAACCTAATTGTTCCGCAAAAGATATTTTAACCACAGGTTCATGGGTAATTCCTTAATCGGTAGATTTTGAAGATGTAAATCAGGCATGTCAAAAACGCGGCCCCCATTTCGCTTGTGGCTCGCCGTTCTACAATCTGCGACCCGTCACGATGTTTGCAGATTATAAAATTGAAATATGTAATTGAATTGTACCGCATGTCCTATTTTGGTTGAGAATCAGCTGTTTTTAAAGATAGTTAAGTTTGCGATTTTTCGCGACCCTGTGCCACTTTTTTGTGAAACCACAAACAAAATCAATCTAGCTACGTTTGTTTCTGAGATACAAAGTGAAAAGTTGAAAACGAAATATTTAATTTTTTGGAATGATATCACTATCCATGTAAGATAGAAAATAGGTAAAAACTGTTTATTTTAGATACTGTTACGTAGACTCCAGCGACGCAGGCAAAAAAACTTTTAGACCACCGTTTCCGAGGGTCTGAGGCCCAAAGTTGGCATTTTTTTATATGTGACACCCTGTATATCTTAACGTCAATTGTTTGCAGTCCTTTTCCTGATTACATTTATGCATCACACAACTGTATATATTTTTTTTAGCAATGAAAATCAATTAAAACCTTATTTTTACTGTAATCAAATAGTATGCCATGAATTCATGGAGATTTTGTTTTGTTTATTGTATCCACGGTAACTAAGGCATTCGATACCAATCAATAAAAATGGCTGAAGGTAGAAATATGCCATTTCAAAATTTTGAGAAATATGATAGAATATATAATTAAATAAAAAATATAGAATGATACATCAATGTAATCACGAAAAAGAATGCAAAAAATGGACGTTAAAATATACAGGGTGTTGCATTAAAAAATTCCAAGTTTGGGTCGAATCACAGAAATTGTTTTTTGCCTACGCCACTGGATTCTACGTAAAAATATTTAAAATACGCAGTTGTTATCTTTTTTCTATCTTACATCGGTAGTAAGATATGATACCTCCCAAAATGTCAAACTTTTCGTTTTCACCCTGTAACTTAGAAACAAACGTAGTTGGATAGATTCTGTAGGACACTGTACGTGTACATTTTCTTGAGCTGGTACTAATGATTTGATGATTATTTCTATTTTTTCGTTTTATTGTATTATTATTTTGTATACACCTTTTGTTAATAATAAAAAATCAAAATTTTCTTAATGTAAACTTTTTTGTGATGTGGCCTGCAGCTATCTGTGGAAACCTTAAAATGGCCCTTGATGATAACATCATGATAAAATTTTTTATTTCCGCATTTATCTTTTCTAACTTTTGGAGGAATAAGGCTTTTTGAGATAGATAGATCTCTGGGTTTGCTATTTCAGCAGCTAATGGACCATATTCTTCAATATCAAATCAAAGTTAAGAATTATACACGACAAATAATCTTCATGTATAAATAAATTAGGCCTTTTCATAGGAAAGTTGAGTTTTTATTAGGGTAATAATATTACCAAGACAAACAGTTATCAGTACTGTAGTTTGAATATCGAAGGTGGAGTTCAAATAAAAAATGCCTTATTATACCTGAAAAAATTTAGGAACCTTATTTTTTACACAATCCTCGTACATACAACTACGTCAACTGCCTATCTACCTATTAAATAGCAAAGGAATAAATCTATAAGTATTTGCACTTGATTCGCGTACTCAACACCAAATAAATAGTTAAAAAGTACTTAGTTCAGAGAAATACTGCGTATCTACACCACTGACCTAAATAAAAATAGGGGTCAGTGATCTGAATACCTGTGGGTATCCAACGTGTTGATGTACTCATAATCCACCAATATAAAGAGGAGAAATCTGTAGATTATTGAATCGTTCGTTGTACCCTGTCCTCTAACAGAGAAAATGAATACTTTGGAGCAAATTTCAAGCAAATTTAATTTCCTTAAATTATTCCTACTTGTAGGCAACCCGTTATACTTATTTGCATTACAGCTGCGTTTACTAAATTTCCATTTTAGTTAGCAATCTGTTCTTAACGTATATCTGTGGTTCCGTTAAATAGTTATTAATGATTTTTGTTTCAATGATTAATTTTAAAATACTAGCCGCAAATTAAGTAAGTGTAATTGGCGGTAGCTTGTTAAATGAGATGCAGTAAATAGCATTCGATTAAGTCGCGAGAGGTCTCAAAAGAAATTAATTTAAATGTTGAGACCAATTACACATTTTAAAGACGCTCGGAGGGCGCACAATTAATTACGAAGTTTTAATTTTTGGATGTAGATAACTGAAAACGCTGCCGGTTGGAAAAGCCGTCGATGCCTCCATGAAATAGCAGAATTTTATAAAAGGTAAAGTGTTGTTTAGAGAGGATCTTTTGCCTTTGGTGTTTTGCTAGTGACATTTAAAGGTACCGTATTAATTTTTGATACTTCCAGTAAATTTATTTTGCATTTTTTTTTTATTTACCGCTTTTGTTTTACCTTGCATAGTAATTTTTACCGCTCCGTTTAATTGCAAAGTAAGTTTTTTGCTGCTTTGAGTTTTATTATGTATAAGGGAGGGACATTGTTTGGTTTTCCTGCATGTGCTTTCCTGTAGATACCGCTACTTTCTGCTTTGTTGCTTGCATTCCGGTTTGGGTAATCGTTACCGTGCTCGTGTGACGTAATTCTGCTTTCAGATCGTTCTTTAGAAGCCGATCGCCGCTGCCCGCAAAATATCTGGAGGAAACAGTTTCTCCGAGGTGGCATTCATTAAGAAACATTGTCCTTCATGGGCATGGACTAGTGTGCATTTTTATCAAAAGTGATTGTTATCCTTTACTTTCTGAACTTCGTCCTTTTACTATTGCTCTCCCAATTTACTCATATGTAATTGTTTTTGTTTACTTAGTTGATAATATGGGTGCAATATGTAACCAAATAAAGGTATTATTATTATTACCTTTTGACATTGCAGCACTTTGAAGCAGCAGGTATGTGTGACAACATACAAATTATAAGGGTGTACAGATTACCTCAAGGTAACCTGCAATTTCAAAACTGCTGCATAAATTAAATCATATGGGTGATTACGGGGACTTTAGTGTTCCCTAAATTCTATGCTAAAACACACAAAGTTTGCAATTTAATCCAAAAATTGGTTTTGGGTTTGTAATCGAAATTTACACATATACCGCTTCATAGCAAACGTGAATGAAGGTATGTCTGGCGATAAAAAGAAACGTATTGGGGAAAGCTAGCGTGGTTGCCACGATCTCTTCAAATCCAAGAGTTTCGTTCCGTTCCGTTTAATGTCGGGCACGTGACAAAAATGCAGGTTTAATATTCCTTTAAAAAGGTCTAGCTCGTTGCGTTTAGAAAATATAAGCCCTGTTTCAGAACTTCTAACCAGCCCAATTCGTAGCAAGGTCTTTTATTTATAAACGATAAAATTTACGCGAAGGAACATTTTCGAGTCGGAGAATCGCTCTTCAAATGAAAAATGGAATTAAATAAACCGAACTTGATCATTGTGATAAACAAAGAACTGTTTTCCGGATTGCTAATAGTAAACGGCTAGTTAACAGGCACATCTGGACATTACATATTTATGCGACGATCGACGTCTTCGAAGGACGCGGCGAATTCTCAAGATAAAAACAAGGAATTTTACAACAATATGCGCCATCTGTAATTTTCCTACCGACTTCAAAACAGTAACAATCTAAACTAAGATCATTAAGTTCCCCCGTGCGCTCTTAACCAAATAAAAACGCGGCTTTTTATCGTAAATACATACCTGGCAATTCCGACACAGTCGAGGATTGCATAACTGAGGTCCCCCATTCGCTCGATTTTTTGAGATCGGGTAGTGCGGCTATATTGACGCCGTGATATTCGTTGTACAAGTGAGGAGGCGCCGGCGATTGGTAAACGAAAAATGGTACGGCAAACTGCGGCCTAGTGATCGAATATCCGACCATTGGCGGTTGGTACGTCGGATTCGACGTCGGAGGAAGTTTTATGTAGGATTCGGATTGGAACTTCCGAGGTACGAATTCGGGCGCGAGAGGATTCAAGCCGTACGTCTTTTTCAGTTCGAGGCCGTCGAGTTGATTCTTAAGAAATGACCACGTTATTCCCAGCAAGCTCTTGTGTTGGTCGCATATTTGAATGAATTGCTCCCATATTTTACTGCAACGCCCGATCGAGCACAAAGCGATCGGATCGCCGACGACCGCGACCAGACTCTGCGCTCGCGTGATGGCAGTGTTTAAAAGTTTCGAGTTGGACAGAAAACCGTAGTCATTTTCGTCTTTCGTGTCGCCCGCGCACGTTCGCCTCGTACGCACTGTCGACAGGAAAATGGCACGAAACTGCTTCCCTTGCACATTCAGTACTCTCTCAACCGATATGCTCCCCAACCTCCTCTTTCTCAATTCGCTTCGTATACGAAACACCTGGTCGGCGTACGGGGTCATTATGCCGATCGAGTGTTCGTCGAAATCGCCCCAGTACTTCGGCCACTGTCGCTTCAGCTCGGAAACCCTTTCGACCACCTCGTACGCCTCGGAATTGTTGTAAAACGCCGTCGAGTTGACATCCTGGACGTCTTCGCCTGCAAATGGAATAAAAATGAGAACCTCGCGACTGTCACTCACCTCGCGCCGTAAAGAACGTTAGCGGGTAGAAGACCTGATGCCTCGGCTGTTTTCCGCTCCCTATCAGTTTCTGATCGTAAAACAGTTCGGAGGTAAATTCGATTATCGCCTCGTGCGCGCGATAGTTCTCGCACAGCAGTATTTTACACGGGAACGAGGAGGGGTAGTGGTCGTACAGGCGTTCCAGTAGCGAAATGTGGAGGTTGCGCTCTTTCGCGAAGTGGGAGAAGAGCTCGGGACTGAGCTGCATGTGATCGCCGGCGAGTACGATGCGAGTGTTCTGATTCGCGAGCGACAGCGGCATGATCGCCTCGCATTCCATCGTTTGCGCGGCCTCATCTAGAAGAATGTGAGTGAAGTACCCCTGGGGAAGACCCATGTTTGATAAATACATGGACGTCGAAAGAGTGACCACAATTATTCTGTGTTTGTCGAGGTCTTCGTACGTTGGCGGCTGGAATGTGCGGATTCCACCCGATTCTTGTATTAAACAATACTGAAAATGTAAATACAAAACATATAATAACGCTAGAATCGGAGAAGACATCAATTACTCTAATTGTCCATTATTGTAATTCGTATTCTCATTACACTTTTCCTTGTGTTTCCTAGTCTTGATAAATTGATGTAGGTCTATTTGAGTATAGTGTTTTGTTTTGATTTTTTGATTCAATTTAGGGGGGAAAAATGTTGTGTTATTTTGCGTAGTTTGGACGATGTTTAATTTTTTGTTTAACTAGCCGCATTGTCGTGGAACAAATTTCGCTTATGGCTAAAAGGTATTTAATTTTGTAAACAGATGTTGTCGCAGGTGCGCGTTTAGGTAAGAGGATTTTGGTTAATTTTGTTAAAGTCGGTTAAAGTTAGTGTTAGATAAAAATAATAGGCGGCGTATTTAAAAGTTTAGAATGATTAGAATTTTTACTGTAACTGTCACATATAATAACGCTCAATCTTGTAATCAATAATATCAATTTCATTAAAGTTTAACGTTGAAATATATTAGGTTATGGGCGCAGACATTCGTTTTTAGTGTTTTTCCGTTTCGAATTGTGTATTTGTGAAGTGCTGTTAAATCCACACATCAGCAGCATAATGGATTTATCAAAGCACATTAACCCATTGACTGTTGAGTCAGATTGGCCAATTTGGAAAAGGAAAATTCGTAATTTACTTGATTATCATGAGGGAGCGTTAGATGTTATCGATAAGAAGCTAGAGAAACCAGCTCCGCTTAGTTCTAATCCAACACGAGATGAAGAAAAAGCATTTAAAGCTACATAGGCCAGTCAAAATCGACAATAAATCAACAAAACATGATGTATCTCTGATTTTTTAGTATGTTGTTTGGACCCATTAGAGTAGTGTATACTCAAGTTTGCAACTCTCTAAAAGTTGTGGAAAAAGTGTAGTATACGAAAAACCGCGACATTTTCGGACTTTTTGCAGTGTTTGCGTTATATTTCCTTAACTATACATTTTTCGACGAAAGTCATTATATACGTTTTTGAAGAGTATTAAATGTATAATAATTTGCGCCTAACCCGAGCTCTGTAGGTCAATTAGTTACCGAATTACGGCACTTTGAAGATAGTCATTTTTTTCCAAAAAGTGAACATTTGAGTTTTACACCTTCTTTAGATCGAAATTGCGGCTAAACTATTGATCCTACGAGTAGAACTTATAAAATAGACGTTGTAGATAATTTAATTAGCTTTAAGTTAAGCGTAAAGTGGGGTCTGCAGGTCTCGTAGTTCTCTCTAAATCTCAAAAAAACCGATATAAGGTTAGACACCCATCGGGCGCGTCCCCAGGTGGCGGATAGGGGAACGCCCACGCAAGCCCTGAATGATCGTAAGGTGACAAGTGTCTCTGTGTGGGTAGTAGCGATTATAAGTTGCTCGTCGGGGCTGAAACCCAGACTGGCAGCAACGAAGGTCGCTACCGCGGACCAACCTCCCAAGTCAAGGTGTTAGCTACCGTGCTGAGGACTGCGTGACACTGGGGTGCAGTGTCGATAACGGTGCCCCTCGGATACCGGGCGACCTCCGAGTGGTATTGTAGCCAAGCCCTGCGCAAGCGGCTCTGCGCAGGTGATACCGCTCTTCCGCATTACTCGTGGGAACAATATGGATACAAAACATAATTTTCCTTTACAGGGCTCCTCGTCAGGGGGGACCAATGAACCAGGGCCACAACAGGGGTCCTGTGTAGGGGCAGGCTCCTCGAAAGAGGGGACAGCCCCAAAGCAGGGCTCCACCCAAGGACCTGGACCAGCTCCGTCCCGTAAGAAGAACAGGACGGGGGCGCAAAAGGCGTTGGCCAGGAAGCGGCGGCTCGAGGGTAAAACCCCGGGTCAGGTGCTAAAATCGAAGGTTGCGACTGGGTCGGTGGCTCAGGAAGGCGAACCGACGTCTGGGACCAAGCGTCTCAGATCGGAGGGTAGCACTCCAGGGTCTGGCTCGGTGCAACCTCAAAAGAAGTCCAAAGGTCCTGGGGCACCCACGGGTGCACCGCGGACCTATGGGCAAGTCGCTGCGGCGGGCCTCAAGGTGGCTATCCTACCGGTGTCGTACCCGGAGGTGGACCTCACTGAGGCTCAGTCGAGGTGCATTATGGCTGCACTAAATGTGGCTGTAGACGACTTGGAGGTCGGGCCTTTTCCGAGGCTGGCCGGGTTCCGCTGGAACTCGCATGGGGTCGTTGTGGCTGAGTGCGAGGACCAGTGGACTCTGGACTGGCTGGAGAGGACCGTCTCTCTAATCAAGCCTTGGGAAGGTGCGTCTCTGAAAGTACAGAGGCACGTCCCAAAGGTGGTAAAGGTGATGGCAGTGTTGCACGGGCTCCCGGATGACACGGCCATCATTTTAAAGCGCCTCCATAGGCAAAATCCTGGGCTCAGGACGAACTTATGGAGGACGTTCTTTCGCAGGGAGGAGCCTGGTAGGGTGCTTCTCGCATTTGGTGTGGATGAGGCATCCTACAGGGCACTCCAGCGGCAGAACCTTAAGGCGCACGCGGGGGTCTCCCACGTCACTTTCGTGACGAAGGCGAGTGCTCCGGCTGCGCAAGCAAAGGGAGAGGGCTCCGCCGGAGCAGCGGGACCCAGTTCCGCTGCAATGGAGGGGGTCCAACCCTTAGGTGGAGACCTCGAGGCGTTGGAATTAGAACTGGCGCCCTCGCAGGTCGAACAAGATGTCGACGAGCTGTTGGCTCGTGTGGCGGTCCTTGGCTCCGAGATGGGGTCAGAGCCGTCGGCATCTTTAGAGGAGGGGGGAGCCTAAGTACATCGGTGATGGACAAGGTAACCTTCTTACAGAGCAATTTGCAACACAGTAAGGGGGCGACCTGCTTAATAGGCCGCCAACTTTCTGTAAGGCAGACAGGCGTTTGCCTCATACAAGAACCTTGGGTTTACAAGGGACGAGTAAGAGGCTTAAGTCAGGTTGAGGGCTCACTTTATTATAAGAGGGACAGTCAACTGAGTACCAGGACTTGCATATATGTCGACAGACGCATCGAGTCTTATTTAATGGCTGATTTCTGTTTTAGGGATCTTGTGGCTCTAAGACTTCAGCTGAAAGATGGAAAGGGACGGAGCAGGCAATTAGTAGTCTGCTCAGCGTATCTACCATATGACTCGGAAGAAGCTCCACCTCCCAGGGAGCTAGCTGAGTTGATAGAGCACTGTCGGAGTGAAAGGCTCCCTCTTGTGGTTGGCTGTGATGCAAATGCACATCACGTTGTGTGGGGCAGCACGGACACGAACTCGAGGGGCGAACACATTCTGGAGTACTTGCAGACAACTGATTTGAATGTTTTAAATCAGGGAGAAACCCCCACCTTCGTTACGTCGCGGAGGCAGGAGGTCATTGATCTAACGTTGGGCTCTTTCTCTATAGCTCACATGATCTCAAACTGGAGAGTGTCTGATGAACCGTCTCTTTCGGATCACAGGCACATTCTTTTCCAACTAAACCTGTCATTCAATGGTGGGCCCTGTAGGTTTCGGAATCCCCGAACCACCAACTGGGACTGCTATGTTGAAAAACTGACAGAACGGTTGGATAAACCACCTTTGCTCTGCCGGAAAGCAGGGCAGGTGGAAGAGGCGGCGGCAATGATAAGCGACGCTATAACGGCGTCGTTTGAAGACAGCTGCAAGCTGCGAACTGTTCGGGGAATGAAGAGAACACCTTGGTGGAACTCGGACCTTGAAAAAGTTCGTAAAGAGGTTCGAAGGCTCTTTAACAGGGCCATGCGTACTAAGTTACCTGCGGACTGGGAGGATCACAAACTCGCACAGCGCAGGTATAAAGACCACATTCGACGGTCTAAACGGGGATCGTGGAGGACTTTCTGTGGCAACATGGAAGGGCTTCCCGAAGTTCAAAAACTTCGTAAGATCCTTTTGAAAGATCCAGGGCAAAAAGTGGGGACGCTGAGGCTTCCATGCGGCAGATTTACATCTAACGCGGGTGAGGCCCTCACATGTCTCCTGGAAACACACTTTCCAGGCTCTGGAGACTATGTAACTTCGGAACCGCCAGAAGGTGCTACCCGGGTCGGTGCAAGGCCGATCGACTGGAGAGTAGCTGCCGGGGTTGTTACCGAGGGATCCCTGAGATGGGCTATCAATACGTTTAGCCCATTTAAGAGCGCAGGACCTGATGGGATATTTCCGGCTCTTTTGCAAAAGGGCCTGGAACCATTACTTCTGCACTTGTTGCCCCTCTTTAGGGCCTCTGTGGCTTTGGGGTACATCCCCATAAGCTGGAGAAGGGTCAGAGTTGTGTATTTACCTAAGCCGGGTCGTACTAAGTACGACACAGCAAAGGATTATAGGCCCATCAGTCTATCATCGTTTCTTTTAAAAGCGGTAGAAAAGCTGGTGGATGCATACATAAGAAACGGGGCGCTGGTCCTTAGACCACTACACCCGTTTCAACACGCTTACAGAGCTGGCATGTCCACGGAGACGGCTCTTCACAGTCTCGTGTGTAGACTGGAGAGGGGAATGTCTGCTGGAGGGGTAGCTCTGGGAGCCTTTTTGGACATCGAGGGTGCGTTTAACAACACCACGTTCGATTCCATTAGTGAGGCTGCTGAAAGCTTTGGCATTGACGGGTCAATCGTAAGATGGATCCGGGCCATGCTTGGAAGCAGGGTCATCATAACCTCGATCGGAACTACGGAGATGAGCTCATCGGTCACTAGAGGATGTCCGCAGGGTGGAGTACTGTCTCCACTACTGTGGTGCCTGGTGATAGACGGGCTCCTTCGTACACTAAACGAGGATGGAGCGTATACACAGGGATACGCAGACGACCTCGCAATTGTCATTGTGGGGAAGTTTCCGAGCACCGTAAAAGAGCTCATGCAGAGGACTCTTGGACAGGTGGATAGATGGTGCAGTAGCCACGGTCTCTCTGTCAACCCGGAAAAGACCGAAATTGTTCCATTTACGAGGAGACGGAATGTGGACCTTGACGGTCTCATCCTTCGAGGACGCCAATTGTGTCTGACCAGGTCAGTTAAATTTTTGGGGGTCACTATAGACTCCCGTCTGTCCTGGAAAGGGCACATTGAGCGAATTAGCAAGAAGGCCACTGCATGTCTATGGGCATGCAGGAGAGCTTTCGGCTGCACATGGGGATTAAATCCTCGACTAGTATATTGGCTTTACACTTCGGTGATAAGGCCGATAATATTGTACGGCGCACTTGTATGGTGGCCTGCAACGCGCAGGGTAACATACAAAAAGCAGCTGAGTAAGGTACAGCGACTCGCTTGTTTGGGAATCACTGGAGCCATGAAAACCACGCCAACGTTGGCTGTGGAGGCTCTTCTGGGACTTGAACCTCTACACTTATCGGTAGAGGCCGAGGCCCGGAGGGCTTCCATAAGACTAAATGATTGGGGTGAGTGGAAGGATAGAGGCAGTCTCGGACACGGGCGGATCTGGGAGGAAACTCTTAGGTCCGACCCCTTCCTCGCAAGAAGGGACGTGATTCGAGCTACCCTACTTGAACCGAAGAGGTATAAAGTCATTCTCCCGAACAGGGAGCAGTGGCTGAACCCAGATCGTCCGTTCCTCAAACCTGAGGGGCTCGTGTGGTTTACCGATGGGTCCCTAACGGAAAAGGGAACGGGCATGGGTATACACGGTGACCGGCCGAGAGTAGGCATCAGCCTCTCCCTTGGCCAGCACAGTACTGTGTTTCAGGCAGAGGTGCTAGCCATCACGACCTGTGCGCAAGAAAACCTCCGTAGAGGTTATCGTAACCAGCATATATACATATGTAGTGATAGTCAGGCGGCGTTAAAGGCTCTGTCAGCTGACAGGGTCCGCTCGAATACGATGCTTGACTGTAGGCGAACCCTAGATAGATTAGGTGAGTCTAATAGGGTAAGCTTGATATGGGTGCCGGGGCACTCTGGAATAGGGGGCAACGAAAGGGCGGACGAGTTGGCTCGCGAAGGCAGTAGTGGGGTCCTTGTCGGGCCTGAGCCCACCCTTGGAATTGCTCCCTCAGTTGTCAGGGTCAGGATTAAGAACTGGGCGACCAGTCAATTCCAGGCTCAATGGCAACAGGCAGCTGGACTCAGACAGTCCAAGACCTTTTTAACAGGGCCTCTTGGCAAATCTGAGTCTTCTAAGCTTCTAAACCTAAACAGAAGTCAGATTAGGAAGATCGTCGGTGTCTTCACGGGACACTGGATGGTCAACTATCACCTGCACAATATTGGGCTTGTGGAAGACCCTGCGTGCAGGTTTTGTGGTGAGGTAGAGGAAACTACCGAGCATGTAGTCTGTTACTGTGACGCTCTGATCAGGGACAGACATAAACTCCTCGGTGACAGTTACTTGGAACCGAGGGAGGTGAGGAAACTAAGGCTAAACAGGGTCTTATCCTTCATTGAAGGGAACGGACTCTAAGCTTTGGTTGTTTAGAGAGGGGGTTAGCACAATGGGCCTTTGATGAGCCTAAGTGCTGCCTGTAAAGGCTCCCCTGATAGAATAGAATAGAATAGTGTAGGCGATAATCGAGAAAGAGTTATCAGAACGGAAAACAAAGCATTTCACAAAGATTGCTTAAAGTGGTCTGTAAAATTCCCCAGTGGTGTAACGGTGTGGGGTAGTATGTCTGCAAATGGGCTGGGACAATCGCACTTTACAAATGGTAGTGTTTATGCTCCGAAATATCAAGCAATTTCAGAACAAAGTTGATTGCCTTCACTTGCGACATTTTCACCTGATACAGACTTTGTTTTTTAACAAGACGGAGCATCATGTCACAGCAAAAAACGACTAAGAAATGGTTACAAGACCATAATAATAGTGTTTTAGAGGTGCCCTCATGCAGTCCAGATCTCAATGTCATTGAGACAGTGTGACATAAAATGAAGCAACGTTTGTGTATTCATCCGCAACGCAATATTGCTTCTTTGAGTGAAAAGTTACAAGAGATTTGGGGTACCTTTGGCATCGATCAATGTAAAGCTCTTGTGACGACCATGCCTGCACGAATCCAGGCTGTTATTAAAACCAAAGGGGTTGTAACTCATTATTAAGGAATGGTGTCCGAACATTTTTGTGTCACTTTAAATTCTAATTTTATGGTGTTTTGTGTTATTTGACATTTGTAACAGTTACTAAATATATGTTTAATTTATAACTATAGTAAGAAAAAAATAATAAAATAACATACAATGATTTTCAGTTACAATATTTTGAGTGTCCGAACATTTTTGTGTTAGGGCTCGTATTAGGTATGTACAATGATATCATTGCGGCACCTTCCTACGACTTACTCAACTTTGATTTGTGCCTTAAATTAAATCTATGAAATTGTTGGATATTTAAAATTGACTCTATGCAGCAAAAAAAGTGATTTGACACATTGCTTTTTTATTTCCACACCAAAAAAACAAAAGATAAAAAGTTTGTGGAACATTTCTGGAAAAATACAATTTTACCTTATATCGGTTTTTTTGAGATTTAGAGAGAACTGCGAGACCTGCAGACCCCACTTTACGCTTAACTTAAAGCTAATTAAATTATCTACAACTTCTATTTTATAATTTCTACTCGTAGGATCAATAGTTTAGCCGCAATTTCGATCTAAAGAAGGTGTAAAACTCAAATGTTCACTTTTTGGAAAAAAATGACTATCTTCAAAGTGCCGTAATTCGGTAACTAATTGACTTACAGAGCTCGGGTTGGGCGCAAATTGTTACACATTTAATACTCTTCAAAAACGTATACAATGACGAAAGTCGAAAAATGCATACTTAAGGAAATCTAACGCAAACACTCCAAAAATTCCGAAAATTTCGCAGTTTTTCGTATACTATACTTTTTCCACAACTTTTAGAAAGTTGCAAACTTGAGTATACACTACTGTAATGGGTCCAAACAACATACTAAAAAATCAGAGATACATCATGTTTTGCGAATTTAGCGATTTTTTGTGTCGATTTTGACTGGCCTAACAAGCGATCTCTATCGAAAAGCTAATAGTTATGTCAAGTCAATGATTACAAGTACAGTTTCTGACACAGTTTATCGGAAAATCATGGACAAGGTTACGGCACATGATGCGTGGGAGGCGTGAAAACAGCAATTTGAATCTACATCCAAAGATCAGCTGTTCAAGATTTGTACAGAGCTGTTTTCATTTGATTGGACATCGGGCGAGGATGTTTCCACACACGTAGCCAAGCTCAAGAGTCTATGGAACGAGCTGAATAACGGGTTAAAAGCTAAGAATGAAAATCCACTCCCAGATCTACTATTGGTATGTCACATTTTACATATTTTACCTAGTAGTTTTCAGAATTTTAAATCGAGTTGGATGCTGTTAACGAAAGATGAGGTTAAAGCAGTCGACGAATTAACCATGCAGTTTATTATTTCGAACGAAACATAAGACAGCCTTCAAGTAATGATAGTGATAAACAAGTAGCCTTGTTGGTTAAGTCAAATAAGCAGACAAAGAAGGGTACCGACAATTTCAATTTTGTATCGAAACTTAAAAAAGAAGACACCTGTAATTACCGTCAAAAGAAGGGCCACTGGGTGAGAAGTTGTAGAAAATGGATCACAGATGGTCGTCCTAAACGTAGTAATTAATGCTGAAAGTAATGCAGCAGAGTCTCAGGTCTCAATAGATAATGAAATTTTAGCTACTGAACCAATTCAGAGGATTGGTTTGGGATAATGGGGCATGTAACTAGTCGTTCTGATTGGTATTGTACGTTTGATGAGTTTAAAGATCCGCGCACAATTAAAGCAGCTGGAGAAGAACGTTTGATTGCTATCGGGAGCGGTACTATAAAGGTCTCTTCAGTTGTCAATGGGAAGAACCAACATATTTTATTGAAAAATGCGAGGAAAAATGTTTGGTACGTTCCGAAAATTTCGAGAAATTTATTTTCACCATTGGCTGCGCATGATAAAAATTTAAACAGTGAATTCAGATCTACCGTAACCACTTGCTCGTTTTTGGTAAACGGCATCACAGTGTTGAGTGGTATTCGAGAGAAGTTTGGATCATTGTATAAGGCAAATATTAATCCAATTTTGTCTCAAGACAGGGCATCAGTAAAAATAGTAGAAGCAAACGATCATTTACAGTTATACCATGAAAGGTGGGGTCGTCAGGATAAGCGTTACATCAAGAAAAAGCTCGAAAAAGAGTTTAATCTTAAAGTTAAGTTTGTTGATACAATTTGTGAACCGTGCGTATATGGTAAGGCTCATAGACTTCCATTTGGTAACAAAAAAAGTGCCTCACAATCGGGAGAACTAATTTCGGTCGATGTTTGTGGACCCTTTTGTGAGTCTTTACAGAAAAAAAGTTATTTAGTGGTATTTAAGGACAGTTATAGCAAATATCGTTATGGTTTTACTTCTGATGTCAAAGTCGTTTTAGAACAAATGCTAACGCATACAGAAACTCAAGGTCACACCGTTAAAGAGCTACTCAGCGACAATGGCGGTAAATTTGACAACGCAGATGTTCGAGAAATCTTGCGAGGTATCACACACACAGCGATTGACAGCACCGTATACACCACAACAAAATGGCGGTAGTGAAAGAGAAAACAGAACAATTGTCGAGATGGCACGTACGTTCAAGTATTCCAACTCTGATGTGCAGTTTCCGGGCGCGATTTGGACTGAGTTAGTTACAACAGCGATCTACATTCTGAATAGGACTGGGAAGTCGTCAGAAGATGGCATTAGTCCACATGAAATTTGGTATAAGAAGAAACCCAGGATAAAACACCTTCGAATCATCAGTTCGATCTGCTATATCCATGTTCCAGATCAGAAAAGACGAAAAATAGATAGAAAAGCTGAAAAAGGCTACTTAGATGGTTATGATGGAGATGAACGATATCGGGTGTACGTTCCAGAGAAGAAATGCGTTGTTTTATCTCGAGATGAATTTTATGATTTATGAAGTAACTCAAGAATGCGAAGAAAAAACGAAAATATTCTTCAGGAGTAGATTGGCACAAGAAGACGTTGGCGAATCAGAAAATGAAGAGCAGATTGATAAATCAGAGATTACTCAACCTGTAGGCGACACAAGCACTAAAGAAAGCAAAGAAGAAAGTGATGATGAGTGTAATACTGAATGTAAAAATGAAAGAAAGTATCTTGAAGATTACGTTATGGCGATGATGACAGAGCTCCATCCTCAAACATATGAATTGTATCGCTATACAAGATAAAAATAGTGCATCCCGGAAAAATGACATGGACAATGAAATGGCTTCCTTGATGGAAAATAGCACGTGGGAATTAGTAAAATTACCCATAGCGTGGTAAAGCAATTGCCTGTGGGTTTATAAATTAAAATTAAATCCAGACAGAAGTATTTTAAAATACAAGGCAAGATTGGTCGCAAAAGAAAGGTATTGATTACAATAATACTTTCAGTCCAGTTGCAAAGTTGCAAACTATTCGTTTGATACTTGGTATTGCTGCAACAGAGAATATGCAAGAGTTGGAAGAAAAGATCTTTATGAAATAGCCAGATGGATACGATGATGGGTCTGGTAGAGTCTGCCTACTCAACAGGAGTTTATTATGGACTAAAGCAGTCCATTAGAAAAAATGGTGCTAAGATAGTTTTAGCATTATATGTAGAGGATGGTCTTATTGCTGCTACCTACTCATAAAGAAGATCTTGAAGAATTTATCGACCAACTCAGAACCGAGTTCAAGATTACCTCAAATGAGACCAGATTTAGCCTACAGTGTGGGATTTTTATCCAGAACATTAGAAAACCCTACTATTGACGATGCCACGAGAGCTAAAAGAGTCCTTCGGTAGCTGTGACTATTGATCTTGGTATTGTATATCATACAGTAACTTTATAGAGACAGTGGCGACAACAGGGTATCTCGTTTTTGATTGGTCGTTGGTTGTTAGAGCTAAATTCCAAACTGGCCAATAGAAAGCCTCCAAAACGACGCGATACACTCCGTGCTATAATTATTATACTGTTTTGATAGTGTCACCTGTAAATTGTCACAGCTTTACGTTACTAGTTTACACTTTGCTTCTTGTATTTGCTTTATTTTACGTTTTCCGTCTCCAGTTGTATATAAACTCGTTTTTTAAAGACATATAGCTGAGCATAGGTATAGCTTGGATTTACGATATTGTAAGGTATGTAATTCGCTTAAGGTGGCGTTTACAATGTATGGTAAACTAGTACAAAAGTGTCATTGCGATTTCCACAATAACTTTGTTGCGAAGTAAAAGAATGCCCTTCTGTAAACGATCGATTGTAGTTAAAGGTTTAAACTTGTGAATGAAGTAAATTTTGTAACAAATTGTTATCAGTGTGGGATAAAAATGGAAGATAAATATGGCTAATTTTTAAGATTCTTATTTCTTAAATAACAGTGTAAGTACAGGAATTAGCTAAATAATGTTTGTTTCATGCAAATGTCTGAACATTATATATTTGAATGAATGTTATTTCAACCAAAAATGTTGACTCTAAAGGCCGTTTTTGTGGAAAGAAAATTTCTTGACGACATCTATTGAGCCAAGGCACATCGTCACGGCAACGCCATGATCTCCAAATGTATTCATCGTTATCGGGTGCGATTCTATGCTACACAGTTTAGCAATTATAAGAGGGAGGTCGCTCACGTCATTAGAGGGCAAAGTACATTTTATTCAATGAAAGTACGTAATTTGAATTTCGTACGTAGGACGCATGGAATTTTAATTTGATATTTGATATTGTATTGTATTATTGAAATACGAATTATTTCCTGAGATGCTGTTTTTCAAAGTAAAGCGTGCATATCTTTTACATACGATAACCAATTGGTATCAGATTTTGCATACGCATGCCTTTAGTGGTGCCAAGTTAAACTGTACAAAATTGGAGGGGGGGGGGCATGTACTACCCTTCACGGTATTCTAATGAAAGGTCTCATCGAAATAAATTGGTTTGTACAAAGTATAACTTTCCCGTGCGACTCTTTTTCGAGATCAGTGAGCGACGAGGCCCGAGGGGGAGGGGGGTGTTAAAAATTAATGTTATCTCTCATTGTATTCTAATTAAAGGTCTCAACGAAAGGAGCCGTTTTCCGTTTTCTACCAACTACTGCCCTTCTTTCTGTCCTCTAATCAAAGTACTGGGTGGAGAGGGGGGGAGTGGAACTAGTTTTATCCTTCATGGTACTCTAATGAAAGGGCTCAACGACAGGAATTAATTTCTACAAACCATAGCCTCGACCTCTTATCGTGTTCGGGTATATTCCCTTCCCATTGGTGATGTCATATGCATATGCATGCCTTTAGTGGTGCCAAGTTAAGCTTTAGAAAATGGGGGGAGGGGGGCATGTACTACCCTTCACGGTATTCTAATGAAAGGTCTCATCAAAATAAATTGGTTTGTACAAACTATAACTTTCCCGCGCGACTCTTTTTCGAGATCAGTGAGCAACGGGGCCGGGGGAGGGTTAAACATTAATTTTATCTCTCATTGTATTCTAATTAAAAGTCTCTACCTCTTCTACCAACCATATCCCTCCTCCTCGAAATCTTATCGTAATCGGGCGGGTATATTCCCTTATAGCTCAACAACGGATTGTCCGCAGAAGCTGGGATTATTTACCTACTGCATTATTACAGTATTGCATTGAATAGTTTTTATGCAATTATTACACGCGTGATAGAACAATGGGTTTTTGTATTATATTATGTTTGTCTTGAAGGACGGCCTTAAAATTTTATCAAAATTGATGTACACTGGGTGTTCAGATACTTGACGGCAGCTGCTACCTACTACCTGCGATCAATTGAATGCAATGCAGAAACCAACGACCCCGACCGGGACCTCTACAACTTGACTAAGAGGTTCGAGGGGGCGGAGAATATTAAGCGACTAGTGATAAAACAAGATTGGCCCGGAGTTCATGTTTGAAACTTGATATTTACTTTTATTACACCTCAAACTGTCACGAAAAATTCATGCCATACTGTAGCAAATCGCCCAAATTTTCCGAAAATTCTTACATTTTTGGAAAAATATTATAGGTACATAATTGGCCCATGCCACTGATGGTATGGCGTATCGAAATTTCTATTTCTGACTATAAAAATAACTGGTGGAAAAATGTATAGGGTGTAGCAAATCCCTCAAATGATTAACAAAAATGACATCTTTGTGCCGGTATGGCGGCTATGCGGGCCCGTCGCTGCGGTATGGCAGGTTGATTTTCGTGAATGACTGATTGAGTACTTGATGCTCATAAAAAAATGAGCTTGTAGCAAATCACCCAAAAAAAGAAAAAACAATCGACACGTTCAAATGAGTATGGCGGGCTATAAGGCCCACCGGAAAAGTATGGCGTTTCGTTTCCGTAATTTGTTTGTCACCGACTACCAGAAAATCCAAA
Source organism: Photinus pyralis (assembly GCF_008802855.1). Taxonomy (NCBI): domain Eukaryota; kingdom Metazoa; phylum Arthropoda; class Insecta; order Coleoptera; family Lampyridae; genus Photinus; species Photinus pyralis. The sequence goes on from NW_022170878.1 coordinate 14,268,636, forward strand.
GAATTTTGTGTAGCAAATTGTCCAAAATCATTAAATTTTCCGACATGTTTAAACAATCGTCACGCAATAACGGCCCCACTCCCAGAGAGTTAGCACCATTTTCGTTTTGAGGAGTAGGTACTTAATTAAACCTTTGAATGGTCGCCATACTTGTAGCAAATCACACCACAAAAAGTGTCACCATCTCCCGGTCTATGTACCTATACTCGCATTTCATGATATGAAATAAAAAATAGACCAAACAGAATATATCTCTCTCAAGTTCATATTACCTACATTACAACAGAGCATTATCGTCAATGGGTTCTTATGCCAGACGTTTTATTATTTTATTTATTTATTATCTCTCTCTTGTTCTGGGCCCTCAACAGGTTTCCGCCCAATTACAGAGTGACCCGCATAATGCTTTCTAGAGGTGTCTCTGCAGAAGGTCTAATTCTCATCTCTGCCACAGATGAAAAATTCACCTCAACCCAGGTTGGAACACCCGACCTCCGGATTTATAGCCCAACTCTCTACCACTGAACCTCCATTGTAAGCTAAATGCCTAGTTAACGTTTTCTTGGAACGTGCTTAAGTCGTCCACAAACAAATGCCCACTAAAAGGGATTAAATTTCTTTGGGATGCGCTAAGTGAGTCAGTACCTTACATACTTACCTAGTTTCTACGACTGGCCTGCAGAGAGTGGAAATGAACCACCACTGAAATTTTGCGTCTTATTCAGTTTCATCAATAAATTTATTTGTTATTTAAAATCTCATCTTTTTAAATTTTTATGTCTTTTTTGCGAAATTTTTGTCGTAATTGCATTTTTTATTTTGCATTTTCGCTGATTTTTAACGTCATTAACATTCTAGCACTATTTATAAGTATGTGCTGTATTTAGTTTCTTGCACCATTAATAAATTATTAACACGTTTCTCTTCTGCAATTAAAAAAAACTATATTCTAATTGATTTTCGAGAAACGAATACTTTAAAATGAAGCAAAAAAATTGGCCGGTAACCTATGCAATTACACCTGGTCCGTAAGTACCCAGTCCGCCCCTGCGCAAAGGGCACTGTGCATGCTGATCGATTAGGCTGAATTTTTGAAATTGTGTTTTATATGGTTAAAGCTATGCGCATATTGAATTTCATGCAATTCGGTTCATAACTAACGGAGGTGTCAAAAGGGCCTACTTTATTTTTTGGTCTACATACCAATTCTCACGAACTCCGATCTACAAATTTGATAAAGAATCCACCTGCAAAATTTCATCGTAATCGGTCCATTCGTTTATGACTTATCGTGCTAACGGACAGACGGACAGACGGACAGACACCGCAAAATTATAAACTCGCTAGGAGTTCGTTAATAACTGTTTTACGAGTATAATGACATGATAGTCAATTTAGAAATAGAATATTGGATTTAGATAATACAGAGGCTGATGTAATCCTGCAAAATTTTCGCTAGTTCTTCGATTCGTAGATATCCTTCATGAGGTTGCAATGAATTATAATTATAGGTCTATAATCTAATTCATTTATTTAATTATAAAGGTTTAAAAATGAAATGGTTAGTACTTTAGTAGGTAGTACAAAAATTTGCTCACGAGCATGAAATGGAATACGCCGCAGCCCGGAATTATTAAAATAAATGCACTGTTGAACGAAATGTTTTTACCAAACTATTTACAGCTTTATTTACAAATTTTTGCTAAGGTGCGCTAAGAACTTATACCATTTTCAAATTTTTGAGATCTAAGTGCATATAGTAGAATTCGGTGCTACATCCTAGTTACTTATATAGGATGTAGCAGACACAACTATTCTTTCCAATTTTTCGAAAATTCCTAACCGAAGACGGCGCATGCCTAAACGAGGGTGCAAAGAAAATTGCGATAATTTTTGACATTCCCTATTCAATTTCGTACAAGGTCAATTTATTATTTTGAGAGAAAATAGGTATTTTTACTTATTTGGGAAGATAAAGCACTTGGTAATACAATTAATTACAACGAAATTAATCGCGGTAAACGTCAGCAACCGAGAAAGCGGAATATGAATTGAATACAAATGCTAAAAACCCAGTTCTATAAATTACAGATATCAAATTACAGCGATCGTCCTCGGTATATTATTATCTCGACAGTTGCGCCTTATCTGTTTATTTTTACGTTCGAATAGGTAGGTAGCGGAATCTTGTGGTGGATAGCGACACTATTCTAATATTGCGGGCGGTGCGGGGAGTGATTTCCAAATTCTTCAATGTAAACACCACCTTAAAGTGTTTTTAGATGTAAAACTGTGCCTAACCTTACTACTGGTAATTGATGTAAAAATTTGTTCAGAAGCCCTAAATACCTAATGAGTTTAGATAGAAAACTGGTATAGTGGAACGCGCCAAATTTAAAGAATTCTTTTCAATATTACACCAATTGTACGTAACTTAACCTAGAGAGGTCGTTGCGCAAAACTAAACGTTCAAACTCGAAATCTATGTGTAAGATAACCCCTTACTTTCGTTCACCTATCGATTATGGGGCCATTGTATTCCTAAGTGTTGATTTCGCTGCACGAACCATTTTATAATTACTGTAGTTTTGCCTAATTATTTTTAGGTACAAATTTTAATGTAAGGTCGTTAAGGTAAGCGTCGTCACTTGTCAATGTCCTTATGTAATTAGTGTGTTTATTCGTTAAGCGTTTCTCGACATAAACTACAACCAGCATACGTGGGTTTTATTTTCCCTCCCATTGCAGACGAACCGAAACCAGCCCTGCACCCATAAGGGTGTTCCGCTACACTGGTTAGAGAAGCAGCTTATCCGAAATTTAGCAGCAAATTCAATTATGGTTATGGATAACGCAATTGTGATCATAAATACGCTTGAATTGGTTTACTGTTTAACATTGATGATTGCTGTAGCACAAGGAATATTGATCTCATGTACTCCGTGGACTAAAACAACGTGTTTTGTCTTCCATTTAAGGGACTATAGTAATACTTTTTATCCCGGAAGGAAAAACACGCGACAAGGGACAAGAAGTGACAGAAGACACTGAAATGTCCAACACAATTTAATGATTAATGGTTACCTTTATATGTAGGTACAGGGTGTAAATCGAAAAGTGTAACATAGGCGTTTAACATGGGAAATTACTTTTTCGTTGCGCAAACGTTTCCTAATTATTTTTCGCAAAAATACTTCAAATAAAAGTTATAGAGATATAAATTCTGCATCTAAATCATGTGAAACGATTATTCTACCTTTCTTGTACGCGAAAAAATTAATTATAAAGATTCTGTTTTCACGAGTTTTCAGTCGAAGTAGCCATGGACTATGATAAAAGAAAAACATGATTTAGATGCAGAATTTATATCTCTATAAATTTTATTTGAAGTATTTTTGCGTAAAATAATTAGGAAACGTTTGCGCAAAGAAAAAGTAATTTCCCATGTTAAACGCCTATGTTACACTTTTCGATTTACACCCTGTACATTTTGGTATTGCACCATATTTTATACTTATTATACCGTTTTCCATATATCTTTTTGAATTTGGGAGGTAGTGGTTTTCTCATAGGTTGTTCTGCAAAGCTTTAAACAATCATTTCTGTGTCGTTAGTTTTGAACGAGAATCTTTACTTACCTAAATGAAACTGACACATTATTCTACGGTCACAATTTGACATGACAAGCTATATTGATCCTACAATCAATTTTTTAGCTCCAATATGGCGGATTATGATAAGTTGTCGCCACTGTCCTTATAAAGTCACTGTAGTATATCAAAGTTTCGAATGCTACAATGCTGCTGATTTCGGAGGCTGTAGTAAAACAGGTCGTTCAACATCACGAGTACTGGTCAAGTAGGTATGCCAATGGAGTTGTTTCTTGGATTAGTCAGCGACAAGGTTCCGTAACAGAGTCTACAGCTGAAGCGGAAATCGTAGCTGCAAGTGAAGCCGCAAAGGAAGTTATTTGGCTTACTCGACTTTTGCAAGAAATTACATTTTTAAAGGAAATTCCAGTTATCCAGATTGACAACGCAGCAGCCGTTAGACTTTCTGAGAATCCCGAAAATCATCGCAGAACCAAGCACATTCAAAGGAAACACTTCTTTATTCGTGAGCACGTTAGTGAAGGTACATTGGTTGTAGAAAAGGTTTCATCTGAACAATCAGGTAGCTGACATTATGACTAAGCCCCTCGCTTAAACAAGATTACATATCCTTCGTGTAAAGATGGGACTTGTATAATTATTAATTTTTATCAAACAAGGGAAAGTGTTAGCCAGTTAAAGTCAGTGTTAGATAAAAATAATAGGCGGCTTATTTAAAAGTTTAGAATCAACTAAAGCACAGCCGTCTATACTTACAAGCCGTGCTGAGAATTATGGCAACACTGCATGGTAGGCCGATTTCCTAATTCAACTTGGCAGATTTCAGGTGTATTTTATAAGTGTTTTGGGTGTAATATTCCTATTTACCTGTTTTAACAAAGCGAGATTGTGACAATTTGTGATACTCTGTATGGAATGAACAGAAATTATTATTCAGGTAAGTTGCTAAACGAAATATATCGATTTGTTGTCATAACCTCTAAAGCAGGCTACTCATTATTGGACCCTTTACAAGCACTTGTATTTGTTCAAAGTACCTATACAAGCTCAAATATGACCTACACACTACGTGGTACGTAAATAAGGTAAGTGTTTATCGTGAAAAAATACAATTAGTTTGTATTTCAGGTATTCTAGCACGGACATGTCAAGTCGATTTTCTGAAGGAACCTTTCGACTTATTCCCAGGAGTTCACGGTACGGTAATTTGAAGTCTACGGGGCTCCCCTCTCTAAAAACTTCGTACCTAGACCCACTGGAGTAGCGACTGGCTTAAAATTTGCCATTCCGAATCGCACCTGGTCGTTGATAAAACCTCGCTGATGCACAGCGATTTACTGTCCTTTTGCCGAAATTAAGTGCTCAAGCGTGTGCTTCACCTCGACCTCTTTCGACAGAAGTTCACCAATTTCGGAGATCTCGATGGAAAACACATTATGATGCAGTTACCAATTTACAGCGTTCCGAATTTTAAAGTCAAATAAAAATGTTATTATCCATTTTTGTAAATAAATAAAATATATGTACAATTGTAAGCTGCCTAAGTATCTTTCTTCTATATTAAAATCACCAAGGCGAAACACAGGAGAGAGGAAAATGCCGTTTTTCAAGAGCAACAAGACGCCATTAAAACTTACATCGGCCCACCGATTGACTTTCGAACAACGTTGCCAAACTTCTCAGCATGGCTTGTAATTATAGACGGCTGTGGCTCAATTAGCAGTTTGTTTTTGTCTAATACACTGGCCTAATGAATCGCGTTACTTTAGTAATCTAGGGACTTTATTTAGAATGATTAAAATTTTTACTGTAACTGTCACATGTAATCAATAAAATCAATTTCATTAAAGTTTAACGTTGAAATATATTAAATTTAACTTTTTTGCCGTTGGATGGAGTCGGGAGCGTAATTTTTCTAGTATGGGGCATTTTAACTATAAGGAATTATTGAAGGGAAACTAACAGAAAGCGTTTTGCGAAACAAAAATCACTACCCAGAAAGACGCTTATCCCCATCCCTATAGATCTGCTATGCTCGACAATAACTCCTTATTGTGTGCAAAGATAATACTACACTAGATAGACACCGATCCGATACAACTGAATACCGAACGATCCTCGAGATCTTTACACATACATCATTTTTACAATACACCTTAAAGGGGCTGATTCTGTCCCACCAGATCAGCATGGCTTGTTAAATGAACTTTTGAATCGGCATTAGTTTGCATGCGCTTGATTCGACTCTAGTTTTACTTTTATTTGAGGTGTCTACATACAAAATAGCATGCAATTCTGTTAGACTGGGAGGCAGCGTACATAGTAACTAAACCATAAGCGACAAAAAATTCGACAATACAGGCTGAAAGTACGTTGAAAACTAATAATAAAATCACTCGTCTGCCAGTCGTAAGTGGCAGCATTAACTTGGGGCGGCGCTGAATAGATGACTTCTTTAGGTGATCAACTAAATTACCAAACTATAAGGGTAACGGAAAAGATTTGTATCAAGAAATCCCATTTTTTCCTTAGTTTTCAAATATGCTATGGCAGACGATTTCAAGTGCAGCGTTGGTAGCGAAAGACGCCCTCCAATGTAGGGAAAAACACCCCTGAACTAAACCATGAGGACCGTATAAAAATTATACATAAAAAATTCCTTTTTTTGCCACTACTTTAAAATATATCCTGGCAGACGATATTAAGTGTAGCTTTAATAGTGGCAGACGTCTTAGAAGTTAAAAAATTTAGGTATAGTAAATCCCAGCGAGTGCGAGCGTGTGAGAGATAAGCGCGCGAGACCATAACCAACAGAGATAGCGATAGGATACTGACTACTGAGATCTTTCAAACCATTTGATTCTAAACCTCTGATTCACGTAGGTCCATCCACTTGAATCAAACGGATTGTACAAACTCAGACATTTTTCGGTGACATTGGCCCAAATTGCGATGAACTAAACCATGAGGACCATACACAAGTCATACATCTGGTAAATGCGTGGGAACCCGGTAACGTGTTACCCTGCGCGTTACACACATCAACATCCAAATTCACGAACATCTCTCGAAGATTTATGAATTTCTGCGTGTTATTGGAAAAGGGACCTACTTCCATCTATACCTTGATGGTAGCGTCAATTTTACATTTCCCAAAGCAATAACCGCAATATCCATATCGGAAGCGCTAATAATGACTTTGCTACTTGTTGGTAGTTTACCAAGATGGTAAATTATTCGAGAATCTGCCTCTTAGTGACTGCAGCACAATTCAGTTTTTACCACATCATCTTCCCTTGTCACAAATTTATAGCACTTATCTTCATATGTGGCAAACACAACTTTCCTTTCAAGTAAAGCGCAACAGGTCTTTTTTTGCCTATGAACGGTATAAGTAATCTATAAGAGAGGCTTTGAGCTATCATTGCGAAGTGGTTTTATGAAATTTGCAGGCTGCTTCTGAGTGGAAACAGAAATTGAATAGGATTGTAATCTTTCCTTATTTTGATCCCAACGATCATGTTCTGCGTCCTTCATGGAAGGGGTAACTATCTGTCAAAAGTAAGATGTACTTCTCTCGCTGACACAGCACAAATCTTGCCGAGTATGTGTTCAGAAAATCGCTCAAAGGTTTACCGAAGATCTTTTAAAAGATGCAAAAAAATAATCCATCGATTAAAACAACATATACAACTGGCGATGGACTAGGAGCACTTGAAGAAATCATACTTCCGAAAAAGTTTCGGCAAAACAAACTTGTCGATTTTAATCATCGATCCATCAATGTTGCATAGAGACAACGGAACTGGAGTCAGAGGATAGTTTAGAACGAGCTGAAGATCTATCTTCTTTTCTCTTCAAGTTTTCTGTTTCTCAGTCTGAGAAGAATTCAAGAAATACCGACAATCTTATCGCGAAATTAACAATTTATTATTTTCCCTAATTTAATTCGTTTGGTAACTCCAAGCGGTGCGTAAATCTATAGCTATCTCTGTTCGTTGTGCTCTCGCGCGCTTATCTCTCACACGATCGCACTCACTGGGATTTACTATACCTAAATTTTTTAACTTCTAAGACGTCTGCCACTATTAAAGCTACACTTAATATCGTCTGCCAGGATATATTTTAAAGTAGTGACAAAAAGAGGAATTTTTTATGGATAATTTTTATACGGTCCTCATGGTTTAGTTCAGGGGTGTTTTCCCTACATTGAAGGGCGTCTTTCGCTACCAACGCTGCACTTGAAATCGTCTGCCATAGCATATTTGAAAACTATGGAAAACATGGGATTTCTTGATAGAAATCTTTTCCGTGACCCTTATAGTTTGGCAATTTAGTTGATCACCTAAAGAAGTCACCTATTCAGCGCCGCCCCAAGTTAATGCTGCCACTTACGACTGGCAGACGAGTGATTTTATTATTAGTTTTCAACGTACTTTCAGCCTGTATTGTCGAATTTTTTGTCGCTTATGGTTTAGTTACTATGTACCCTTCCCCCCGTCTATGTTCACAACTAACGGAGATGTAAAAAAAATCGGACTGCGCATGCGCAAAACAAATTTTTTGATTCGGCGTTAGTTTTACTTTTACTCGAGGTGCCTACCGTACATATTAAATTTCAATGAAATATCTTAACAAATAAAGAAAATTGGGATTGCGCAAATACAAATGTCGTAATGCGCATGCGCAATATTTTTTTTGCATCTGCATAGTAGCCTGTAGTTTAAGAAATATTTACTAACACAGAAAACCGGACATTCATATGTTCTTTGCAACAAGAGTTATAAGAGAAACCCTTTTTGGAGGTTTGGGCGGTTTTTGGGCGGTACCTCTTTGGCCCGTTAGTCTACGTAGCCAAAAAACAATAGCGACCTTTCATATATCCCGAAGAACATGTGTATCAATTTGCAAAGCGATCGGACGTTTCTACACAGTTATCGTGCACACGGACAGACAGACGGACGGACGGGAGGACAGACAGACAGCAATACAAAATTATAAACGAGATCGTTAATAAAGAAAACTGAAAAAGTGTAACGACTAATTCGAGGGCTAATTTTTATAAGGGTGGTAGTTAGGGAGTTGTTTTTGCTGAAGAAAGTGGGGATCGATATTATTTTCATCATAACTGGCTCAATTTTTATGGTAAATACAAGAAAGTTTTTTTAAAATATTGTAAAAACAATTCTGTGTTTCTCGATATATTTCCTGCCTACTGTCAAAAAAGGTTGGGAATCGCTGATTTGAAATACCTTAGAATAAAATGTGGCGTTTGCTTTTTCGGGACGCCCCACATACCTACTGACAGAGACGAAACTGTAAGGCACCGAACGAGAGCGGTATATTCACTACCGTGGTCATGAATTTAAATTCAAATGAGAATCCGCCATGTTTCTGCGCCATCCACAGGCGAACCACTGAACTTACGTTTCGCTTTCGATCTAAATATGGTGGGAAACACCTCTAGGGTCACTTTATAATGATGAATTTTCATAAAAATTTCCTTTAATTGACCATAAAATCACTTGAAACTTAAAGTGTTATCTTTGTAATGACCCCAAGAAGGCAATAAGGAAAATTCATGGAGATTTGATTTCATAAAAAATTAAAATTGCCCATTTTCAAAAATTTAATTAACCTATTTATAGCGAATGTAGATCGATGAAAGTTCGTTACCTCCTGCGCTGGTCATTGTACAAAAATCTAAAGGCATACTTTTTACACTGATCCCCACCACTCCAGCAGCGCGCTCTTAAATAGCCGCATTGTCGTGGAAAAAATTGCGCTTATGACTAAAAGGTAATTAATTTTGTAAACAGATGTTGTCGCAGGTGCGCGTTTAGGTAAGAGAATTTTGGTTATTTTAACTTTTTTGCCGTTGAATGGAGTCGGGAGCGTAATTTTTCTAGTATGGGCCCTTTTAACTATAAGGAATTATTGGAGGGAAACTAACAGAAAGCGTTTCGCGAAACAAAAATCACTACCCCGAAAGACGCTTATCCCCATCTCTATAGATCTGCTATGTTCGACAATAACTCCTTATTGTGTAATGACCTTGAAACTTGGTATATAGGTTCCTCTTGGTTCAAGTAAGCCCTTATGCCACGTTTCAAGACAGGCAAACGGGCAAAAACACGATTTGTGCGAGAAAGTAAAATCGCCACCAAGCGAGATGCTGACCCCATTCCGTATGGATGTATCATTTTCGATAAGCAGATTTACAAATCAAGGGATGAGTAACCGTAAATCTAACAATTGCAATATGGTTGAAAAATCTTACCTGCTGCACTATAGGATGCACAGTGACCACCCAACGTCTCTGATAGTATACGCGCAACGGCGTCGCTTCCTTATGTCCATCCTCTACGTACGGATGCAAATAATCCTTAATGTACAAATCGGCAGCGCTATTCGAATGCGTGCATATCAGAATCTTCGCGTCAGAGTTCTTGCTGAGCTGCTTTATCGCTTGGGCCAAAGTAAACGTCTTGCCCGTACCGAACGGTCCGATGATCAGAATCGGAGGTAAGGCGATCGAAATGGGGGTCGTAATGGCGATGACCGCCTCTTTCTGTTTCAAGTTAAGTCGATTGTCGATGTTCTCGCACCACTGCTTCTGAGGCGACCACGGAATGAGAGGCTCTATGTACGTCTCCGGAAATATCAGTTTTAGCTCCGCCATTTTATCGATCGCGTAATGCCACTCGCAGTAAGGCAAGCGGTTCAGCTGAAACTGCACTTGCGCCTTTAGCGTCGTATCGGCCTGTAGACCCAAATCGGCAACGGTTGTCGCGGAGAGTCGCAGATAAATGACGTTCTTGCCCTTATCCTCGATGACGGCCTCATAAACTTTCGCCTTTCTCTTTGACGATTTCTTATTTAAACCTATTAAGACACTCGTACAGTTGCTTAAAATTAGACGTCCGCAGGACGTATCCTCCGATAAATCCTGGCTGAGATTCATAAACGCGTAAAGCTCGCCAAAATTGGAATACTTCGCCGTGGAGCTCGCCACGCTACTCGACGACAGCAAATAGCTTTTAACCAAATGTAGTTTTGCTGATAGGTTGTACTTGTTCGTTTGCTCGTTACGAGCCAACTCCTCTATGTACAGTAGCTCGTGCATCCGAGAATTGTAATTATTCTTCGTTAGCTTCTTGTCGACTACGGTGGCGTGACTCAGGTTAAGCGTGTCGGCGTGCGGGCATGGATAGAGTTTGCACAAATCGTCCGTGTAACTTTCCGGCGTGTACATCATGTTCTGCGATGTGAAAGTAACAATGTCGGCGTTATTCGCGTTCCAACGTTCCGTACACGACAGCACAATCTCCTGTCTGATGTCGTTCATTTTTTGCGCCTCCTCGGCCGGAATGACATCGACGCAGAGATGCTTCACCAGAATCGGCTGATAGCCAAAGTCAAATGTGACAGATTGTCGGAATGTACCGTAGATATCAGTCTTAAACGTAATTGTAACTTGATAGTGCGCGAGAGCACCATCGCCGCTACCGCTGGATAGGAATTCTTGGTTATTTTGAACGTCGAGCTTTGTCGTCGTCTGGTTCGTAACCAACAGGACCTGACTGATCGTGAAATAATTTCTGTGCATGTCGTGAAGAAGAGCGATCGCGTGCAGTGAACGATTGGTTTTAAGCGTAAAGTTCCATTGTTTCGCGCTTGATTTTGATAAGACCGTCGTTACCAAGTTGCCACAGCAGGTGTCCTGGACGTAATCCAGCTTCTCTACCATTATTTGTTGGGGATTTGAGGTTTGCAAGTATTTTTCGAGCAGTTGTTCTGTATATGACTTCCCTTAAAAAGAAATTGAATCAATTAGTGAAGGCTGTGCGTTACTACTACGGAAGTTTCTGAGTAAACTTGTAATAAGTCGCTACGGAAAAAAAAACTAGAAAATCTACAAGTTAAAAAGTAATCGTAAACGATTTACATAAAGCGCATTTCCACTTGCATTCATTTCTCATTTGTAAGATGCAACTTCTGTTAAAATCGTAAAAATCCGGCCACAAATATGAAAGATAGCGTTGCACATGGGCAATCCATTGTTGACGTGCTACTTCAATTTCAGTTTATGAGAGGAATTTCATTTCAATGCTTTTCTAAATAAGAAAGTTGGAACTGCGCATGCGCAAACCTAAATTTTAAAACTAATGTTAGATTTTCCTTTGTTCCAAGCGCCTAAGTATCAAATTTCACTTAAATTTAAATTCTTCCATAAAGAAAAAAGTTGGCACTGCGCATGCGCAAAACCAAATTTTGAAATTGGCGTTTGATTTTCCTTTATTCCAAGTGCCTATGTATCAAATTTCCTTCAAATACTTTTATAAGTAAAAAAGTTTGCAATTCGGTTTATAAATGGTCGAGATGCGAAAAGGGCACTGTGAATTTTGAATCGATTCGATTCAACTTTTGGCATTGCGTATTATATGGCTAAAGCTATGCCCATATTGAATTTCATGCAATTCAGTTCATAACTAACGGAGATGTAAAAGCGATCGAACATTTCTAAACAAAGTTATCGTTCACACGGACAGATAGATGGACAGACAGACAAAGGAACAGACGGAGAGACCAACCGGCAGGCGACAGATAGCAATGCAAAATTATAAACGATCTCTAGGATCGTTAATAAACGGCAAAAGTGTAAAATTATGGAACATGTAAAAAACGGTTTTTTGTTTTTTTTACAATAACTTTTTTTGTAAGCGGTACAGAAAAAATTCCTTCCTTGGTACAAGACTCGACACCATAACGAACCAAATAGCGAAAAAAGTAGAACAATAGCTCTTAAGATAAAGAACTAGTAGCGTCGCAAAACGAGCGGACGGACGGACGGACAAAGTGGCCACAATAGCGCATTTTTTTTAAATTTTTGTGGAAATGCGCTAAAAACGGTATTGGTGTGTGAATGATTCACGATCCTAATTCAAATTTGATTCGTAGGGAACGGTCGATCCCGCATTTTAAATGTAAACCAGTTCTCTTCTCATAAAAACAGTTTCGGCGTTAACCATTTTAAACCCATATGAGTTGGGTCACGACAACGGAATTCGGTTGAGACTAAAGCAATGACGGCGAAAAATTTACGATTCTAGCCTACCTAATTGTTTTATGTTGTACTTAAGGAATGGATATTCAACTTGTAAAGAAAGCGCTCGGGGGCCCTTTAATTGTAGAGTAGTTGAATGCAATTCACAGATTCTAGAAAGATGCAATATTGAGTAGAAATGTGAAGCATTTGATTAATTATATTCAGGGCGGATCCACTATCGGAATAATTCACTACTAGTCCAGGCTAAATAGCTCTAAAATAATTTATTTAAAAAAAACTTTAGTTACCGGGCGAAACCGGGTTTTTCAGGCAGGTGAAATGAATAGAAATTGAGAAAAAATAATTAAAACAGCTGAATTTTTCCGCGGGTGAAATCCCGGGGGTTGAAAGGGGTGGAAAGTGGTGTAAGTCGTTTAGATTTTTCATCTCTTTGAGAAAGAGGTGGGTTTTTTCAGATCTCGTGAGGTCTTGGAAACGGTTCAACTTTACAGACCCAAAAAATTATCTTCTTTTTTATCATAAAACAAGCTATGTTTCCTCTAAATTTCAAACCCCTACATTTTTTTCGCAAAAATAAGAATAAAAAAAGAAAAACAGTTTTTCCGGTTTATCTAGGAAAATTGCAGGTTGTGAAAATAGTGCAGATACAAAAGTTGCTCATTTTTTTAATTTCTATAATTTTTAAATTTAACATTTTCGTCTAAAATTAACAGTTTTGCCACAATTTACAAAACACCATTTTCCACCCCTTTCAACCCCCGGGATTTCACCCGCGGAAAAATTTAGCTGTTTTAATTATTTTTTCCCAATTTCTATTCATTTCACCTGCCTGAAAAACCCGGTTTCGACCGGTAACTAATTTTTTTTGTAAAAAAATATTATATTAATTAACAATAATTAATTGAATTAGATGTATAATATAATATATGCAAGTGGCTATAATCCTTGTAACGAGTGGTTTGATTTCGCGCCAAATTTCATTAAAAATTTCGAATTTCTTGTCATGATAGTGCAGGTCACCCTGTATATTTCATTATTTGTTCCGGTTAGAAGTTTTGTGTTTGGGCATTTCGGTTCGCTCAAGACTATGGTCCGATAGATTTAATTTCGCTCAGATTTAATTTCGTCGTGGGAAGAGTGCAAAGCTGATTGACGTCATCATGAGTAATGAGAGTTTTTTGTCGTTCGTTTATCAACTTTGGCGCCGTCTAGACCGAGAAAAGGAGCGGATGTAGCACCGAGCCGTCAAGAGATAAGGAGTTTTTCACGTCATCAGCAGAAAACCGTGAGATCAGTTTTAGTCAGCAGTTCCTTGAGGTTAACGACGAAGTTAGAGTGGGTTAAGTCTTCTTTATCTGAACCAATGGGAGAATTTCTAGCGGGAGCCATTTTTGTTTTATGGTAATTTGGGTGTGGTTTTTTCATTTCAATTCTGAAGAAGGGGATCGTTTTTGGGGAGACTCGCGGTTAGTACGTCAAGCGGTCAACACGTACCTTGAGCGATTTTTGGTACACTTGGCGGTTTGAGCCACCGGCTTATTTCGGTTGCTCCCAGTTGCGTGCTTTTTGCACCCGTTCCGAAGTGTTATTTTCTTTTCGCGTTGATTTTTTGGCGAAGAAGACCCAGGTTCCAATCAGGTGATATTTTGGCGAACCCTTGAGCTTCACACCAGTTTACTTTGGATGCAGTGAATCGCGTTAGGATACGTTGTGATTTCTCGAGGATATATAAATCAAAGTGCTGCCCTAGTCCTCAAGGCGCAGAATTTCGGGATCCGCCCCAGGTGGAATTTCCTACTAGTGCCGTACGGTCATTTGTCGAAGGAGCGCTGCGTTTCGGAGAGATATTTGCCCCAAGAAGAGCTGGTGAAATAATACTTTGAACCATCGCGGTTTACCGTCGGATAGTGATCATAAAAGTTTGTGTTCTGCCGTACCGCTAACTCAAAAATCCGTCTCCCGCAGGCGGTCAAAGCTAATAAACTAATAAAATAAAATTAAATACACGTGCTGTGTAGAAACTTTGGCAACTAGCCGTCTCCCACTCGCCACGCGAAGGATTTCCTGGACTAAGTTTCAGTTCAAACGCTAAACTTTGCTTTCGTTCCGAGGAAGGATAGGCACCATGGATTTTTGTTTCCGTGTGTTAAATTCAAGCCACCCCCTAGGAAGTCACAGAGACCTAAGTGTCAGGTTTCATCACATCCACCCTGTACCAGAGGAAAGAGCAGTTCACAAGATCGGCTGTACAAATGTTGTAAAGGTTAGTCTAATTAAATTTGTAACATTCTGTAAAATTCCACTTTTTGGTAATTAAGCTATAGTAAAAAAATTTTTGATTTGATTGTTTATTAAAGTCCAATGAACGATTACCAAAGAGTAGGATAAATTTTTGTGTTTATTTAAATAAGTCCCAGCCCACGCTGGAGTAAAAAACGATTACCTGTTGTTGAAATTTTCAAACTGTAGAGGATGGCCACCCCTTGAGTAAATTAGTCTCACCTGTTAGGATTTTTTATTTAGTTTAGTTGTCATTGTTAAGCTAGTGTTTTTACAAGGAGAAGAGAAGAACTGCTAGATCCCTGTAAATTGTTTGTATCGCTAATCTCATTTCAATATATTATCTATTTGGTTTCAATGTGCCTGTCTTTAACGAAGAACGAGGGGAAGGAAAGGGAGGAGTAGGAGTTGAGGCAGGAGACTGGTAGACGGCAGGTTAAGGTTTGTTACGTAGTTTCAAAAGAGTTAAAAGCCCACCGATTTGAGTTAGCCGGAGCATTTATTTTTATCGATTGAGCAGCCTGAGAAGAAGACGGTTTGCCTTGCCGGGCGGAACCGATGGTAATTTTCAAGTCCAGAAGGAACACCCGTAGCATCCTCTATAAATCTGCGCGTGGTCTGGTATGAATAAATTTAACAGATAGATACGGTTGGTCGTGTACAGACTTCTTGAAGGATTTTCTCCTCTTATAATTGACTCATATTTTAATTTTATCACTTCATGAATATGCATTGAAATGTTCCAAAAGAAGATACACTGGTTTGAGGTTGGTTTTAAATTGTTTACTACGGCAGAAGCAGACCTAGGCCTATTATAATAAAGACATTATTATTCTCTCAACAAGGGCAATAGAGTCTCCAACTGGATTCAGTGAACCACTGTCCATTTCAACCCCTAATACCAGTCAGCGTTCTCGTAGTTAATAGGTCCTGAGTACTGTCATTTATGCATTCGTTCGTCAGACCGAAATTAAGGAACACAGTCGACGAAAAAGGCGCGAGCATATGCTCTCCTCCCAGCTGCACGCTTATCGGGAAACACAAAATGGCATACCAAAGCTTTAGGCACCCACTTAAATAAGTGTCAAAAAATTCGAAAGCATTGTCTACGCTCGGTTAATCAAACGCCTCAACTCGCGCGTCTGGTGGACTACATGCCGCTATCAGTGAATGTTTTCTTGGATAGGACGCGCGGTGGGAATTGCTACGTGCACTTTAAGCACACGCACGATAAGCTCAGGCAAAGTAGAGATGGGCCAGAGAGGCTCTTGTCTAGCCTTCTACAGAGTGTTAAACTTTCAAGATTCTAAGTGTTCTAGGGAATTTAAGGAATCTAGGAATTTTAGGGAATCCAGAATATCGAGCGAATCTAGAGATTCTGTGGAATATAGGTATTCCAGGAAACCTAAAGAATCTAGAAAATCTAGCGAATTTAGATCTTCTAGGAAATCTAGGTATTCCAGAGAATCTAGAAAATTTAAGGTATCTAAGGAACCTAAGAGATCTATTGATAAGGAATCTAAGAGATATATTGATTCTAGGGAATTTAAGGAATCTAACATATCTAGGGAATTTGAGGAATCTAGGAATTTTAGGGGATCCAGAATATCTAGCGAATCTAGGTATTCAAGGGAACCTAAAGAATCTAAGAAATCTAGCGAATTTAGGTACTCTAGGGAATCTAGGTATTCCAGGGAATCTAGAAAATTTAAGGAATCCAGCGAATCGAAGGAATGTAGCAATTCTCATTTGCGTACAGTCAAAATCGATGAGAATTTACTACAAAAATAAATGGTTTCAAAATATTACAAATAAGACCTGAAATATATAGGCTGTTCCTAAATATGATGTAAATACGGAAGGGTCTAATTCATTGGCTTATTTTGTGATTAACAGTTAATAGAAGCATTGCGCCGCAAACTCTTCGTTAGCGATCTACAGGGTGTAAATTTAAAGATTATAGGGAATCTAGGGAATTTAACGAATCTAGAGAATCTAGATATTATGAGGAATATAAAAAACTACCGCTGCTATATAAAGGATAGCTCCGCCATATTGGAGCCAATATAGAGCGCGAACATTTCATCCGTCAGGAATTTATTTAAAAATGTTTTGTATTTTTCTATTTCTTTTGTTACTCCGATATAATGCGTTTTAAATTGCTTACTTCTAACGGATAATGCGAGCAATTTTCTCAAGTTGAAAGCTCCATTTCGTTTTCCATCGTTTAGTACCTAAATAACGATATTTTACATTTGTAATGTGCTTACCTGTGAAAAGTATCACCTCTACTTGAATGAAAATGACTAATGAGATTTTATCGCTGAATAGCTTGTCATAATAAAAACCGACAAAATTTTTATCACTTGGAATTTGGCTCCAATATGGCGGACGAGTCAGCTGTTGTTTATATAGTAAGTATATAAGGGAATCTTGGGATCCTAGGGAATCTAAGTTTTTTAAACCTCCTACAGTTCATGAGCTATTTTGCTCAAATTTGAAATACTTACGTTACATTGAAGGGCTTACATCATTGGTGATGTCAATGATAGTGAAAATTTACAGGGTGTTATTTTTCAGGGCTCATGTTACATTTTCTATTCTTAAACTTTTTGGGAGCAATTCAATGGTTAACAATAATCTTCAAAAAGGTAATCGGTAATCCTTGCAGTTAACAGGAACAACAAAATATGTCTACAGGTGTAATAAATTCTATAGGTCAATGTAATCACATGACCGTACGTAATGACGAAGTTAGTCAAAGTAAAAAAGGCAAAAGCGTGTATGCAATTTCAAACTCAAACGAAAGCAATGAATCTTCTTTGCAGAACAGGTAGTGCGCACATAAAAGATCATGGAAACGGAAGATATTTTAAATCGAAAAAGATGCTTTGCATGACCTCTACTGGAAGAATAAGAAACTACGAAGAAGTGAAATTGATGCCAACGATCTAACTTACATGAACTTACAGAGGAAATGTAAGATGGCGTAAGGAGTATTAAAACGTATATCTTAAATATCCTAAATCTTAAATTGAAAGCAAAAAAAAAAAAAAGTTATTAATACGGATTTTCGTTTTAGTCGCTCTGGCTTGCTCTTGCTAATTTTCCCCTCAAGGATTTTCCCCTCAAGGCTGAAAGAGAATTGCAACTTAATATAGTAAGTGGGGAGGAGGCCATAGCTGAAACAAATAACCACACTTCTTAATCAGATGGGATTTTCCACGAGATTTGACAGCAGGATCCCCTAAAAGACAGGAGTCAACATTTTACCAAAAATTAGAAAACGCTGAACTGCAATAATGACAACTCCCAAACACAGACAACAACACATCACGCTTGAGAAGGGATAAATGCGCACATGCAAAGAGCAATTTGCCTCAGTATGTAAGCAAACAGAGCACTTGATGACAACAGTTGAGTTTATGCGCCTCATTGGTGAAGCAAACAAAGGCAACACAAGAACAGTTGACTATACGCGTGCGTAGAGCAGGGGATTTTTTTTTAATTTGACAACAGCATCTCGTAATAGCAGCAAATATCAATGACCGAAAAGTAAAAGTTCCTAAGTCCTTCAAGACTATGCTCAGTGTGGCAGTTTGAATACTACCTATCTCCCTCTAACATGGATTTTACCCAGAGATAGAGCTACTGGCACATGGGGGGTCTTAATGAACAATACATACCGAATAGTTCCTTTTCGTATGCCCGTTGTAACTTCATCTTGCGGTATTTATATCTCTCCTTCCACTCGCTTAACTCCTCCAAACCGTGCGCCTCGACGCACTGAACGCCGAACCGGCAGCTCTCCTTCCTATCACAGTATTTGCACAACGTGTACTTCTCCGCGTTTAGACCTCTGGGAGGTGGCCGCCAGTGCCAGTCTCTCCCCTCGTCTGACATTATGACCGTCAGATGTGTTTCCGTTTGGCAGTGCGCTTTTAGTTCGGATTTGTCGCGGCATATGACGTTGCAGTAGACGCACGAGGGAAGCAGATCGTTTATCGGCACCTGAAAAGCGCTCAGTTACGTTATGTTTTCCGAATGAAATGAGATAGAAAACGTAGGGGGCGTTTGTTCGAAAAATGTCAAGTAATTTTCGCGTCCTTCGCCTCAGCTCGGCGTCGCCATACCCGCAAGTGCGAGGAAGGTCATTAAAGCCAAGACCGTACGTTTGCATGGTACAAATCTATGTTTACAGTCGATACTTACCGCTTCGTACTGTCCCAATTCTAATAAACACTGCGACCGCCTTTGCAGGTACCCAATTGTGAGGTCGTTGCTCTGTGACTTTGTTAACAGTTTATTGTACATTTCAGCCGCCTTCAACCATTCTTTTCCTTGAAAACACTCATTAGCCTCTTGTTCCATCTTCTGCTGATCCGGAAAGTAAACCGCTTTATTATCCACTAGAATATGTTATAATTAATAACAAAACACTGTAAAATTAACAACTTTACTTATTGTTTATAAAATACAACAAAAGCGCCTAAATGTTTATATCAGTCAAATTTACACCAAAACAAGAACGTCATTAACCTTTGGATGTGGCTAAAATACCATCAATTTGTGTTGTATATACAGGGGCTCCCCAATATGATGTATACGAAACGGAGCTAATTCTTTAGCTTATCTTATGAATAAAATTCTTGTAAATATAGGTCCGCAAATGCTTTGTAACCTACTGCCCCATTTTAAAAATTTTATTTTCAATTCACTACTCGTTTTTTTCGATAACGCTTGCAAATTCGAAAAAATTACCAAGAAACCAAAAAGTTTCCAAACAAATTAAAGATGGCGTTGAGGTGTTGCAGTTTGTTAGTGAAGACGTGAGGAAGTTGAATGAAGATTGAAGGGCTAGGGACGGCTAGAAGCAGCGCTGATGCAGAAGAAAAACCGGAAAGGCGAAAGAGGGGAAGTGTATACTGCCGATGCAAAAGGGGGATGAGGGCAGACTAAGTCAGAAGGGAGGAGATAGAGGCCTTGATTGATGCGGCCCGCTCAGTACGAGATACTGATGAGCGTAGTTCAGATGAGGTGGCCGGAAAAAAGCAGTTAGTGAGTTTATGGTTATCAGCACCGAGCAGAGGAGGAGAAAACCAGGAAAAAACTGGCAACTGCACGGCTGGAATTCGCTAGCGAGCCTGTTATCACAGAAGGATACGAGGAAAATGAAAAGGCAGATCTTTGCTAGTCGAGGAATCACAGGAAGCGGAACGAAACGTAAAAAGTCAGGTCGACAGTTTTAGGAAGGCTGCTGCACGATTGCAAAATAACGGGATAGTCAAGCTGTCAGCCCCAAGGTGAGATCCTATAGTGGTAGCGAAGATGACCGAGTGCATACTCTACAACAAAAGCATTAAGCATCACAACTTCATGGAGATGTCGGACCATAAGGGATCCGCCAGAAGTTAGTATCCTGGCCCAAGAAGATGGCAGAGTATACATAAGCGGTACCTGCAGACAGTCAAAGCCATCCGGAAAACCATCAAAGACGTACATATTAGAAAACCGACGTGATCTAGGAGTGACATAATAGGTACGGAAATGACGGATGCCAAACTGACCGTTAGGGGAGACGGCGGTCTTCCGCCTTAGAGACTAAACCGGCTCATGCAGAACAAAGACGTGGATGAGGAGGCGGTGCTTGGAGTTCTGGTGATAGACGGCAAGGTGAACATTAAACACTAGAAGGTGACGGAAGGACAGAGCTGAACAACCATAATATATATAATCTATGCGGATAAAACGGCAGCGGCGAAACTACACACGTTCTATCGAGTTTGGGTGAGTGTAGCTTCCTGTAGACTAAACAAAATGCAGAAAGTGCTGGGAGATACAGAAGGGCGAGTTGACCACAAGTGTAGGGAAGGTGTGTCCAGGGAAAAGCACTGTTTCAGCTGCGGGATAGCGGGACACCTCAAGGATAACTATTAATCATTGAATTTCTTGCCACAATTTGATATTATTCACATTTTGCTGATTTTGTATAAACTGCGATATCTAAATATTGCCAAAGAGTATTAAGTATTCTTTGATATTGCGTACTCCATGCTTTTGTTTTTGAGTACCGTTTGATGAATCGTGTTTGTTATACTGTACAAGTGATTATGCCATTATTTTGTTTTATTAAGTATTTATTTCTGTATTCACGAGGAGTTGATTATCAGTGCGATGTTGCTCTGTTCGATTGATTCCTAACTATTCCGTGACGCTGTATCTGTTACTTTCTTATTCATGGCGCGCTGCAGTTCTTGTGCGTTAGCTATATGAAGGGGGTCTCTTATTTGATGTTTCGATGTTTGTGTGTGCGAGTGGTTGATCATTCTGTCTCCGTGGAGTAGATATCTAAATACAGTTCGACCTTTCGCTGTATCTGTTGCCGCCTACTCGTCTCGTGCGGATTGCAGTTCTTGGCATCTTAGCAATGCGAGATATTTAGGGGCTCTCTCATTAACATTTCCTCTATTTAAAATATGTTTTGCTTGAGAGATAATCGATTTTCACATGAATACTTGCTATTGGCATTCTCATGCACATGTACTTTTCGTGTTAAATTAATGTATGTTAACTGAAGGCTGGAGTAGAGCCACACCATAGATGTTTCCTATGCACATGCAATTTATTATTTTACGAGTTGTGTTAGCTCAATGGATCGTACAGATCAATGACGTTAAAAATAACTGGACACGGCATTCTCTATCTACTACATGCAGTAAAACTGAAGCCAACATGTATTTAGGCGCGGGTGTGAAGGAGGAATGACAGTTGCCTCCACCAACAGTGGCGTTGCCGTTTAAATTCTTCGTAATTCTATAAAATGAGCACGTAAATAACCTACGCCCCAATAACAAACATAACAGCAATATAACCTCAAAAAAAGTACTTACGCGTGAAATGATATTCCTTTCGTTCGTTTATCATATACTTTGCACACTTTACAACGCCGCACGTATTTTCTTTTGCATTTTATTGCTGTAGGTGATTTATTTCATGTATTTAGTGTGGACTATGCCGGGGTTTTTGTCCCGTAGAAGGTTTCCCTGGTATGATCTTGTTGTGTGCGTAATATATTTATTTGTTCTTGTCATTTCTTACGCACAAAAGTTCTTTTATGTAATTCCCTTCCCGATTATGTCTCACGCCCCAACCCATACAAGAACCGATTACGCAACGTAGGAGTTCATTCATGCCACCCATATCGAGCCGATTGCCATCCAAATTCGAAACTGCCACCAAACTTCTATCGTTTCGACTTGAAAGGTAGGTGGCTCTGCTCGTCGTTTTTTCCTGGAGTTGCCATCAACGGTAAGGTAAGTCAACGTTTTCAGTGTCGGCTTGATAGACCCCCTAGGACCGTTACAGATTCAAGGGGGACACGTAAGAGAGGGCACTACAGCTAATGGGGAACCTCGGCAGACTCCTGCCAAAAGTATAGGAGGGCCAACGCATGTGAAAAGACAAGTGTTCATGTGTTTGGAGCCCCAATCTGAGTGGGGGCGATAAGAATCAACAAACACAGAAACATATGATAAGGGCCACATATGAAGACAGATGAGCACAAAAATCACAAGCGTGCAAAGAACATGTCTGTCATAATCAAAGCGGAGTCTCTCTGGAACTGAAGCGCGAGAAGATGGAAGAAAAAATGAGAGAACACTGGCAGAGAGAATGGACTAGCACAGAAAAGGCAGGGTGGACAAAAAGATGCGGGTGGGTACCAATTATTTTGTTTGTGGCGACGGGTCACATCCGGCAGCAAACTAAAACGTGCTGCACCATCATTGGCCAAAACCGCCGACCGATAAGAGCGAAGCGTACCCCGGGTCGCAAACAGCATTTTATTTAGCGTCACCCGCTTAAGTTCGTATTCAGAAAAAGTTAGTTCGAGTGTAGGCAGACAGAGCAGTATCTGCCTTTTTAAAGGGTTGTCTTTCATTAAAAGTGTCTACCGTCAAAGTAGCCACCGAAAATTATTTATGTCGAGTCCAGTTTAATTAAAAAATTAAGATTCCTGAAGCTGTCAACGAGTGTTTTGTTAAGTGCGCCTAAATATAAACCTTGTTTGGATTATTAGAGCTGTAGTAATTTAAGATTTTTTTTATTTTGAATTATCGACCGACTGCGTGCGGGGTATTATGTCCAAACAAGCTTTGTACGCTGTTCTTTCTTGCATTTTAATTGCTTCAGGATACTTTTTTCATTGTCAATCAATGAACTGTGTTTATTCCTTTGCCAGATTTTTTTTTATTTGTGCCCAAGATTTATTTCAGGTGTTCAGTTCAATGTGATTTGTTTTGAGTCAGATTGACCACCATATCAAAAATGCACAATGAGTAAAATATGTTGACTAGAGTTTATTAAAAGAAAAAATATCACAAAATTCACAGAGATTAATAAATAAAGAAGAAAATACTGCCACAACAAAAAGGAACATCATATAATACTGAAACTAAAGGTAACTATAAATAGGATTTTAAAATTCTTAATTAATCCTTAAATCTATACAATGACTAGATACTACGAGTATAATATATTAAATTTGTTCCCTTATACTTGTGCCAGAGCTCGGCATTTTGTCCTGTGTGGAACATAACGTACATTATATTTTTTAACGAAACAAAAAATAGATATCTTCAGTGTGTCAACAGTTAGGCTCAAAACTAAGTGCATTGTTCTATTGGAAGAGGAAAAGTACGTTAAAAAAAAGGGTGCGATTTATTTAGCCACCTCGTATAGCTTTGGAAGCTCCGCCTCCAAACGAATGACCTTCATGTTCGAAACGAGCTGCCAGTTGTCTTTTAGATCTTCCCTTTTGAGATAGGTACTCGAGTAGCTGACCAATTCCTGCGAACCGTCGACGTCCAAGTCGGTAATCAGGAGGGAACTGTTCTGGTTCTCCAAACCGGGCTGACAGCGCACCTTCGCTTCGTTCGGGAAACACAATTGAGTTATCTCGGTCAAGCTGGCGTTGATTACATGAAAATTGGTGTTGTTAAACGTAATCAGCACCACACGTTCCATGATTGAATTAATTTGCGGCGCTGAATTGTTGCCGGGGACGTAACGCTTTGTAAGGTACCGTTTGGCCTTATCCTTGTGACTGTAGCCGAACCACTGCCATAATTTTAAAATGAAACCGTTCACGTGACCTTTAAGCGAGCTCAAATTGGACTTGGTTTGTTTAAACGAAAACGAGGTCGGAATGAACGCGTACGAATTTTGGTACGACCACACGATGTTGTTCTGAACCTTCTTCTCGTCGATTAACGCAATATCTACCCGACAACTGTCGGGACAAGTTCCCACGTTATTTATTAGTAGCTTGCGCCCATTTAAAGTGTAACCCGCATGCGACTCGGGCGTAAACTTCACCCTGGGTAAATTTAGACTGTCGCCTCGGTTAAATACGTTACTGATCAGAGCGCTGATAGAGACCTGGTGGTAAATTGTCTCGTTGCCGACCGTGCACGAGTAAATAACGCTACTGGCATTGATCTCGATTATACCAAGATGGCCAGAATGCGACACGCTAATTTCCCCCAACAAAATCCCAGTCTTGCCGGATATAATCAAAAATTTGCTCTCGCCCGAAACCGCGTTTGTGGTAGTTAGTATCTCGTTAATGCCATCGTAATTTAAATCCTGTAAAATAACGGGGAAATCTAGACCGGTCATCACCACACTTTGCGAGTGATTGTGAGCGTGCCAAAATACCGAACCCGAGACGGGATCGATCGCCTCCAATCCCATCTCGCCTAGCACCAAACAGTCGTTTATGTCATCGCCGTTGACGTCGATTAAATAACAATTTAAGTCCGTCGAAGCTTTCGCCTGATTAATATACCAGGCGACGGCACCGTTATTACCTAAAACGGATATAATGCCGTTTTGACTGTCGGCCGAATTCAAGTTCTGCTTGAAGAGTAACACTAAATTCGCCGTGTTCTTAAAAGCGCTCTTAACGACGTTGATTTTGCCGGTAAGTTCGATGCCGTCGTGCTGATTCTCCCAATTCGATATTCTAACCGGACACGTTCCGCTCTCCGAACACGGGATGACCCACAGGAATACCACGATGGTTAGAAAGCAGACAGCGATCGAGAATACGAAACAGACCTTACGTTTTAGCGACATCGAGGGCGTCACCTTTCTCACCTCGGGCAGCTTCATTATTTGCAACGGGCTAACGTACCCGTTGTGATGGACCGTTTCGTGCACGCCGTTTTGGAAATTGTTGAGTCGATCTGAAAATTTGGTGCGTATGGTTATCGGAATGTCCTTTTCAGAGTCAGAGTCGCTTAAGGATTGCGGCAATGGGGCGTAGACGCCCTGTGAGGTGTGGTTTGCCATTTTGTTCTAAAATATTACGTTTTAATTTGGGTTTTAGGTACGAATTCGTTATATTTACTAACAAAATCTTTTTGATTTTATTGACTTTTGACTGTTTGTGTATTACATCATTAGAACTACTCTGGATAATACAGCAGTAGTTCACAGTGACGGGATGGGTAGGTTATTTAGTTCTTCATACAGGGAGAGTCACTGAATATTGTCACTCGTCGCTCCACAATGTGCCACCATGCTCAGAAAAGCCCCGGAAAATATGCGAAAAAATTTTGAAACAATTCAGGCTGGCCAATAGAAAGTTTGCAAACCACGCGATACATTCCGCCCCATAATTATATATACGCATAATTATTAATTTATTCCGTGTTGACGGTTGACGCTTCACGTTATTTTAGTTTACACTTTGCTTCTTGTATTTGCTTTATTTTACGTTTTCGGTCTCCACAAACTCGTCTTTTTCAAGACGCATATAGCTTGGATCTACGATCTGATAAGGAATGTAATTCCTTATTCTCATATGCATTGTATATGTCTATGGCAAGTCCCTTAAAAGTGCAGTTTTTAAATTTTGCATCAGAATGTACGGTCTAAATTTCTAGCTCCCTCGGCTCGGACCATAGGCATGTGATGCCTCGGACACGCCCTGTCAGGGACTTTCTGGGCGTGGTGCCACTGTACAAGATCGTAGTCTCTTTGCTTAAAACATCTAAAAAATCTAAAAATAAGGAATAACAATTTTCAATCTACCTGATCTTTATGGATTTGTACACAACACTGAAATATGAAATAAACCTAGGAAATAAGAAATAATAATTTCGTTCAGTCGAATTTTTATTCCTTATTTCATATTGCGAACCAATGACATTAGAAGAGGCGCGCACGCGTTATCTATTTTCATTATTTTACCTTGTTAACCCAAAATAAAACAAGTATGAGGTGTTGTTTTTGTGAAGTTATGAACTTGGAAGTTGGTATTATATCTGATATGGGTGCAATTAGCGAGCTATTGCCTTACATTTAGCTGCCATTATAATGACGTAATTCAAACGGCATGAGTGTTCTGATTGGCTTATAGTCTGTTGCTATTTGTTTGTTGTGTTTTGCGTGTACGGCGTCACTATTTCTTATTCCATATTTGAGATTTCTTATTCCTTATTTTTTTCATTGTGTGATGGGCCTGACTAAGGTAGCAGACTCGTCTGCCATTTTGGAACCCACTGAGAGTCCGAATTTGTGCCCGGTAAAACAGTTTAATGTATAAACTTGGCAGGTTCCATTCTGCAAATACAACTTACGCGAACGTGGGTTACGTTTGGCATCTTGTCTTGAATGGCGACCGTGAACGCGTCGCTCCATAAATGTTTGTTGTTATTTTGTGTTATTTAATGCAGGTATAGTAATTTTTAAAGGCGGCTCCAGACTCACGCCGCGAACACCCGTGAAACCCTGCGAACGCGAGTATGGATGGTTTTCACGCCTCTTCACGGAGTTCACGTAGGTATCTTCGCGCGTGCTTTCACGTTTCGAGTCGGTCTTTTTGCGCGCTTCAAAGGGTTCGCCACTGTCAACTGTGAAATAATTTGTGAGTGTGGAGGTAAAGTTTGGTCCGTGACATTCGAGGTTGTTCGCGGTATGAATTCACGGCGTGAAGTCACGGCGTGCGTCTGGAGCCGGCACATTTCTTTATATCGTAGGTATTTTTGTTTTGTATGCCGCATTTCAATCTTTATTTTTGAAATTTACTTGGTTTACCCGCAATGTTGAATCACATATTTAATACCGTTGTCCTTTTTGTTTGTAATTGTTTACGTTTTTGATGTAATGTTTGTTTAATTTATATTTATTGATGTTGATTACTTGGTCTTGTCCTTGAAATAACATTCCTATAAGTTTTGATCATTTTATTTTAATATGTGGAAATTACCGATTCGTTTGATGTATGTACTGACTTGTTGTTTGGAACTAACATGTGCTCCGTGAATGAAGCAGTGACGGGGGTGGTAAAAAAACTGTAGTCAAAACTGAGCTACGACAGCTATAATTCCGTGATTGTCTTCGATATTCAACTGTAGGCTCGAAACCCTGAAACTAGGGGCGGGTTACCTATCTTGCAGGAGCGGGATTACGCTAATCAAAGCTCTTCAGTTTAGAATCTATGTGCGATAAATGAGTGGCGATTCAATAATTTCCACATATCTTGTCTTTAGTTAAATTTGCCTACAAGGCCATGTCATTTTCCATCTTGCGTTTAACAAAAGGACTTTAATGCACCAAAGATGAGTCACATCCTGTGTATTTCACCCTTTCTTAGAATCATGGCACCTTCTTACATGATCCATAATTCCCAAAACTGGTTTTTAATCTAAATGTTACCTCTTGAAATCTAGGTACATGCTACTTTTTGTGTTGTTATAATTTTATGTTACGCTTTCACATCATTACAAACAATTTTACTACACAATTTAATATTAATTTGACGGCTGGTTTTTTTATTGGAAAGTTTTTATTTTTCCAGCCTATTTTTATTTTTATTTTGTGAACTACCATTTTCCAAGTTTATTTTTGTGTTTAGTTTTGGCGGGAATAGTCAATCGGGTGGCCATTTTTAAACGTTGTCGGCTTGACTTTATTTCCGTGTTCTTGTAGTGTGAAGTTAGCGTAGAACCTGGGGGTTAAGTACACTACAAACTCTTACCTTAAATATACCTTTATGCGTTAATAAACCTTAAAAAATCACTATTTTTTCTTTAAATAATAAGACAAATACATGCGCCCGGACATGCAATGTTTTGCAAGCGTAAATCTAAATTGTCTGCAGTGGGCTTCAAAATGGAGGACGAGTCAGCAGCTGTGTATGTAGTATCCCTCCCTCTTATAACTTCCGTATCCATTGCAAGGTTCGCTCTCCTCTTATTTTTTACTCGTAGTTTTGTTATGATCTTTAGCCTCAGAGTACTGAGTTTGAAATTGTAAACACGTGGTCTTCCAAGAAATTCCATCCGTCTCATCTTCGCTCTCTTTCCCTTTTCTGTAATCCCACCAGATTTCGGTTGGCAGCTTGTGTAACTAACATGATGTATAGGATGCTTCGTATTGACAATCATATTCACAGGACGTTGCTAAGGTTGGGGCTATTGGGGCATCTCACTACCGCTACCTTTTTAAAATGAATAGAGTACGTATAAGATTATAAATTTGGATAAATTTCGTTTTTGTCCACGTGTAACAAAGAAATGGAATTCAGAACAGGGGCGATAATAAATAGCGGGTTATACGTTTGACGCATTTTTGCCTCGAAAAGGTATGAGTTTCAGCGGATGATCTATTGGAGTTTAACTGTACCTGTATAAGCAAAACGCATTGTGGTGTAACAGTAATTTCTTTTGAGAGTTGCGGCTACTGCGACTATTAATTTCTGAATCTTATCTTTGAATCTCACGTAATTAATTTATATAATGAGGTGTTCAATATATATCTTGAGACAGTCGATTATTGCGGAAACTAACGGGGATATAAAAAAAAAAGATTTATATAAGATATTCATCATAATATGGAGGGTTTCACTTAATGAACATAACTCTGTTCCTTTTAAGGGTCAAGTGTAGGGTAACTTAATTTTTTCAAATTGAAAACTTACGGAAAATAATGAAGGGCGAACGTTCTTTCTCTGGCACTAACCATTTTTTAAAGACACACTACTTCCAAAAATGCGATTTTTTGTTTGAGCTAGGAAGCTATTGCGTCCACAATTTTGCACAGTTGTTATTTTGTGTGTCTTATGTAGACGAGATCTCAGTCATGGCTTTTCTACCATTCCAACTCACTATAACACAACAACTTTTGTTAAAATTTTTTTGGCAACAATTTAAGACAGCAAAGTCCTTTAAAGGAAAAGGAATTCTATAGTGTCAACAAAACCAGTACATTCGAGTTTAGTAGCGCTTTTATTTGACAATGAACGTATACAATTAACTGAACGAAAGAAACTACAGGTTTTTAAATAAAGTCGAAGTGGTTGGTATCTTTGAGTTTGTTGAATTCAATCTCGGCTTGCAATTTATCTTCCTCCCCCATTTCACATGACAAAATTTCAAAGCCGTCAGATTTAAAATTCCTTACTAAATCGTGCTTCAAGCGAAGCTTCTTCTCCTTCAAACTTTTTAGACTTTTTACGATATGAGCATTCAGCAACGAATATAAGTTTTGATTGCCCGTATCCTTTTGCTCCATTAAAATGTCTTGAGTGGAAGGTTCACTCGATGGTATTTGGGTGACCGAGTCTTTGGTTTTGTCATTTTTGCGTTTTTGAACTTCACACGTTTTAGGAAAGTAGGTAACTTCATTACGATTGCGTTTAGATCTCCTTTTCTCGGTCGTATTGGACATAACCTCTTGTTCCATTAAAAAGTTCTGCGTAGACGGTGGTTTTTGGATGACAGGGTCTTCTACTTGCCTACAAAATGTTGCATCCGAATCGGGTAACTCCATTTTGGTATTTTAAAACTAGACTAGAGACACTTGCAGTAAGGCTTAGTTCGTGTTAGAGAAACGCAATTACGAGTAATAAACCTTTTTTTATAGAAGACTACAACATAAACACTTTAAAAATGTGGCAAACACACTTTGCCTGCAAATAGTTCCGAAATAACCGTAATCCACAATGCTAAAACAAACAAAATGTAAGAGATGCCAACTTGATGACTATTTGGAAGTTGGTAGGGCTGACCACCGATCTCATCGACATGAAAGCCCATTGGAAATATAACAGCTGCCAGGCAGAATAAAACCACTACGAACAAAAAATTATAATCTAACACCCTAAAAATTAAAGCGACGTACTTGCGGTGAACCCAACCCATCGTGCGTACGGTACGACGTTTCGGTCCCAATGCGAGGAGGCCAGCAGTATTATCGTGGTTGTAATACATATGCAGCCTACAAAAATACAGACAAGCGCAAGGAGCCACTCGGGTTGTAAGTCGGGTGTGAAACACACTTGGGGACGGTTGTAGAGGGTCATACAGGTCCACATTAAGCCCAGTCGCGTGTCACCTTAGAAAGAAACATGTAAACAAGTTGTATCAGGGATTTTGTAACACAAAAAACACCTCCAACATCGGTAATAATCCAATCAGGCATCGCTAAGCTCACTATGGCGAATACGTCTGCGGCCATAAAGAGTGTCCCCGATATTAAAGTTAATTTGTCCATGGTTTAAACTTAAAATTACGCGATTTTAATGGATTTGTTATGATAATGCATGAGAAATAACAAGGGAGGCGAAAGTGTCTCCCATAGAGCTCCGAGGTGTGTCTCCTTAACGGCAGTATTCCAATATACAGAGACGTAAAAGAATGCATACGTACAATTCCCCTACGTATCCAGAGGCGCTTTCTTTCGGCAATCATGATTTCAAGATCGTAGGACGTTTTACGAAAGAACGCGCGAATTTAAATCAAAGTATGGTTAAGTTTACGGAGTACACATTTGCATTCGAATTACGTATTTTTTGTTTGGATTATGAAAATAATTTAAATACAAGTGGAAGTACTTGCACTATTATGCTCCTCTTCGGTTACATATATTGACTA
Source organism: Photinus pyralis (assembly GCF_008802855.1). Taxonomy (NCBI): domain Eukaryota; kingdom Metazoa; phylum Arthropoda; class Insecta; order Coleoptera; family Lampyridae; genus Photinus; species Photinus pyralis. The sequence goes on from NW_022170878.1 coordinate 14,299,538, forward strand.
ACCTAACATTTGAGCAAAAATATCCTTGCATTTATAGGTTAGGAATTCGTGATCATAAAACTTTATATTCAGTTTGTTCACGATTTCCTCCGTGTATGACACAGCACCTGGTAAATTATCTACCTTAGCAATCAAACCCCCATTATTGGTGTCAATTTTGAAGTTGAATTTCAAGAAAATTTGAGTGAGGGTGGGCTTAACAGCCATGATTTGTGTATCACGGTAAAACTAAGAGGGACCCACTGAAGGACGATCCATGTGGACTCCTAGTAGGGTAGTCCGCTTTAGATGGCGCACCCAGGGGTGGAGGGTGTCAGATAAGTTTATTGAACCGCGCTGAAGAAAATTCCAAATCACAGAGGTTAAATATAAGGAAAACTGCAGCAAGAGGTAACTGTAAACAACGCTAAACAGAAACACAACAAATATACAACATTTCGAGGAAGTAACACTTGAATTTGAATACTTTTGAGATGCCCCAACCTTAGCAACGTCCTGTGAATATGACTGTCGATACGAAGCACCCTATACATCATGTTAGTTACACAAGCTGCCAACCAAAATCTGGTGGGATTACAGAAAAGGGAAAGAGAGCGAAGATGAGACGGATGGAATTTCTCGGAACCCCACAATAAGTAGCGGCCGGATCGTAAATAATAACAAAGGAAATTGCTAGATCATTTAATACACACACAAACGTTAGAAAATAGGTAGCCAAAAATCAAAGTATGATAGTCTGGCATCTGACCTTCGCCAGAGTGGTGGCTCCACTGCCGGTGACGGAAACGCCTAATTGGTCGTTGATTTAGGAGTACAACGTAACGCTGGTTGCCAATACATCACAGTTTACCATTTCAAACACCTGCAGTCCGGTTTTTCCTAGAAATGCAGGGAATGGGCGATTTTCGGGTGGTTTTAGGGGTGTTAAGAGATCAAGTTACAGAGTCGCTTGGGGTAGTCAATAAATACGATTTAACATGTGTGTTCATGGTCTTTTTCTTGTAACCGGCCTAAGATGTAAAGTAGGGCATATCTGAAAATATTTTGTTATACCTTAATCATTGCTGTGTGCTTTTGCTTTTTATATCAGGTGAGGTTTTGCTTTATTCAATTAATCTATGAATGTGTGTAACTTGAATGCAGATTGTAACCCTTTAGTGATGTACTTTTTGGATTCAATCACTTGTACCTCTTAATGAGTAACCTTTGTTGGTATTGGCAATCATGCTTCATTGTCGGTAGGGCTGTATCTGTTCTGTACATATTTGTGTATTGTGCTTTTTAGTCACTTTCGATTATTTCATTGCATTTCATTATATTTGCTTATTTGGGGCTGTGAGTAATCAAGAGGGAAGTGTGCTTGTTTAGAGGGGATCAAGCTATTCAAGTTTATACGGGCCTTGGTGAACCTAACACTAACATTTTCACTCGTTCCGAAATCCAACAACTTTAGCCCACATCTACAGGCACCCCACTGGGCCTGAGTAATCCTACCGCCCGGCGAGGTATATTTAATATCTCTTAGTTTTATCTGATGTAATACCTGGGGAATGGTTCGATTCCATTTTGGTTACTCATAGCGTGTATGTAGTATTTACCCCGGTTTCCAGAGGGCTCAAAATTGCTGTACATTCGATGTAGCTGTAAGCTTTGTTCATTATAGGACTACTCCGAATTAGGTTTTCCTGCAGTTTTCCTAATTCGTAAGGTAAATGCCTGAGTAGTATAGAACCATTTAAGACCCTCTGCAGGAGCACCGTGTTGGTATTAGTGTTAGCTTCAATATAATCTTAATCAGCTATTGCTATCCATAAAACGCCCTCAGTGCCTGCTGAGAACCCAGTTATTACACAACGTAGGTGTCCTACATGACGATCACGATCTTAGTGCACTCGCGGCCGGTTGCAGGAAAGCGAATTATAACCAAAATCCTAGATTATTTGTCAAATCTGAGTTTAAACAAGAATTTTGAAATTTGATTGGTTGCATACTGCAGTATAAAGCCAATCAAATGTCTTAATACTGGATTAAACAATAATCCTGAATTATTTTTTTGGCAGTCGGAGTGACAGATTCTCGCGGGAAGCTGAAGCGAGAATATTCAAATAGGCAGCCATGTTAGTTTGGCATTTCCGCTACTACAGAATATGGTCAAATATTCCGGTGTGAATTGAGGTTGGTGTTAGACCGCCAAGATAGTAGGAGGCTAAGATCATTACACTTTAAATCTGACGTTAATTTACTACATTTGATAAGCTAAAGAATGGCCATCGAAAGTAAATTTAAAAGCACCTCCAATCCTTTCCTATTTGTAAAGATTAACTTTCCGAAGTATTTGTTAATTTAGTTTGTGTATTTGTGCGGGGTTTTTGTCCCGTAGAAGGTTTCCCTGACATTGCCTGGTTGTTTGCGTAATATATTTTATATGTTCTCGTCTTTTCTTACGCGAAAAATTATGAGTTTGTACTTAATTTTCTTTCCCATTTGTGAACCACCAGTTCACCAGACTGCTACCCAGATTCCCAACAGCCGCGAAACGTCCGTCGTTTTGGCTTGAAAGTAACGGTGGCTCTGGGGCAAGTTTCGCTTCTTGACTTCTGGGGGCGGGCGTTATAACGAAACTCTTCCATTCATTGCCTGGCGCTATGTCGTCATACTTAGCGACGTCAGAAAACACCGAAGACGTGTGCGCGAACTTGTTTCTATGTCCTATGGCAGACTTGACTCGAAAAACCTATAAATAAATAATAAATAAATACGTTTCATTGCTACCAGAATTCAAAAAAACTAAAAACTTTATTTTGTAAAAATTTTACACAAAATTCGTAACCAAAACGGTGTAACAAAAATAAGTCTTCTCCGTTAATTGCTAACTACATTAATAAATCACAATGGACCATTGCCTGGAAAGCTATCACTGGTCAATTAAATGGAAGCATTCGAATTTGGCGTCGCACAAGGTAAGGCACCGTCCATAGTTTCCACCGCTTCGGTGTAAGTAGGCGGTGAATCGGCGTTCACGTCGTTGTAAGCGGGCGGAGCGTCCTCCTCCGTTACCAAATTTGTCGCACTGTCCGAAGTGCTACTCGCCGCTCTTTGAATGATTAAAACCGACAGTCCCCGATTGGTCCTACTTAAAATGCACGGGGCGGCAGGATTCGTACGCCGCCGATAGGCGCAGATTTGATGCTCGCAACTTGTGATGGGCGTGTTCAACTGCTGCCAAGGTATTTGACTCCGGTTACCCAGATAATAGCAAAAACGTACTAGCGATAGTATCAGCAATATCGTAACGGGAACTGTAAAAATGGATCGCTAATCCGCTATACTTTACTGCTCGTGTTCTTACCGATGTAGACTAATTGCTTGAAAGTTGTGTACGTTGAGGAAGTAATAAGTTTGCGCTCTTTCAGAAAATTGACTACAAGATGTTAGTAATTATAATTCTAGTCGCAAGGGTTGCCCTTTGACATTTTTAGTTGCATTGGCATCACTGCATAAGCTAGGTTATAGAAATCTGTCATTGTATGTTGGGCTAAGTACGACTCTGTGCTGTCGATAATGTCACAAGACAACAGACCTGGAGGCTCAGAACTCCTGGATAAGAATCGGCACACAGTTGAGAAAGAGCAACCTCAAGAGAGGAAAACAAGTTCTCCGCGCTTAAAATCAGGACAGGTAAACGAGCCGAATCAGAGGTGGCGGTACAGGTGACACCCACAGGCCATCCGTTTTGATTTCCTCCATTAATTTTACGCGCTATACACTTTCAAATATAAGAAACAAATGGCTACTAAGCTAAGCATTCCCAATTTGATAAATTAACCTTACCAGTATTGCCAACACAAATGAAATTTTCCAAGGCCAACTTTTAAGGCGCCTCTGAAGTGAATTCCTTTTTTTTTAAATCGGTGTATTGCCTCACCTCTTGCGAAATATAGCAAGTTGACGTAGAAAGAGAAGAATGGATTTGTCTCATTCTTCTATGTGGCTCTATATTTACCTTTTCAAGGGAATTAAATTATAAAGGACCCTTGCCTAATGATAATGTTATTAATATATTCCAAACATCCATAGACCTGACAACTACGTGTCAAGCGGCCATTTTGGCTCAATTAACAGTTTGTTTTTGTCTAAAACACTGGCCTAATGAATCGCGGTACTTTAGTAATCTAGGGACTTTAATTCTTGGTGATAACAAGCGCCATCTTGGGGAGAATACCTGAACTTTACTAGGTTTACCAACATGGTCGATTATTATTCGTTGTCAATATCAGATGGTTTTAACCACATTACTCATTTATTATCAATTTTTGCGAGATGATATTTGGGCAATTAATTTCGCATGTAGTTGGGAAAGTATTAAGTATCTCAAAAATTACCTATTACTTCAAAGTAAGTGTTAAGCCTTTCAACCTTGTTTTTATGGTTAATAATGAAAATTTAAATCCCAAAAAAGCTTATTACAGACTCCTTGACTAGTAGAATCAGAATTTATCATCATATTTGCATGATTTTCAGTAATACGAGAGTAATGCGTCTAATAAATATACCTAATTAACTTTGGAATTATGGCGCCATCTGGCAGGGTACGTGTTTTAAAGGGAGCTCTTAAACTTGGCGCATGCGCAGATTTCAAGGTCAAAGTAGGCTTATCTACTATGTTCTGCTGATGCCGATCATTTACAAGGTACAATCATGGTACAATCCATTGATTGGAAGCTTCGATTGTGGTTTACAGTGTTCTCACTGTTACCAATGCTAGCACTGCGAAAAAAACTGTCCTACTATGATATCCAACATCGAGCTAATTTTTAAATCTCATTTTTACAAAATATTTCACCCTTTAATACGCCATTTCAGATTCAGTTCACAGGCGCCTTACGAAAAATCAATGTGAACAAAGCATACCGAATACAAGTTGCGAATTTTTTACTTACACTCCATTGGGGGAAGAGTTTTGGTTTCCATCATGTTCGCAAACCGATCAAAGTTAGTGTTGTGTACTTGTGCCAGTCTAGCCTCCATTTCCCGAATTTCTTTCTGATAATCAGTCCGCCCGGGTATAACGAATAAATCGACAACAGCGGATGACTTTCGGTTTTTACTGACGCATGTGTAAGTGCCCGCATTGTTTGGCATCAGTGGATATAAAACTATCGTTGAAAAATCGTGTTCGGCAAACCTAAAATATGTGGAAGAAGCAGTCGGTAGTGCGTATACTGTAAAATAACGTTGTAAGCGGCATAATGTTACATGCCGCCTGCAATGCTTTGCCAAAAATCTGTCGGCATTATTACTTCAAATTGAACGAGGGGTTTGCAATCCATTGCACGCCTAAGTTTTTTGTTGTGTCGTTACCAATGAGTTTGCAATGCAATGATACCTTATCACCCATTGACGCAGTAACTAAGGAGGACCTTATGGGGATCTCGATATCATTCTTTATTTGCGTTATCAGAACGTGATTTCCTGTGGAGAGGAAAACGATTAGATTATTACAAAACCGTAAAGGGGGGAGCTCTCACCTAAACTTGCACTTATCAGGTATAAAAGTATTCCGGAAACTTTAAACATAATACAAAACTCTACCTAAAAAACAAAAAACGCTCTGTAGTATCGGCAACACCGCAGCTGTATGAAGATCGCAACGGAACAACTATCATTATAGAGCGGCGCATACATTATAGCAACTGTGTATAACTCGCCAGGAAAGATTGCCGGTCACAGCACACCTTGTGTCGATCTACAATCTATTTTCTTCTTAAGATGCGAGCGACTTCCAGAATAGGATCGTGCTAATGTTGAACGAAAAGTCTTTTTGTTCAACATTAACACCATACTATCCCGGAAGTCGCTTACATCTTTAGAAAAACATAGATCGTAGATCGGGATCAAGTGTTCTGTGACCGGCAATCTTTCCTGGCGAGAGGTTTATGTATTTTAATTAATACGAACAAGATGGACTGCGCGTGCCAATGCCAAGCGCGGATACTGCAAGTGAGAGAGAAGGAAAATCTATGAGGCAAGCTCTATCGCTTTTCTGTTTGTCACATATGACTTTTGGTTGCTTTCAATCGACATCGCTGTAATAGTCCTTGTAGATGTCATAATTATTTAAACGTGTGTACGTTCAGCCGATATAACTGTTGACTGACACCGTAAACGTGTTTTAGTAGCAAACGTCACATATACCTGAACGGTTCTGTTGACACCTCGTTTTATCATCTTGTAATTTATATCTTAACCTTACTTTCGTGCTGACAAAAAATGGATATTGTTTTGCAAGAATTGTTTGAAGATGAGATGATATAAAATGGAATTTTATTCCAGTGGCGCGCGCTTTTTTAACGTTGACCTTGACACTGACTACAAAACACAATTGTTTAGTTATGATATGAGGCGCTTTCTTTCGATGATCCAAACGCGTTTGGATTGTATGTAATGATCTTAGCGTCTGATCTCTTGGCGGGTAACGCCAACTTCAAGTCACACCGGGATATTCGACCATATTCTGTAGTAGCGGAAATGCCAAACTAACATGGCTGCCTGTTTGAATATTCTTGCTTAAGTTTCCCGCGAGAATCACCCGGTGGCCACTCCAAGTGCGCTAAAATCGTGATCGTGATGTAGGACACCTACGTTGTGTAATAACTGGGTTCTCAGCACTCAGCAGGCACTGAGAGCGTTTTATGGGTAAGGAACACCAATAGCAATAGCTGATTATGTTTATATTGAAACTAATACCAATACGGTGCCCCTGCAGAGGATCTTAAGTGGTTCTATACTACTCCGGCATTTACCTTACGCATTAGGAAAACTGCAGGAAAACCTAATTCGGAGTAGTCCTATAATGAATAAAGCCTACGGCTAACATCTAATGTACAGCACTTTTGAGCCCTCTCGAAACCGGGGTAAGTACTACATACACGCTATGAGTAACAAAAATGGAATCGAACCATTCCCCAGGTATTACAACACATACATCAGACAAAACTAAGAGTAAATATTCACAGGACGTTGCTACGGTTGGGGTATCTCAGATATTACACAAAATTTGTGGTGCCAATTATTACCAACTGTTGACTTCCACCAGGGCGTCGATTCTCGAACATGTGCTTTGTTCACATCGACTGACCTTGATGTGAACGTGAATGTGACTGCATTCTCGAACCTACCACATCGAGCGATAAGTTGATCGAACGCAACGACTGGTCTAGACCACTCGTTGCGTGAAAGTCATGCGCAGTTGCAGCTACAGGACGGAACTTGCAGCCTCAGAGTACTTTATTTCTTACTCTGAGCTTGCAGCTGTTTTGCAGCAAAACTCACAGAAAATATGTGAATGTATAGGTTAGGGCACTGAATTTATGATAGTTATAAATTCAATGGTTAGGGCACTGAATAAGCCCTAGCAAAACTTTTGCTAGGGGTTATTCAGTGCCCTAACCTATACATTCACATATTTTCTGTGAAATAAAACGCGGAATTGTTCGAAGATTTTCTGGTTATTAATAACAGTATCCATAATGCAAAAACAAAACAAAATACAAAACTGATAAATGACAGTTCATTTCTTGTCTGTGATTGCTTAGCTCATACAGTTTGTCCACGATTCGGGAATGCAGCTAAACTTGAAATTATCCCTATCGTATACGATCATGACGTCATGGCAGCCGGTCACATCACGATTCACGGAGCATATCGACTAACTTCGGGAATCGATGCCCAGAAGTCACCATTCATCGTTAAGGTAAGTCAACGTCTCAACATACTCAACAATTGCCCCGGCTGTACGTACCCATTCTCAATTTACGCGAATTCTACACAAAATGGTGGTGGCTTGCACTCATTGGAATTCGTTTTGAACCCAACAGACTCAACATTACTAGTCCAATATAGATGTGCTACTGGGAGCCCAAGAATGGCTGAAGTTCATATCCGACATTGGTTTAGATCCCAAGATGGATACATAAGAAGAATGAAACATTGGAAATACATGGGTTTTGTGATGCATCAGAAAAGGCATACGGTGCGGTAGTGTACACAAAAACCAGACAAGGAAAAGTGTCACTGCCAATGGCATAATCCAAGGTAACCCCTGCACGGGCAAAGCCAATAATACCGAAGTTAGCATTTAGTGCAGCCGTACTACTAGCCAAGCTGATCAAGAGAGCAACAACGGCACTCCGTAAAGGAAGCCACCATCTTCGCTTGGACAGATTAAATGATTACACTGGCCTGGATAAACAGAGTAGGTACCTTTGTAAAATGTTGCACTTGCAGGAGCTTTGAAAAGAACTATTTATTTCAAAATGCAAGGTTCGTGGTATAGAGACGAGGCAATAACAACACACGTAAAATCCGACACCAATTGATTGTAATTTGTGTATTGGGAGATAACCATGACCGCCAACGCTTTAAGTAAAAAACACTAAAATGTTATTTTATGCACCGTATGCACCAAAGTCAGTCTGCAGTCATTTTGAATCACCCGGTATTACATAGTGTATGTGCCGCTCTATAATGATGGTAAATTAAGTTTTTCCGTAGCCACCTTCAAACAACGGTAGTTTAGACACTGTTGCGTTCTATTCTAACCTCAAAAATTTCGAATATAAAGCTGTTTCTTTCAAAATTGATAGCGATGAGCACCAAAAGGGCACAACCAACTGCGAATAATGAGAAATCAAAGAAACAAAAAACTTCGGGCTACTGGGCTCTCGGCCTGCTCGACACGATGAAAGACCCCGAAAGTATCGTAATGGAGGACGATCTCGTGGTGGTAATCAAGGATAAATATCCGAAAGCCGAGTACCACTATCTCGTCCTGCCGAAAGCCGACATTAGCAGTTTAAAAAAGGTGAATAAAGAGCACCTGTCGTTACTCCAACACATGCAGCACGTAGCGTCCGATCTGTCGACGGACGACGAGCACAAACACAAAAACTTTAAGATGGGTTATCACGCCGAAGCGAGCATGGCCCGGTTGCACTTGCATCTTATAAGTGACGATATGGTTTCGAGCTGTCTCAAGACGAAGAAGCACTGGAATAGCTACAATTCCAGTTTCTTCTTGAGTTCAGCAGGTAAACGAGGTCATTTTGGCAAGTTTTCGCAGTGAATTTTTGTAGATATTTGTCAGCAGTTTGAGGCCGAAGGTGTTGTGAAGCTGCCCAAGTCCGAAGTGTGTAGAAAATTACTGGATACACCTCTTAAGTGTCACAAATGTAGCTTTGTACCAAAGCACATGCCTAATTTAAAGGATCATATTTTAAGTCATAAATAAATTAGCTACTTACTTTTAGTGCGCCTGTTCCCCTCGTACGTAATAGATGTTGTCTAGGGAACCAAATTTCGTTTGCAGTAAAAGCAATAATGTCTGTACAGGGTGAGTCAATGATTGCGCGGAGTAAATTAATGCCTTGAAGATAAGATTTTTCGATAGAGTGCTTTTGTATTATGATATGGTTGCATATTCTCCACATTTTAAAAATATTTGGAATTATACAGGGTGCTATACCTATCTCTGATAGTTTTCGAAAATATCTTGGTTTTCCTGGGTTTTATATTATAAACTTAAATACGTTATATGTAATTTACATAATAGTGAGGTGGCCATGCAAAAAAAGGCAATTTTTATTTATCTCGTCCAAAACGAAAATCATATTTATTAATTCATTTTTCTAATAATTCATTTAAGTCTATAAAAACTGGAAAATAAATTTGATAGCATAAACAAATATCTTGGTTTTTCTACTTTTTATATATTTTAATCTGAAATAAGTTCTAATTTACATAATAACGAGGTGAATATGAAAAAAAAATGAAACTAATATCACTGACTGGATGACATTAGGAGTTAAATTAAATTTGCTTTGTAGTCAAATGTTTTTACTTATTCTCCAGTTTTTGGACTTAAAATAAATTCATCGATATGATTTTCGTTTTGGACAAGATAAATAAAAATTGCCTTTTTTTGCATGGCCACCTCACTATTATGTAAATGTAAATGACATACAAAAGCACTCTACCGAAAAATCTTATTTTCAAGGCATTAAGTTACTTCGCGCAATCGTTGACTCACAAATAGATTATAAAAACCTGTAAGAACTTTTAGTCTATAAAGGCTCCAACAAATCTTCTAGCAGGGGAGACTCCCCAGGCTCCGCGGTGTTGCATTCTCAGTAACACGCCATCGAACGTATCACCCGGCTGGTCTGGAGGGTATGGAATATACCCCCCAGTATACGAAGAGTCGATTTAGTTTAGAATGGTCTCATGATGGTGATGACGATGATTGTAGAGAAAATGATCGAATTTTGCTTTACTGGGGGTATTGGAATACTCCCCGCCCCCGGTTACGCATTCTCATCCAGAAGGGTTAAATAATAAAATGTAAAAAAAACAGATGTCATCTATTGCTCCCTCCAATGGTAAGCTTGCCCCTCTTTCGTACGTTCTCTAGCTATGAGACTGCTTGAAACCATTAGAAACCTGGATGGAGGAACTCTGTGTCCTCAACACTATAGAACTGTCGATGAGAAAGAAACTCCAAAGGCGTGTTCCGGCATCGTTAATTTAACACGAAAATATTGATAACGCGAATAATATTCAAACTAACTTCACATAACCTCACATACTTTAAACAGAAGAAAAGTTAATTAGTGGCCCCCCTTCGCGTATAAGACACAAGAGCTGCAGTCAGCAAGAGATATGAACAAGAAACTATATAGCCAAGACCCAAGAATTCCACTGTATGAGGTTCTTTTTCCACGGGAACAATTAATTCAAACATACAGGGCAACACCATACGATAATCTACTCCCGCGTGAAGACCTTAAAATAAAATTTATCGGTATAATCATGTGGACATGAGAAATGCGCCGACTGACTGAATTATAAATGTACACAGCCGCGCTTTATATCCTAATAAGGTGTCCTTGAACTCGCCTATAGTTTATTTAACGATCAAATGGGGTTATTGACCTTGGATGACCTTGAAAGTAACATTTTTGCCGCTGCAACAAATAAACATTAACTTTGGCCTTGGAAATGAAAATCAACACAGGAAATAAATGACACCACAAAAATGGAACCAATGATCTTGAAAATGAAATCAGATACGACTGAGGTGGTCGTTGAACTTTGATGACATTGAAAATAACATACAAAAATAGGGTCATCCACCTTTAATTACCGTGGGAGGCCATTGAACATAACAACGAAACGTAACCCCAAAAGAATGGGCGGGCCGATCTGGCACCACATAAATGAGGCCATTGACCTCTGATAACATTTAAAATAAAATGACATTACAAAAATGGGACCACTGACCCAAAAAGATCTCTGATAACCTTGAATTGATGCGAGCTTACGTTAGGAGCTCTAACTTTGGCTACAAGGGTCCTGGGTTCGAATCCCAGGTAAGGTATGGCAGTTTGTGATTGTATAGTGGGTTGAGTGGGAAGAGTAGCAAATTGCTAACACTCCACCCACTATAGTAAATGCAATAAATAAATAAATATAACACCGCAAAAATGGAGGGCTTGATATTTGACAAACTTGAAAATAAAACATGACACCACAAAAAGGGGTCATTGACCTCTCGAGATCCATTCCATATCAGTATCAAATAACATAAATATTCAGGAGTCATGAATAATAATCACGTGTGGTACGTATGCAAAATAAGAAAAATACCACTGCAAATAAATACATTACACCCCCAAATAAAACAAACAAAATCCCTAGCTCATCGCACAAGGGGATCACAAAAATCATAATTGACTGTCAAAAGTCGCACTTACTTATGAAGTTACCTTCCTGCGAATTGTTAAAATATAAAATACATGTGGAAAGTTTCATTCTCTATGCACTGATAAAAATAGGTTGCCATGACTACAACCGTTTTGAAGTAATCAATTATCAAGGTACCATCTGCATCCGCCATTTTTTTTCTTAGTCAAAAAAACTTAAAAACCATAAATGGCAGATATCGACATATGGGTGAAATTTCACGTAGAATCCAAAAATCCAATAAAAAATAGGAGTTGCTATTTAAAATAACGAAGTTACTATCTACTTCCGGTGCTTCTGGAAGTGCGGCTATTTTGAAAATATTTTAAATCGATTCGGCCTTCAGAGTAACTCCTAAGTACAAATTTTCAAAAACTACCTATTTTACTTTCCCAGAAACGTTAAACTAAAGCTCCCAAAAAAACACCCTGTATAGGTACAACTTACGACAATACATACATTTTTGAAAATTGGCAACCATGCAATTTGTAGGTGGGAAAAAGGGAAAAAGTTGCCTGCGCCATCTAGAAAGCACGAACGGGAATTACGTTTGGGCATCTAGTCTTGAATAGCGGTCGTGAACGCGTCGCTCCATAAATGTTTGTTGTTATTTTGTGTTTTTTAAATGCAGGTAGTAATCTTTGCATCTTTATATCGTATTTGTGTTTTGTATGCGGCATTTTATATTTTTTGTGTGTTTCAATCTTTGTTTTTGAAATTTGCTTGGTTTAACCGCAATTCAGTATGAAATGTTTAATACCGTTAACTCTTTGTTTGTAATCGTGTACGTTTTTGGTGTAATGTTTGCTTAATTTATGGTTGTGTTGATTACTTGGTCGTGTGCGTGAAGTAACATAAATATAAGTTTGAATCAGTTTATTTTAATATGTGGAAATTACCGATTCATTTGATGTATGCCCTGACTTGTTTGTTACTAACATTTTTCTCCGTGAATGAAGAAGTCACGGGGGTGGTAAAAACTGTAGTCAAAATTGCGCTACGACACCTAATTCCGTGATTGTCTTCGACTTTCAACTGTACGCTCGAAACCCCGAAACCAGGGGCGAGTTACCTATCTTGCAGGAATGGGATTACGCTAATCAAAGCTCTTCAGTTTAGAATCTATGTTTGCTAAATAAATGGCGATTCAATAATTTCCACATATCTTGTTTTTAGTTAAATTTGCCTACAAGGCCATGTAATTTTCCATCTTGCTTTTAACAAAAGGACTTTATTGCACCAAAGATGAGTCACATCCTGTGTATTTCACACTTTCTTAGAATCTTGGTACCTGCTTTCCTGGCCCATTATTGTTTTTAACCTAAATGTTACCTCTTGAAGTTTACCTGCTACTTTTGTGATCTTACAATTTTATGTTAGGTACGCATTCACATCATTACAAACAATTAATTTTAGTACACAATTTAATATTAATTCGACGGCTGGTTTTTTTATTGGTAAGTTCTTTTTTCGCAGCCTATTTCTATTTTTATTCGGTGAACTACCATTTGAGGGAATAGTTATTCGAGTGGCCATTTTTAAACGTTGCCGGGTTGACTTTAGTTCCGTGTTCTTGTATTGTGAAGTTAGCGTAGAACCAGGCGGTTAAGTACACTACATATTCCAGAACCCATGCCCAATAAGACCACATTGTGAGTCATAAATAAATTTATTAAAAGCTACTTATTTTTAGCATACCACACGCCGCAGGTGCTCGAGTGAGTCGCCCGGTGCTTAATGAGGTTTCCAACGCACGAGAACCTCGACCCGCACGCCTGGCACAGATGCGGCTTTATGCCGGTGTGCAGGCTGCTGTGCGTGATCAGACTCTCGCGGTAACCGAACGCCTTTGGGCAGTAGAGGCACTTGAACGGCTTCTCGCCGGTATGCTGCGCTCGTGCACCTTCAGCTGGCCCTTCCACCGGAAGCTCTTCCCGCAGAACTTGCACAGGAACTTCTTCTTCGGATCGTGAATGCGCAGGTGCGACTTGCGCGTGTGAACGCTGTGGAAGCGCTTGCCGCAAATCTCGCACCCGTACATCGGCGCTCGCTCGCAGTTGTTCTGCTCGTGATGGCGCAGCAGTAGCTTTTGGCGGAACTGTACGCCGCACTTGTCGCAAATGTAGACGTACACCTTTTTCGGTAGACCCTTGTGGAAGAAGCGGACGTGCGAACGTAACGAGTCCACGTTCGAAAATATTTTGTCGCAATCCTGGCAACCTGCAAACGTCCGTATTTTTGTTAGGGCTTTATACTACCTATATCGGTTGGGCGAAATTTTTGAATCCTAATTTTGAATTTTATTGATCATTCAGAAGAAACGATTGAAATTTTCAACAAATCAAAAACGATCAGGCTCCTCTGTAGTCAATCCGCCATATTGGAAAAATAACTAAACTTTCTTATGAAATGCTGCTTTTGTAGTTGAAGTCTAACAAATTCTTGATAGTGGATATTCTTTGCAATGATGAAAAGAACGGCGGTACTTAAAAAAATTGAAATATCGGTCAAGGCGTTTTTTGATCGCTTGTAAAAAATTTTCTATTGGACCGATTTGGTTTGTTTTTTTTTGACCGACGCATAATTTTGTTTTCTTTAATTTATTAAAGAAGTGTTATTAATAAAATATGAACCGTTTTCGAGTTTTAAGCAAAAAACTAAAAAAATGCCAAAAATTTTGAGGTTTTTTGGCTGCCAAAAGTTGTGTCGGGAAAAAATTTGTGCGTACTCTTCAAATAGATACATGTTATTTGGACCCAAATGGACCATTTAAAACAACAAAATCATTTACACCACCTTTTGCAGGTCAAAATTATCTGCATACTGGACTAAGAGTCAGTCTTCGTGAAAATTATCTATTTCGAGAAATGCGACCAAAAGCAAAAGATGCACATGCCCTTTGCTTTCTATAAAGTTGTGCCCAATAGATAACAAATGACACATAGGCATTTTTCACTTATTAGCATAAACATAGGAAACGTCCTGGTATGTTATATAAAAGAAAAGCTACCGATATAAATACAATTCCCCGTTTTAGTTAAATTCCTAAGCGGGATACGATAACTAACGGCCGACACTGACAATTTTATTTAAAACAAAGTGTCACTGTTTTACTCATGTAAAGTCAAGTTAGTGAAAGTGGTGGATATAAAAAAATTCTTGCACTTTTAAAAAAATTCGGCCATTTATCTTTTCGTTTGAGAATACCTTTTGATGACTGATATCAACTTCATCAACAGGAATATTTGTCCCTCAAAAAATAGGAGGATCAAGTAAATTTTATTTTTACCATTGAATTCAGGGCAAAAAAGTGGTCATCTTACCGCACAAAAGATGCTCGGAAAAATTCTCCATGGGTCGTGCATAGATATAAATAAGTAATACGCTAAATGTACAATTGTTATTCATTTTTGAAAAGATAAGGACTTATTTAGAATCAGTATAAATGTTATACTTTTAATCATTGTATCAGAATTTTAACTGTTAGCTACCATTTTTATGAAAAACATACAATTTTTGTTGTTCACCCTTGTATATAAGTAATTAAGATTTATTTTAGGTGTTCGAAGTGCCGGTTTTTTTAGGATCTACCATACCTAAGTGAATTCATTCATGCACATGTACCTATAATAACTATAAAAATCTATAAATCAGTAAAAATGATTAGAACAAATCACAAGAAATAAAGGGGTAATTAAAAAATGTTACAACAAATAATGCTAATCTAGTCCACTAATTACATGAAAACCACGTAATTTACAGAAGGTGTCATTATAGAAAAATGCAGTAAATGCATTGAATAAGTAATTTATTCAACAGTAACAGAAATAGGTATTTGTGCATCTCCAGTCAATATTGTACAGCTTTCGATAAACTTGTTTACATAATTAGTCCTTGATCCATTATACATGGTCTATTGTGTTTAAGAGTCTTCTTTACATAAGCGCAACTTTTTTACATTATGGTGTATAGATGATTATAGCTGCAAGAGATAAGATGATATTCTTGCTTTGCTTTGTCAACTCCTGTCTTGGTCCTTAGTTAGTTCCCACCGACACTGTGCAGTGGCGCCACTTGTTACACTCAAATTGTTGATTTACCGCCCGCCAAGATACAGACTTTATTTACAAAAATTATGATTTCATTTTTTGGGGTCATGTTTAGAAGTAACTTATCTAAAAAAACTGTCGGTTTACTTTTTCCATAAATCGTCTTGATCGAGAGTAAAAAAATAAAACAGATTAGCGCAATAATCGGTGCGAAACATCTAATCTTTAAACAATCGGTATTCAGTTGCTATAAACTTTTTTAAAAAAATAGTCCGAACATTTTGTAGATAAAGGTCTAAATTTATAAAATAGTTCTTAAAAAAATTGTTTTTTGAAAAACAACTAGAGTTTTTATGGCGGGCGCTCTTATGGAAATTTACATTGGGTGCAGTGGGTACAGAAGACTCTTAACAATAAATGAAGAGAATATGCAAAACTGAGGATATATACATCGTTGATTTCACTCAAGGAGATCATGTAGCAGTGTGTATTGTTGGTGGTCTAACCAATTGCAATAACACTGAAATATAAATTGACTACAGAGGAGCCCCCACTATATTTGACATTAATGAGCTGTGGAAAAACAAAATTTCCGTCCGTCACTCCACCTGTTCATAAACGTCCCAAAAGTTTCAGAATTGCGGAAAAAATGCCGAACAAGGGCTTTCCAAACGAAAGCTTTCGAATAATTAAGTCTGATTTCATACTTACTTAAAATATCCGCGTGTTCACTTCGCTGGTGCTCCTTGCACTCCTCGTGACTTTCAAACGAATCCTTGCAACACGAACATTCATGGACGGGATTCGTTTGAGACCTCCCGTGACTCTTTTCGTGCCGCGCCAACTGCCGAACGCTGCCGAAGCGCCGGTTGCAATCCTGACAGGTGTATCGCAAATCTTTTCCCACTGCACAGAGGAACATTAATTGCGATTAAGACAAATTCTTTCTTACATTCCGCTCCAATTCTCTTCTTCTTTCGTTTTTTGGGCACCACCGGTGGTGGCGTCTCCTCTTTGACGCTACCCTCCATCTCCGTCGGTTTAGTTTCAATCAGTTCCTCTTTGACAATTTCATCTAAATTGGCCGAGCTCAGTTGCTCGAGGAGAACTTCCATCTCCTTCGGTTTAGTGTCGACCGGTTCATCTTTGACGCTTTCCTCGGAATGGGCCGAGGCAAGTTGCTCGGGGAGAACCCCCATTTCCGTCGGTTTAGCTTCGGCCGGTTCCATTCTCTGGTGGATTTTTATTTTGTAAACGGCCAACTTTTCGTTCATCTCCCTCTGCTTTTTGAGCGCGCTTATTTTTGACGTGGTAGGCGTATTAATTTTGACCTTGAGCTTCGTCGTCGGATTACTGACGCGATGACTCGTGAGCGGAACGCCGCCGCAGGTGTCGGCGTGCGTTCGCCTATGCTTGATCAGATTACCGACGCAACTGAACGCGCTGCCGCAATTCTCGCACTGGTACGGTTTGACGCCGGTGTGCAGGCTGCTGTGCGTGATCAGGCTTTGGCGATGGCAGAAGCCCTTACCGCAAACCTTCGATGGGGCGTATAAGTTACGGCGAGAGTAAGGCGGATAACTTACCGAGCAAACGAAGGCCTTATCCTGCGTATGCGTGCGTTCGTGCACGCGCAATTGGCCGATCGTTAGGAACATCTTGCCGCAATATCCGCACATGTTCGAGCACTTCACCGTGTGGCGAAGCATGTGGTTGAACAACGAGCCGGGGGTCATTAGCTTTTGATCACAAACCTGGTGACGATCGAATTCGGTATAGAAACGTGTGGCAACGTGGGAAATAGGAAAACGAAAAATTTAAATTCAAGTGAGGGAAAGAGCAAGGGAAATTAGTTGGTAAATTGATCAAAAATCCACATTTTAAATTTAGTGGCAAAAGTGCTAAATATTGTTCAACAAGTGTTTTTCCATACACTTTAAATTTATATACGCTATTCCGCAACGAAGGCCTCTGCTGGTAGCACATTGTAATAAATACGATTAGAAAACACCGCCATATTTGATAACGATGACCAAAAAGTAAGTAGGTACGTTTGCAAAAATTTCATTTGCAATCAATGTAATTATACCATAAAGAGTAATGATAGTTTAAAACTTCACATTATATCACTGTACTTCTACTAATTTTAAATGTGACCAGTGCAATTATGCAACCAACAATAAAGATAATTTAAGAAATCATCGTATAACGTCTTTAATTGTGAACAGTGCAATTACACAAAAAGGGGGATTTATATACGTCATTCTTTGACACGCTCCGCTTTGAATAACTTTTTATCAATGCTATCAGTGTAATTACACTACAATTAAGCATTCGCTTAAAGCCTCGCCCAACATTCTCAAACATTTAATTTGTGAACAGTGTAATTGCGCTACTCAGTATAAGAATATCTTAAAACGGCATATTCACATTGAAAAATATTACGTGCGCTTTGTGCGATAAGGTCTTTGATTATAATTAAAGGATAAGGTATTCCACAAATAGTAAGAAAAATGTAAATCGTCATTTATTAGAGCACAACTATAGAATAAATACAATAAGAGTTCCAGACGCTTATTAATTTGTGGCCATCTTTCACACACCTCATAAGTAGATGGCGATGTAAACGTGGGAAAATTTTCATTCAGCGTCCCCTGTTATGTAGGACAGATTACTAAATTGGGTAGCTGAATTAGCGCGTTTATGAACCACTCAAAGCCGCGGCTTTACGAATTCATCGTACCTACTTCCGATATAATTCCAAATAATCTTCTTGTCTTCGCTTCGAACAAAGTCTATTTAGTTTTTTTTGTAGAAATTAATGTTACGCATCCGTTTGTACTGTTGATATCCATTTTCCAAATTTTGAAAATACGTAAACAGAATTAACAAGCTAAAAAGTAATCGTAAACGATTTACATAAAGCGCATTTCCACTTCCATTCATTTTCCATTTGTAAGATGCAACTTCTCTTAAAATCGTAAAAATCCGGTCACAAATGTGAAAGACAGCGTTGCACATGGGCAATCCATTTTTGACGTGTTACTTCAATTTCAGTTTATGAGAAGAATTTCATTTCAATGCTTTTCTAAATAAGAAAGTTGGAACTGCGCATGCGCAAACCTAAATTTTAAAACTAATGTTAGATTTTCCTTTGTTCCAAGCGCCTAAGTATCAAATTTCACTTAAATGGTGCCATAGATAAAAAAGTTGGCACTGCGCATGCGCAAAAGAAAATTTTGAAACTGGCGTTTGATTTTCCTTTATTCCAAGTGCCTATGTATCAAATTTCGTTTAAATTCTTCCATAAATAAAAAAGTTGGCACTGCGCATGCGCAAAACCAAATTTTGAAATTGGCGTTTGATTTTCCTTTATTCCAAGTGCCTATGTATCAAATTTCATTCAAATACTTTTATAAGTAAAAAAGTTTGCAATTCGGTTTATAAATGGTCGAGATGCGAAAAGGGCACTGTGAATTTTGAATCGATTCGATTCAACTTTTGGCATTGCGTATTATATGGCTAAAGCTATGCCCATATTGAATTTCATGCAATTCAGTTCATAACTAACGGAGATGTAAAAGCGATCGAACATTTCTAAACAAAGTTATTGTTCACACGGACAGATAGATGGACAGACAGACAAAGGAACAGACGGACAGACCAGCATGCAGACGACAGATAGCAATGCAAAATTATAAACGATCTCTAGGATCGTTAATAAACGGCAAAAGTGTAAAATTATGGAACATGTAAAAAACGGTTTTTTGTTTTTTTTTTACAATAACTTTTTTTGTAAGCGGTACAGAAAAAATTCCTTCCTTGGTGCAAGACTCGACACCATAACGAACCAAATAGTGAAAAAAGTAGAACAATAGCTTAAGATAAAGAACTACTTAGTAGCGTCGCAAAACGAGAGGACGGACGGACGGACAAAGTGGCCACAATAGTGCATTTTTTTTTTATTTTTGTGGAAATGCCCTAAAAATGACGTTAAGAGAAAAAAATCGTGTGAGATCGAATGGACTTCAGCGCATTTTTGTGTGGTAGTCGGTAGACCAGTTTCTATTAGCCAATTATATTGCAACATGAAAGTCGCAAAATAACTTTTTCAAAAGGTAACCGCGTGGTGATTTTTTAGTCTTCTTCTGCAGTTGTAGAAAGATGAGGAGTGTACTTGTACCTACCAGGCCTCATAATTAACAATTCTTTAGGGACGGGGCTACATGATGTGGGGTCGGCGACATCCGGGCGCCATCCCCGAGCGTGGTTTACTAACGTGGTGATTTTTTAGTTTTTTTCTATCTTCTTCTGCAGGAAAAACTGAAAAATCACCACGTTAGTAAACCACGCTCGGGGATGGCGCTCGGATGTCGCCGATCTCACATCATGTAGCTCCGTCCCTAAAGAATTGTTAATTATGCGGCCCGGTAGGTAGTACAAGTACACTCCTCATTAATAATAATAATAATAATAATAATAATAATGGTTTTTATTGGTTAAATAATGGTTCCTACACCATAACCAATGGGCACAAGGTCAGGTAAACCCGTTGATATGGTCACCTGTTCTTCCCCTTGAAACCCCCTTGTGTAAATACAAATAAATAAAGTTATTCTGCATTAGTTAAAGTTATTTGTAAAGTAAACAATTATTGACAGGCAGCTTATCGTTTGGAGATGCAACGGAAACATCGTAGTGGTTTCAATTACGTTCGCATTAACATTCGCTCTCTAATGATTCGATGTTTGATGTTTCTTTTGAACACTAGAGCAGGCAGATACAGTAATTTTGTATTTTTGGGGTTGTTGCAAAATTTACAGATGTTGAATAAGAAAGATCGTTTGAATAATGATAATTTAAACATAGGAACAGATAGAAGTCCCCTGTGCCTCAAATTTAAGTGGTGCACGTCTGTACGAAAGGTAATTTTGCGGTAGAGATACTACAAGCGATCTTCTACGGGGTCTCATTTGCTGCCAGCCAGCTAACCCGCCGGCCAAAGTGAGATTAAAAGCCACCGTTTTACAAATAAATTTGCAAAAAAATGTGCCAAAAAAGTTGAAGCACTGTTTGCTGCTAAACAATGGCCTAGGCGGTCCTAAAACTGTGGTCTAACTTCAAATTCAATATGGGCATAGCTTTAGCCAGAATACGCAATGCCAAAAGTTGAGTCGAATCGATTCAAAATTCACAGTGCCCTTTTCGCATCTCGACCATTTATAAACCGAATTGCAAACTTTTTTATTTATGGAAATTTAAATGAAATTTGATACATACCCACTTGAAACAAAGGAAAATCTAACGTTAGTTTCCAAATTTAGGTTTGCGCATGCGCAGTGTCAACTTTCTTATTTATGAAAGCGTTGAAATGAAATTCTTCTTATAAACTGAAATTGAAGTAGGACATAAAAATGGATTGCTCATATGCAACGCTATCTTTCATATTGGTGGCCGAATTTTTACGATTTTAATAGAAGTTGCATCTGAGAAATGAGAAATGAATGCAAGTGGAAATGCGCTCTTTGTAAATCGTTTACGATTACTTTTTTAACTTGTCTTTAGTATTGAGTGGGCGGGGTTTCAGCTAAGGCTGCTCTATCAACCTAACCCACTACACATTTACAAATTCCCATACCCGTACCCGGATTCGAACCAGGGACCCTTAGTACCGCAGTCCAGCATTCAACTCAACTGCGACACACGGGCCAGCTTAAGAATGATGTTATTGTTTGTAAAAACATCCAATCACATGTCTTAACAACACTGTTAGCTGACAACATAGTTAAGTAAATGCTGTATGGCTTTATAATACGGGCCGATATAATCATTTTGAAATTAACAATTTTGTGGTTTTCCCTGTATTTCTTACCCGAGCGAAAATTTTGATTTTACCGTATTAAGTTTTAAAGTTCAAATAGTTTCAAAAATAAGTTACAACCAACAACTTTTTTTTTAATGAAAATACATTTTTTTCCTTTTGGAATTTTACATAGTGTTTCATGTGCAGGGTGTCCCATTTTCGACACTTTTATAGGCGTTATGGGCTCTTTTCAGGTCAAACTTGCAATGGTAAAATCAAAATTTGCACATTTTTGCTTCAGAGATACGGAGATAAATCAAACAATTTTCAATTTCAGAATGACCCTATACATATTCTTAGTAAAAACAGAAACAAAAAAATGTTTCTTGAAAATTATTGATAAATAATCTGCCGTTTTCAAAATAAATAATTATACAGTACTATCGGGTAAAAAAGTTATTATATCTAACTTAATTTTATTTAAATGGCATAACCCTGTATATTTCAATCTAAAAATAGCATATAAAATTCTGTTTTTTTTAATATAACACTGAAAAAATTCAATATCGATTCAAAAAGGTTCAAAAAAGATTTCTTAAACATTCAAAAATTCGTTTGTAGTAATTTCTAATTTTTTTCAGTGTCAGAAAAAAGGGCGATAGTTCGTAGAAAACAGTTCCGTTTTGTTGAGACCTTTAATTAGAATACCATGAATGGGTAAAACGTGTGATTCCCCCCCCCCCCCCAGCCTTTCCCATTTTCCAAAGTTTTACTTGCCACTAAAGGCATGCGCATGTAAAATGGTATTAGACTCTATTAGTGTGACGTCAAATTTGAGCGGGAAATTCGAAATGCTGGACTTGGCTGTTTTACTGTCGAAGATATTGACCCCTATACATTAAGTATCACTTTTAAATAGGTCCTCTTTACGGGCTTATACTGACCTTATGCGCATTAAATAAGCATATCGACCCTTTATATCGAAACACTTGCGTAAAAACGCAAAAAAGTACAATCTTTGCCGATCTACCTTTCATTGCATTGCTGGTTACTGGTTAAATTGTAGAGCAGATGTGGTCTGGTAAGAATAAGATGCAAGTTGTCTTCCGTGTTGAAGAAACAACTCACACCGGAGAGCCTTTATAATTTCAATTTCTAGATATCAAAATTAAAACCTCTCTTTCCTAATTTTTACGCCTTTTGTTTTATCATTTCTTCGAATTAAGCGGATTATCTTTTACACATTGTATAGAAAGTGTCATATTTCATAGTAGATTAGATTGTACACTTGCAGTTGAGTGTTGACCATTACAGTAAATGTCGTAAATTGCTCCATTGCTGAAACCAAATAAGTACGTTGGACGTTTGTTGAACTATATTTCGGTTGAAATTGTATTTATGTCTTAAAACGTAAAGAAAACCTTTAATGAAACTCTAAAGAGTCTAAAGCGTGAGAGTGAAGGAACTACGTACGTTTTTCTAAATTAGATTTACGAGAACGCATTTCGGAACTAGGCGCTCCTCGACTAACTATAGCGCCATCTCAGAACGAGGGGACCACATATCGGCACGGTAATGAACGTACGATTTTCTATTTTTACGGTTAGTTATACCCCTTTAAAAAGCAGATGATAGCATCTCCTGAGCGAAAATTAGCAATGCCAGTTTATCCTATTTGTTTGTAACTCTTATTGTATATCCTCTATAGAACAACACATTGAAAAATACCTTGGTTTAAAATAAAATTGTGGTCAGTGTAATGGTGCTATGAATTTAAATCAAAATCGATGTAAAGGACAATCGGTCAGTTGTACAAGTACCTACGCTAGAAATTGAATGATAAATTCTGATCAAGTTAATTGCGTGTTCAAGCTAATTTAAGACAGCCTTGAGTTCTTAAAAAGAAAGTCATTCAGGTACAATAGGATAAAGGGGTTAAATTTTTCAAGTCTCAAAAACGGCAGGATAAATTCAATTCACACAATTTCAACCCAAAGTTTACAAACCGGTACCGTCTACACACGCCATTTGTAAATTACGCCTCTAGTGTTAATCTGCTTCGGTATAGGTTTTGCAACATATGGGAAATAGAGAGTACAGGTTAAGAAATTAAATGGAAGTTTGACACATTTTTGGCATATTGTAACAATTTACTGGGACCAAGCCTAGGCAAAAGGATTTTCACTTGCCATGGAAAACCTAGTGTGGGCACAAACCATTGAAATACCATTTCGGACTAGCCCATTTCAACTGTATCGGTCTATTCTATGATAGGGAGGGACTGTGAACTTTTAAAGTGTCATTGTACTGTACACAACCCAACCTACCTCGCACTTAAACTGCTTGACAGTGCCGCACAGCGATTTATTGTGATTATTCAACTCGCTTTTCGTTTTAAACTGTTTACCACAATCGCTGCACATGTGGTAGTCGCTGGACTGTCCCTTATGCTCTTCGTTCACATGCACAAAGTATTCCTCTTTGGTATTGAAGACCGAATTGGGGCACAGTTTACACCTTCGCCTTTGCACCTGAAACTTCGCATAACTATTTATACAAATCGCACGAACCATACCTTATCGGAGTGTTCATCTGCCTTATGGACGTTTAACTCGTGCTTCGTTGAGAAATGCCAACTGCAAAACTTGCACGAGAATTTGTGATCGAGCGTATGCATCAGTTCGTGCTTTTGCAGCCGTTTCGGTTGTTTAAAACTTTGCCCGCACGTCTTGCACGATTTCTCCTGCAATTTCAAAATAGCATTCGATTCCACAGCCACCTGTGGTTACCTGGGATGCTGGCGAAAGACACAATTTTTCATGTGCATGCAGTCGGGTGGGCAACTTGTATTTTTTCGAGCAAAATTTGCAGGCGTACTGCTTCTCAGTCTCTTCGTTTCCGCTAGTTTCAGTGAGATTGTTCATTCTCCAGTTTGGGGGTTGTACAATTTTTGAATTTCGTGTATAAACAATTTCTAAATCACGTGGGTACACTTTTAAATAAAATCCAAATTGTTTATATCTACACTGGTAAATTCTGCGGCCATGTTCAATTCCTAATGCGACGTTGTCAAATTGCTTTTATTACTCTTGCAAACTACAGTGTGAGCTGTCAATAAATAACATGTTGCAAAGTAAAAAAGAACGTCGCAGGATGTGAAAGTGGTGTTTATACCAAAATGCTCAGGACGCTCAATCCATCCGCCCAAGGCGTATACACCCATCAGCCTCAGCTCGTTTCTGTTGAAGGGGATGGAAAAATTAAAAAAAATATATAGAGGGTTGTGATAATCCACCTTTATGGTTAGGTAACACACCTTTACATCTGAAACAAAAATATGATATGCTCCGTATATAACCAATCGACCGTTTTGCGCAGATGCCGAATACTAGGGGATTTTCGTAACGAAGCTAGGGAAAAAAAAGAGCGTGGAAGAAGAAAGAAGATGGCGACGGGATCGACGGAAAGCATCACGCGTTCCCGGTTTTTATTCTTGATTATTTTGGTTGTGGTGTTTTGAAGGTGTATTTACAGGTAGTAACTGTAATATAGTAGCTTCTTGCTGGTGGTAGCCCATTAATAGCAATAATAACAATAAGTATGCTTCAATGAACAATATTTAATAATGGTCATAATATGGAAAACTACAGCAACTAATCATCAAACTACATACCTTACTTACTACTAGAGGGCGCCAGTAACCTACCTACTTTACTACAGTAACCATTTTATTCTTTCTTGTACTAGCTATTAATCATTGAATTTCTTGCCACAATTTGATATTATTTACATTTTGCTGATTTTGCATAAACTGCGTTATCTAAATATGGCGTACTCCATGCTTTTGTTTTTGGGTACCGTTAGATGAATCGTGTCTGTTATACTGTACCGGCGATTATGCCATTATTTTGTTCTATTAAATATTTATTTATGTATTCACGAGGAGTTGATTATCAGTGCGATGTTGCTCTGTTCGATTGATTCGTAACTATTCCGTGAGGGAAGTACCTAATACAGTTTGATTGTTCGCTGTATCTGTTACTTTCTTATTCGTGGCGCGCTGCAGTTCTTGTGCGTTTGCTATACGAAGGGGGGGTTTCTTATTTGATGTTTCGATGTTTGTGTGTGCGAGTGGGTTCTGTCTCCGTGGAGTAGGTACCTAATACAGTTCGATCTATCGCTGTGTCTGTTGTCTACTGATCTCGTGCGGATTGCAGTTCTCAGCATCTTGGTAATGGGAGTAGGGGCCCTCTCATTAACATTTCCACTATTTAAAATATGTTCTGCTTGACCGATAATCGATTTTCACATGAATACTTGCTATTGGCATTCTCACATGTACTTTTCGTGTTATAGTATTTTACATTATTAGCCAGGTAAGTGAGTTTTTACTGGCGATAGGAGAAGTTGACTGGCGAGCCGTCAGGCGAGCCTGTCATCTCCTAGAGCCAGTAAAAACTATTACCTGGCGTATATTGTACAAGTACAATATTTTATTTGTTACTCATTTGTAAACGTAAATAATTAGTTCTTAAATTGATCTCGAAGAAATGCCTAAAATATCATATTATCCATGTAACAGAGACTTCGCATTAAATCTGGCCAATGAAATTACTAGATTAGATACTAACTTGTAAAATTTTTACACGTCAGCTGTCAGTTTTACAAGTCAGTAGCGTTTAAAGATGACGTTTACTCGTTTGCGTTTTGTCTTGTTAATCAACGTTTACAACTGAGTAACAAATAAAATGTTTTTCTTTTATCATAGTCCATGGCTACTTAGACTACAAACTCGTGAAAATCTTATAATCTTAATCTTTATAATTAATTTTTTCGTGTACAAAAGAGGTAGAATAATCGTTTCACGTGATTTAGATGCAGAATTTATATCTCTATAACTTTTATTAAGGATCCTCAGATCCTTTATAGTTTTGTATTGTCGTCCGTCCGTCCGTCCGTGTGCGCTCTAACTCTTTTTAAAAGTGGCCGATTGAGTTGAAATTTGGTGTACGGGTTCTTTGGACATTAAGGACGGACGCTATTGATTTTCAGGAAGCTGGTTCAATAGGAACAAAAGTTATAGGACTTCGAGTGAATCGGGAACAGGAAAAATTACGGGCTCAATATAATAGAAATCAACATATTTCATTCCCTAGGTCATGTATCGGGTTGGGACTTCCGTTAGATTATTCCCTATGACTCTTAGATGTGTAATACTTTAATATAACTCTTCTCTGTGGTATAGGTCGAAAGTTTTAGAGCAAAATGTAGCAAAAATTACACTTTATACATGAATTTAGAGTTTTAAAAGGTTTCAAACGCATTATCTTGATGCAGCAAGAGTACATCACGTGCACATTTGATAACCGCATGTGTGTGATTCAAAAATGTTAAATTATTGCCATATTATGGGTTTTGATCAAAATAATCAAAATCGTTATTTATGCACCAAGATCGTCGAGAAAAAGACTAGGGGCATTATCTCAATGCTCAAGACATAAATTTGATGCATTTCTGGCGACCACATGGATTTTGATCAAAACATGTCAAAATCGTTATTTATGCACCAAGATCGTTGGGAAAAAGACTAACAGCATCATCTCAATGACCAAAACATGAATTTGATCTATTTTTGGCGACCACATGAATTTTGATCAAAACATGTCAAAATCGTTATTTATGCACCAAGAACGTTGGGAAAAAAACCAAGAGCATTATCTCAATGATCAAAACATGAATTTGATCTATTTTTGGCGACCACATGGATTTTGATCAAAACAAGATTAAGAGCATTATCTCAATGGCCAGACATGAATTTGATGTATTTTGTAACATTAAAATAAATTATCGTTAAAAGTTATTGTAATACTGAGGATCCTTCGATATTTCGTTGTATCGGTTTATTTGAAGTATTTTTGCATAAAATAATTAGGAAACGTTTGCGCAAAGAAAAAGTAATTTCCCATGTTAAACGCCTATGTTCCACTTTTCGATTTACACTCTGTACATTTATTATTTTACAAGTTGTGTTGGCTCATTCGATCGTACAGGTATTTAGATGTGTTTTTGTACTGAATTGGTTTATCAGGTTTTCCAGTGCATTAGTTGTCTTGTGTATTTTGTTTTTATGAACTTGTTTAATTGCATTTGATTTGATTATCTGATTTTTATCATACAATTTGAGATGTTTTATTTATGTGTACGTTCGCTTGCATTTTATTACTGTAGGTGATTTATTTCATGTATTTGTGTAGCCTATGCCGTGGTTTTTGTCCCGTAGAAGGTTTTCCTGGTATGGTCTTGTTGTGTGCGTAATATATTGATTTGTTCTTGTCATTTCTTACGTACAACATTTCTGTCTTTTACCAAACGTCTTATGTAACAAATACCGCGGTGGAATTGCGGAGATCCGCTCGAGAGAGGAGGGAGCGGCGGGAAGAAGATTTCTGCTATGACGACGAGTGATGAAAGAGGAGTATTCGTAGTGGCGACTCAGCGGAATGTTTGCTTTTCTTCTTATTCTAAAATGTATTGTTTTTTTTTGTGGTCTCAGTAAAGAAGTATTTGGTTCCTAAATGAATTACAAGAGAACCCGGTAACCCCCCTTATACTTAGATCGGAATGAAGCACGCTATGGTCGGCTCAGGGCAACCTGAGAAGAAGCCTAGAGGATCTAGAGCACCCAGATTTGCGGACACACCACGAACTTTTGGGCACGTCGCTGCGGCGGGGCTGAGAGGCATCACAGAGCCTCAGTTGAGGTGCATTATTGCTGCAGTTATGAATGCAGTTGTTGACGAGATGGAGGGGAGCCTTTCTTTGACTGGTAGAGTTCCGCTGGAATCTGGAGAGTGGACGTCCTTCCGTAGGAAGGAGCCCGGTAAGTATCTCCTCGCATCTGGCATCCTATCGGGCACTCCAGCGGCGGAACTTCTAAGCGCACGTGGGGGTCTCACCAAAGAGTAATTATGGGTACTCTTTGGTCTCACACACGTCACTTTTGTGACGAAAGCGAGTGCTCCGGCTGCGCCAGGTACAGGAGAGAGCTCCACCGGAGCAGCAGGATCCATTGCCCTCAAAGATCGAGAAGGATCTCGATGAGCTACAGGCTTGTGTAGTGGTTCTTAACTTCGACTAGGGGTCGGAACCATCGACATCACTAGGGGTGAGGGAACCTAGTACAACAGTGAGAGTTCATGCACAAAAAGGAATTCGATTGAAATTAAACCATTTTTGGTGGTGGAAACATTTATTTTAATAATCTGCATGCTACCCCACATGCTTACATCACTTTTGCGACGACTCCATGATCGTGTCATTTTGCAGTATATGTACTTACTCTTAGAGGAAAGGAGGGGGGTGAGTCTGAGCTTTGATACGAACTACTTATTGGTAGTAACCTGTAACATAGTGGCATTAATGGTTTTTCATATTCCGCAACAACATAAAGTACGAAACAGCAGCCTTCATAATCTGGAATGGAATTCGTAAGAAACTGACGACTTCTAGGTGACTTACGGTGACGGTTGTTAAAATCGAAAGTGGAGCAAATTGTCCAATCGTAAACATCAGTCTCTTCTGACTTCTTCGCATGAGCATCAGCAAGGCCTTCTGGAATCTTACATCGGCGCCGTTAAACTCAACGTTGTAACACGAATTAGACAACTCGGCGCTTTCTGTCAGTACTTCTTCGGAAAAGTAGCAGTCTACAAAGAACAGTATGCAGGGAAAAAGGATAAATCCGGCAAATTTCCAAAATTGCAGTCCAAATAAGGCGATCTAAGCCAAATATGGTAGTGAAAAATTAACGACATAGGCAACTCACGCTTGACATGCTATACAGGGAAAAGCACGAGAAGACTGACAAGGTGAGGAAACTAAAAAGAACGCATTTGTTAAATACATCTTCCACCATCTCCACGAGCGTTGTTAGCGAGCAATGGTACGTGACTAACTCCTTCAGCCGTTTCTGGAAGACATTCCATGCCTCGCCCCTTTC
The DNA here is from genome assembly GCF_008802855.1 of Photinus pyralis. Lineage (NCBI taxonomy): Eukaryota > Metazoa > Arthropoda > Insecta > Coleoptera > Lampyridae > Photinus > Photinus pyralis. The sequence continues at coordinate 14,329,188 of NW_022170878.1, forward strand.
TAGTTCTGAAGGATGGTATGCCAAAATGTCCTCGACATTTAATCTTAAGTATTGAAAGTGCATGCGCAGCTGCACCAAGATGTTAATTTTTAGGCCGTCCAGCATTATGTACTCGTGCGCGTGACCACAGTACATCAAAACTTGAAAAATCAAACAGCCGACGAAACTGAAGTTTAACGCAGACTCTGGCATCGAACTGAAAGGAAGTCCACTACGTTCAGGAGTCAGAATCCACACGCTGACAATGGC